>NC_041217.1:9342817-9350536 GCF_002837175.3 Physeter macrocephalus | reverse complement strand
ATGGACATATATACACTACCAAACGTAGGGTGGATAGCTAGTGGGAAGCAGCCGCATAGCACAGGGAGATCAGCTCGGGGCTTTGTGACCGCCTAGAGGGGCGGGATAGGGAGGGTGGGAGGGAAGGAGACGCAAGAGGGAAGAGATATGGGAACATATGTATATGTATAACATATGTATATGTATAACTGATTCACTTTGTTGTAAAGCAGAAACTAACACACCATTGTAAAACAGTTATACTCCAATAAAGATGTTTAAAAAAATTAAAAATTAAAAGAAGTAAAAAATAAAAAGCCCCCTGGCATTGTGAGCTTTCCATGACACATGCCAGTGACCTGTCCAGTTTCTGCCGGGCTCAGAGATGTGCCTCTTGCCAAAGATGGGCTCTGTCTTGCTCTCTGCAACAGCTGGGCCGCACTCATATCACTTCTGGACAGCGTCCCCATTGCTCACCAGACCTGCAGCAAGGTGCCCAAGTTACCAACCAGCGTTCTTGTCCTCCTTAATCAATAGAAACCCATCAGAGGCCAGACAAGAGATTCAGGCAAGGCCTTATTGGGGCCCCCGCTGCAGCAGAGGGGAGCGAGAACAAACAACAGGTTCCCTTGCTTGCCTGCTTCCTGGGCTGGAGGGGCGGCTTAGGTGGTCCGCCCACCCCTTAGGCGGTGCTGTGTGCAGGAGGCATGCGCAGTGCCCTGCTTTTGCTCCCAACACCCTGTTTTTGCTCCAGGCTCTTCAAAAGCGGCACTTGGGGTTTTTTTTGGTCTCTTTGTGTCTTTTGTCCAGAATTTGCCCCCACTGTGCGAGCACACAGTTATTTTTAGTCCCATACAGTTT
Source organism: Physeter macrocephalus (assembly GCF_002837175.3). Classification (NCBI taxonomy): domain Eukaryota; kingdom Metazoa; phylum Chordata; class Mammalia; order Artiodactyla; family Physeteridae; genus Physeter; species Physeter macrocephalus. The sequence goes on along the minus strand of NC_041217.1, from coordinate 9,349,696 downwards.
CTCTGTATTTTGTGGCTCGAGGAGAGGTGTGTCCAGGTGCCAGCACTGCAGCAAAGGGGCCCAGGTCCCAGCCTGTCTCACCTGCCGTCTTTCCAAATCCAAGCCTTAATCAGATTCTATCCCCTCCACAAGCCCTCACTGCCATCCCGGGACCTCAGGAAACCTCTCTTCTCTAGGTCCTCAGAGCACCTGCAGGTCCTACCACGCAATCTCATACCAGGCCTCTCCTTGAGGACCTGTCCTCAAGGAGGACCTGTCCTGTGTCCTGTACATCCTCTGGGTACCATCCGGGTCCCATGTCACCCTTTCCCCAACACTTTAGGATTCTTCTCACTGTTGATACATGAAAAGCTATTTCTTCTCCCTGGAACACCCTTCCAACCCCACATATTAAACCACCTAGAAAATTCCTGCTTAGCCTTTACTTGTCAGTTAAAACACTGCTTCTTCCACGAAGTCCCTGCTGACGTCTCCAGGTGACGCTGGTGAGCCTTCTTCGGGGGTGCCAAGCACATTCTGTACGATGCTCCCTCAGATCAACTGTGTGATTTTACTGCTAGTGTCTGAATGTCTGTTTCCTCACTGAGGGTTCCTCATCACTGACATAACCATCTGCTTTTCCTCTGCACTGAGTACAGGGCCAAGCACACAATTGGAGCTTAATGTATGTTAAATGAATAAAAAAATTAAATGCGCATGCCCATAAAAATGAAGACATTCTGTGCTCTATTAAGCTTAAGAAATAAATGCAGAGTTAGAAGCTTAGAGGGGAAATGCTCATCAGGGAAGCAGGTCTTGGATATCACAGGCCTGGGTCTAACTCCTCCAGCAACTAAAAAGCCAGGGTGGAGAAAGACCCAGAGGCATCTTCTTCTTTTTTTTTTTTTTTAACTTTTTATTTTACATTGGAATATAGCTGATTAACAACATTGTGTTAGTTTCAGGTGTACGACAAAGTGATTCAGTTATACATATACATGTTATCTATTCTGTTTCAAATTCGTTTCCCAATTAGGTACAGAATAATACTAAGCAGAGTTCTCTGCTCTGCAGTAGGTCCTTGTTGGTTAACTACTTTAAATATAGCAGTGTGTACATGTTGAGATATCACTGTTCTTTCAGGAGTCGGAGCCTCGTGTTTAGAGGTAAGCTCTCGTCTCCAACTACACTTTTCTAGAGTTACAGCCACTACCCTCACATCACGACTGGACTCAACTTGCTCTTTCTTAGCTCGCCAGACTTTCTGAAACCTACATTTTTCACTTTCTTGTTCTAAGAAGACCCTCTACCTACTCCCCAGTGGACAGCCTTGTAGTCGTCTTTCCATAGACTGCATTAGGGTTGTTTTTTCATGACAGCTGCTCTGCTTCCATGTTGAGTTAACTTCTTTTGTTTCCAAAACCCTGCATGCATAATGCTATTCAAGCATCTAACCTGGGAACTGTGACCCTGCGCCCACCTCCCTGCTAGACCGTGAACCACACAAAAGCATGGGATTCACCTATTTCATGTATAGTTTTCAAAGCTCAGCAATGTTTAGCCCTTGTCAGGGAACAAGTATATACTAATACACTTAAAAGATGGGGAAGGGGAGAAAAGCCTGAAGAAAGTAGAAAGACACAAAGACACCTTTGTAGCCAGCTTTCTGGATGCAAATTAGTTTCTGTTGATTAAAAAATTTGGAAGTACAGCAAAGTCAAACCGATCTTCTTACTTCTGCTTGCGAGCAAGGTTGTGGAAACCGGAGGTGTTCCCACAACAAAATTCCAGACCCTTAGTCTACAGCTTCTTGGGTGTCAAGAGTCAGTGCCCAGCCTGTAGCTATGGGAGTCCACTTTTCAGCGTCCCTAGTGTTGGAAGACAGTCACAAATGGCAGCAGCGACAGCTTAATTCCCACACACAAACACCTGCATCACAGCCCCAGGGAATTGTTCCAGAATCTACAGCTCTAGTAAAGACCTCGGGGGTGGGGTCTTTCTGGGGTCAGTACTGGGGGCCCCGCCTAGACTCCTCACCTGTCACTTCTACTATTTGTGTAAGCACATAATTTCCTGTATTAAAACCCTTATTGCTGGGCTTCCCTGGTGGCGCAGTGGTTGAGAGTCCGCCTGCCAATGCAGGGGACACGGGTTCGAGCCCTGGTCCGGGAAGATCCCACATGCCGCGGAGCAACTAAGCCCCTGAGCCACAACTACTGAGCCCACATGCCACAACTACTGAAGCCTGCGAGCCACAACTACTGAAGCCCGTGCGCCTAGAGCCCGTGCTCCACAACAAGAGAAGCCACTGCAATGAGAAGCCCGCGCACCACAACGAAGAGCAGCCCCCGCTCGCTGCAACTAGAGAAAGTCCGCGCGCAGCAACGAAGACCCAACGCAGCCTAAATAAATAAATTTATTTAAAAAAAAAAAAGACCTTATTGCTTAAATACCTAGAGTGATAGTTTCTGTTTCTGTTCATCCTGTCAGACACAGCAAGAGGGAATAAGAGGATGGGGGAGAGGGGAAAAGGAGGGGGGGCGGTGTTCCTGTCTGGAAAAGCTCAGGGCTGTCAAAAGACTTCACTCTTTGTTCTAGGCAACACCTCATGATAAGCCTCTGACCTCCCTTTCTTACAGCACTTACTAAAAAAGATTTACAACTGTGAATCTTTCTTCTGTCCCTTTCAGATGTATTTGTACCTCCTACAACTCAGGAGTGTCTTTTGAGGACCCAAAAGCCATTCCTTTGAAATGTATGGTTTCATTCCTGGAAGGATCAGCCTCTGTTTCCCAGGCTCTGTCTGAGGATAGAGTCCTAACTTGCGTACCCACCAGCTAGCAGACACAGCAATGGAATCTTCTGCACCGACCAAGCCCTTATGACTTTCACTTCCCCAACTCTACTGGAGCCCCCATTCTCTCCCCTCCCGACTCCCACATTCTGCCTTTAAAATGCCCCCGCCCCTCTGTGCAAATCTGAATGGAGTTCAGTGTTTTTCCCACTGTCAGTAGTTACTGAAGAAAATCTGTTTTCACCACTTTAACTAGCGTCCGGTTTTGTTTATCTCTTTGACAGGAGACAGCCTTACCCTTTCTTTTTCTTCTCCTCTTCTTGTTAGATCCACTTGCTGTCCAATGAAATCATAAGAATATAATTTATTGTTTCTATAAAATGTTACATTGGTTTCCTATAAATTATAAAGATTATGAAATGCCATAACGATTTGCTATGGGTGGCTATAAAAGCACATTTTCTGTATATCTTTTAACAGGGGAGATGTTTTCCAGAATTCCAGATGAAACTTTTTCCTGTGATTTTTACCTGAAGTCTGACAGGCTCGGTAAATACCTCAAGTACCACTCAGGATTACAAACCAATCAATAAATATTAGAAATCTCTAGTCCACTTAGAGTTTCCGGTTAAATACTAATGATCAGTATCCCTTGCAGTTTCACCTGCACGACTTTGATTTAGTGTAGGAACTATACGAAATAAACTCACACTAACAGAGTTATTTCTGCCGGCTGGCGGCAAAAAGAAATTCCCGTTGGTGGTTTAAAAGGGAAATTTTCTGGAGTAGAGACAGAGGTCCACTCTTTCTTTGGTCCTTGATTAAACAGAAATAGTTCAGAGGAGCCTGAATTCTTTGAAATTTCTAATGCACATTTATAAGACACAACTTGCTGCTATCCTCATTTCACGTAACTGTTAGGTTTTGCATTTGCAGGAAATGAGTAATTAGTCAAACATGCAGAGTCCCATTATTTTCTGTTCTCTTGAGAGGATGAAGACAGTTGTTTAAGAGGGAGGTGTAGATACTTAGCATTTTAAGTTACGCTCGTTTAATGTTTCTGACCTGGAAGACCGACACTGCTGACAGGGGCAGTTCTGGGTTCTGGGTTAGGCTTTAAGAAAGTTTGAGAAATCCCCCCGTTGACTAAGAATCAATTCACTGCAGTCCCAGAGCGTTAGCCTCTCTCTGGACATCCCCTTTGAACTTTTTTCCCTTCAAAGGGGTTCATGCAAGGAACTGTGATTCATTGAATAGTTTTTCCTAAAAAGAAAGCACCTCCATGGACAACTTGAAAGTTTCCAGTAATAATAACCGTATTACAGTTTTTTCTCATTATTCCTAGTCATTTCTAACGAGGAACCCATGAAAAATGTGAATGACCTATGAGCTGTGGCCTGAGAATCAGTAGGCCTCAATTAATCCCCACCTCATTAACTCCCAGTGAAGTCTGGAAAATTTCTCCATTTCTAAAAGAAAATTACTTTTGCCCACTTCTAACCTCATAAGAATACCACAAAGGTTTAAAAAGAAAAAAGGAACCTGTACCAAACTATATGAAGTCTTTAAGAGAGATTAGTATTTGTGGCTACAATGTTGGGATTACAGTGGTAATTCTTTAGAATAATAATACCAAAAAAAACTTTATAATTTTCATAATAGAGGAAGGAAGGTAACCTTTTGGAACTATAAATATTATTTCCAATTATGGAAACTCTTTCTTGACATAAATATTCTTGCATTTCTATGTGATACCAAGTTAGTGTTTTGTTTTTTTTTTTAAAAAGAGCTGGATAGTAGTTAAAGCAGTAAAAACAGATTTCAATCAGGAGTACTGCAAGAGGAGAAAAGAGATCTCAGTACAGATCTGGGCTCAATTCTGAATACAGCATGGAGCACTTGGGAATTTATAGCCAAGGAGCAGGGTGGGGGTGAGTGGATGGGAAATTACTACGAGGAAGCGTCAGGGGTAAGGGGCTATGCTGGCCAGAATGACCTAACAGGATCACCTGGGGATGGTGGAGGGTGAGGAAACCAATCAGATACTGAGAGTGACTAGATTTGGAGGCTGGGGGACTCTTGCTAAACTGACTTACCAGGAGTCTTGCTAAAACTGGATTTTCTTAAGAAAGTGCACAGGTGGGCCTAAAAGAAGGTTCAGAAGCTGACTAAAGTTTGGTCAAGCCAAGTACCTTTGTCATTAGAATCTCTGTTACTGAGGAAATTTTCTGTACCAAGAAATTTAGCTAAAATGACAGATGGCATGTCCCCACTTTTTAGGAACAGTTCACTGAGAATACTAACTCTGTTTCACCCCCATTACTTCCTTGTTATAAATTAATAGCAATTGGAGAAAACATGCATTTACAAAAAATACATGACAGTCAAAAATAGGAAGGCACAGAAGATGGGGTGAGCTGAAGTGGATGCCCTTCTGGATGCAATTCTAATTGAAAACCGTATTTTAGGTTTCCATCAAAATCCCAACCTGAGATGGTAGCTAAGGCAAAAGCATGAACATACAGGGGCAGATGGCAGACTGAGGAAGGAGCTGTATCCCAGGACTGCCTGAAGCGCTGAGTTGCTGGGTTATTGAGGAAGTCCATTAGAGGAACTTTGAACCGTCCTCCAGTAATACTTCAAGGTGGCTCCTGATAGACCTAGCAGTTTATGATTGCCAGGCTCCATTTAACTACGATCACTAATGTCACTAATTATCATCTGAAATGCTGAGAGAGCCATAATCTCTGTGCAGACTTTGCATAAGACAATTGCTCACTTATGAAGTAGATGCTGATGCTTCTTTAGTACATTTGCATGTTCTGCTTTTCATGTGATCAGTGATAGCACTACGGCCCCCACCGTAGACGGAAAATGTTTCCAAATGTTTTGTACAAGTGCACGTCCACCATCAATTTTCTTGAGTAACAGAAATAATGCACTTTTTAATTAAACATGAACTTTTAGCTTCTGTTGCAAAATAAAAAATAAATAAATGAATGAATAGATGTATGTTTATACTATATGATAAGCAAAAAATAAAACACTCTTGCAAAAGCATTCAGACAATTATCTACACACTCTTCGGCAGAAGTGCTCAGCTTCTACTTCCTGGCCTTGCTTTACATACATGAACGTTCCACTGTCCGTGTTTCTCAATGATCCCACCTACGGGAGTTTTTACAGCTCCGTTTATCTCACAATCATGCTAGACGCTAGAGCAGAGCACAGATGTCTGGTGCAAAAAGACACCAGCTGGGGAAAAAGCTTCAGATGCTTCTCCTATCGCTATCCAAAACCAGAGGAAATCAGCTGTCTCTAGCTGCTGCGGTGGTCTCACTTCTGAAAAGATGCAGGAAGATGAGAGGTGGGTTAGCATTCACTGCTTTTCAGATTTAGCCAGGCATTGAAATCATTCACAAACTATTAGATAAGATCATGACCAAGGTGGAAATATAAATTGAAAGATCACAGAGTCCATTTTACTGCATTTTCATACAGCAATTCATAAGAGTATTTCATTTAAGCATGAAAAATCTGGGACAAATTTGGATATAAACATAAATATGAAGCATAAACCAGAGCTATTTAAGTAAATAGGTAATGAACGTGGAAAAAATATCAGAGAATTAATAGGGGCATAAAATCACAAGTGAAGTAAAAGAAAAGTGGGCAATGAGTACTCTAATTTTACTGTTTTCCTTTTTCTTTGTTTTTTTAGAGCAGTTTTAGGTTCACAGCAACTTTGAGGGGAAGGAACAGGGATTTCCGATACACCTCCTCCCGCCCTCCATTATCAACATCCCCCATCAGATGGTACGTTTGTTAGCAACTGATGAAGCTACATTGACACGTCATAATCCCTCAGACTCCATAGTTTACATTGTGGTTCACTCTTGGTGTCCTACCTTCTGTGGGTCTGGACAAATCTATAATGACATGTACCCACCATTATAGTATCATACAGAGTAGTTTCACGGCCCTAAAAATGCTCTGCGCTCCAACTACTCTCACTTCGCTCCCCACTAACCTCTGGCAACCACTGAGCTTTTTTTTTTTTTATTGTTTTTAACATCTTTATTGGAGTATAATTGCTTTACAATGGT
>NC_041217.1:9332801-9341342 GCF_002837175.3 Physeter macrocephalus | reverse complement strand
GAAGTCAGGGAGCCTGATTCCTCCAGCTCTGTTTTTCTTTCTCAAGATTGCTCTGGCTATTCGGGGTCTTTTGTGTTTCCATACAAATTGTGAAATTTTTTGTTCTAGTTTTGTGAAAAATGGCAACCACTGATCTTTACACTGTCTCCATAGTTTTGCTTTTTCCACAATGTCATGTAGCTGGAATCATACAGGATGTGAGATTGGCTTCTTTCTTTTCAGATTGGCTTCTTTCACTCAGTAATATGCATTTAATTTTCTTCCATGTCTTTTCATGATTTGACAGTTCTTTTTTTTTTTAATTGAAGCAAGTTGATCTACAATGTTGTGCTAATTTCTGCTGTACAACAAAGTGACTCAGTTATACACATATATACGTTCTTTTTTATATTCTTTTCCATTATGGTTTATCCCAGGAGATTGGATATAGTTCCCTGTGCTATACAGTAGGACCTTCTTGTTGATAGCTCATTTCTTTTTAGTGCTGAATAATATCCCACGTCTGAGCATACCACAGTTCAGTTTTACTTTTTAAAATAGTTTATCTTTTAAAAAATAGTAAGACATTTCAAACATATAGAAAATTTTTAATTACAACAAACAGCCATATATTTACCATCCCAACTTACCCAATGTTAATGGGTTTTTTTCCCCATTTATAGGAGAAATTTTTTAAAGAAAAAAAAATATTTGAATACAAAACACTTACTTTCCTCTAGCTCAGATAGAAATATTACACTGTGCTATGTGCTCTGTCAGTTAGCTATTGCCATGAAAAATACTGTGTCCCAAACTTAGTGGCTTAAAACTATAATCTTTTATTCTCATGGGTCTGAGGAAGAGCTAAGGATTCAGCTAATCCAGGCTGAGCTCTGGTGGCTGGCTCTGCAGAGCTCCAGGGAAGCCATTCATACCTGTGAGAGTTCGCTGGGGGACAGCTGAAGAGGTTTGGACTCAGCTGTGGCCTTCTGGCTCTCCTCCATGTGTCTGCCCTCGGGGATGGCAGCGTGCTCTTTTTCTAGCAATGCAGGGGCACAAGAAAGCAAGGAGAAATGCCATGCCCCTTGCAGCCTAGGCTGGGAACTGTCATAGCATCACTTCTACCACATACTTTGTTTTTGTTTTGTTTTGTTTTGTTTTTTGATTTTTATTTTTGTTTTAAATAATAGCAACCACAATGACTACCAGTTATTGATTAACTGCAGTGAGCTAGACCCTGTGTTAAATCTTTGACATACATTATACAACTGGTGTTATCTGCTTCATAAAACTCAAAGTAAAAATGCAGTCTATCTCTTATTCTCTAATTTAAATTAAAGACAACCCAATGGGCTTCCCTGGTGGCGCAGTGGTTGAGAGTCCGCCTGCCGATGCAGGGGACACGGGATCGTGCCCCAGGGAGGATCCCACGTGCCGCGGAGCGGCTGGGCCCGTGAGCCATGGCCGCTGAGCCTGCGCGTCCGGAGCCTGTGCTCCGCAACGGGAGAGGCCACAGCAGTGAGAGGCCCGCGTACCACCAAAAAAAAAAAAAAAAAAAAAAAAGATAACCCAAGTCCCTATATGCTATATTTAGCACCCTTTCCCATGTAATATCCGAAATAGAGGCATTTCCCTTTCCACTCTATTGTCTGAAAGCTTCAAAGGGTTTGTTCATTCTAAACAGAATTCCACCATACACTTTGGCCAAAGCAAGACACATGGCCAAACCCAAAGTCAAAAGGGGGAAAGTGAGCTCACACATAAGGAGAGGGCATGGGAGGATACAGGTCTAATGGGCTATGTATATTGAGGGGTGAAAAACTGGGGCCAAAATGCAATCAATCTCAACTCCCATCCATACTTTTATACTTCATCATTGATGTCTATATCCATAAGCAATGAATTAGTGGCTTGAGTATTTTTAATTTTTAAAATTTACTTAAAGTGATATAATATTTTACTGAACCATGTACAGTTTGCTTTTTTTTTTTTTTTTTTTTTTTTTTTTTTTTGTGGTACGCGGGCCTCTCACTGTCGTGGCCTCTCCCGTTGCGGAGCACAGGCTCCGGACGCGCAGGCTCAGCGGCCACGGCTCACGGGCCCAGCCGCTCCGCGGCATGTGGGATCCTCCCGGACCGGGGCACGAACCCGCGTCCCCTGCATCGGCAGGCGGACTCTCAACCACTGCGCCACCAGGGAAGCCCATACAGTTTGCTTTTTTAAATCATTTTGTTTGCAATATTATCTATACTGATCAGTACATGTAGATTATCTTTTACTACTGAATTGTTTCCATTATATAAATATATTATAACTTATTTATGTATTCTTCTATTGATAAACACACAAGTTGTTTGTAATTTTGTTATTACAAAAATTAATACAATGAAAGTCCTGCATATGTCTCTTCATGCAAAAGTATGAAGACTTCTTTAGAATGTATCTAAAATATCTGAGTTGTAGGGTTAATGCTCCATTTACATTCAAGATCAGTATGTCCAATAGAAATATAAAGTGATCCCCATAGGTCATTTTATTTTTTTATTTTTTATTTTTTCTATTTTTTGGCCACGCCATGTGGCATGTGGGATCTCAGTTCCCTGACCAGGGATCAAACACGCGCTCCCTGCAGTGGAAGCGTGGCATCTTAACCACTGGACCACCAGGGAAGTCCCCGCAAAGGCAATTTTAAATTTTCTAGTTCCCGTGTTAAAAGAAACAATATCAACAATATATTTTATTTAATACATATTTAATAATATATTTCATTTAATACAATATCTCCAAAATATTATCATTTCAAAATGTAACTAATATAAAAAAATATCAATAATATATCTAACATTCTTTTGTGGAACTCATTCTTTGACATGTGTATTCTACGCTAACCACATTTCAACAGCCAGCCACAAGTGGCTATGGCTCTTCTCTGGGACAGCGCAGTTCTAGACATCACTGAATTACTTGCCCAAGTATTGGTACCAACATATGAGAGTTCCAATTATTGTACATCCTATCAACAGATGTTATTATCAAATATTTTCAAGTTTTGGCCAATCTGAAGGGTAACCAGAAAGTGGAAAACTGGGGAAACCTGATTTAGAAGTCTGTAGTTTAGTTAATAGTATTGTGCCAAAGTTAATTCCCTGGTTTTACTCATTGTAAAGAGATTACATAAGATGTTAAAATTAAGGGAAGTGGATAAAAATTATACATGAACTCCATAGTATGTTTCTAAGCCTTAAGTCTAAATTTATATCAGAATAGAAAGTTTTTAAAAACCACCCCTTAAGTGAATTCGAATTTCATTTTTTCCTACAGATTACCAGGTATACGATTTAATCCAGCCTTCCAAAGGTTTTGATACGCTAATTGAAAGTGTTTTTTATTTAACTACAATAGTAGATGAAAGAGTTTACGACCCCACTCTCAGGTCACTCCATCTATAGCTAAGATGGGGCAGACCATCGGGGGTCTGTGGACAGAAGAGGCAAGGTCCGAAAGGCAGGGACAACCTCTGGGAACTGGACTTGATGCCTCTACGGCGAGTCTCACACCTTCCAGTCTCATGCCACTCTGCTGTACTTCTCTAATAACATTGATTTTATTCCGCCATGTATCAAACACAATTGGGCAATTAGCAAGCAGCACTTTCTCCACTGGGTAAAAACAACAACAGCAACAAAAACTCTTTGAATATTGGATTCCTTTGAATCGTGTGCAGTACGCACTAATTAAATGTCTTCACTTGAAGAGAGGATAGAGGATGTGATGACAGTAACATTCCAGCCCTGAAAATAAGTTAGAAGTTAAAATACCACTCCTTTCACTAGAACTTATCTTTAACCATAAATGCCATCTTCCCTCCACAATATTCCTCAGAAGTCTTCAAAACTGCCTCCTAGTAAGTAAAGATTTTAACCAAAAAGACAAAAACAACACCGAAATAAGTAAAAAGCTCCTAAACTGCGGCCTCTGCTGCCCTACTTAAAGTTATTCAGAAACTGTGAGCCTCCTGCGAGCCACTGCATGAGGCTGTGAGACGCTGTGAGGAAGCAGTGGTTTTTTCTCGAGCTCTCTGGGCCCGGATCCCGCATCTGTGTCACTTTCAGACCTGAGCATCCCCCTCAAGGCACAGAAAGCTGTTTTCCCCTCAGGCTTTCCCGGCCCTCTAGCCAGCCTTGAACCCGAATGTACAGTTCCTAGGATGATCTGGCCTCTGCTTAAAAAACACTCAATTAGAACTCACTTTGAAAATGAATAGCTAAGGGCTTCCCTGGTGGCGCAGCGGTTGAGAGTCCGCCTGCCGATGCAGGGGACTAGGGTTCGTGCCCCGGTCCGGGAGGATCCCACGTGCCGCGGAGCGGCTGGGCCCGTGAGCCACGGCCGCTGGGCCTGCGCGTCCGGAGCCTGTGCTCCGCAACGGGAGAGGCCACAGCAGAGGGAGGCCCGCATACCACAAAAAAAAAAAAAAAAAAAAAAGAAGAAGAAAATGAATAGCTAAGCAATCTCCTTTTAAGATGAGCTTCGAAGGTCCAAAGACTGAGGACTATTCAGAATCAGCATTCTGTGGGGCTGACGTAGCTTTTGCCAAGGGACAGCCCTGAGCTCCAGTCCCTTCCCTCTAATCATCACAGGAACTGATTAAAATACACCGGGAGTAAATGCTTTCATGGCGAACTGACCCAGGCACTTCCGGAAGACATCTGTGGACAGCACTGGAAAGTGTAATCCAGAAGGAGACTCCTAACTGTATCTGTGACTTATGTTGGAGTTTTGAACCGGAATCTTCAAGGTTAAGGCGGTGAGTCACATTTCCTCCCCAGCTGCAGAGGTAACTCCCGGGAATCACTCACACAAGGCGTCTGTCTGCAGCCACATCTTCATTTTCAGGAGGTGCGTGCGCCTTGCGTGAGGTCTCCTGCTTGAGCTCCCAGCCGGGGCTCCTACCCTGAGTCCCAGGCTGAGAAAAGATGTTCAAGTGGAGGTAAAGAGCCAGGGTCTCTCTTGGTTGATGCAACTTGTGACTAATTGCGGCCACTAGCTTTCACACTGGCATCTTCCGAAGTTTTGGAGCCATTTATTTAGTCAGATATAGAATGCCCTATGCTGCCACCATCTTGGAAGAGAACTTGACCCACTGTCAGCTGGAACACTTCCGTCACATGAGATGTCACGGGGGAAGTTCAAGAGTGAGACTGAAGTTGAGAAGGAGAATGGACCTCTGAGGACAGGGCGGGGAGGTGATGAATACACGTGTCCTATGGGCAGCTTTGAAGCTGAGCACCGGGGAATGTGACCTCCGCTTACAGGACGGGAAGGTCAAGGGCTGAACCAAAGTCAAGGCTTCGTGAAGGATGCAGGGTATGTGTTTCAAATAGTTACGGGAAGTATCCTGGAGATATTTTCTTTTGATTATGTTTCATCTGTATTTATGATCATAGTGGCAACCAGTCACTCCCGAGGGCACCGTTTTAGATAAGAGGCTATTCCTATTCGCTGCTGAGCCTTACGTCACTCCTAGCCAAGGATGTCTCCCGGGCAGATGAGTCTGCAGCTGTACTCTCATGAGTAATACATCACGTAAACCATCAATTTGTTGAAACTTCCGCACCAGTTAATTCTTGTATTTATAAAACTGACCCATCTTCAAGTAGATACTCTATGGTCAATGGAGTCGGAGGCCCTGGGTGTGTGTCCTAGCTCTGCCTTCCTCAATGGACCAGGGAAAGAAAATATGGTGGAGTGGACAGTCACTGGGTATCAAATCAGACACCCAGCACTAAGAACTCTAGCCCTAAATTGTGCTAATGATTTTAACTCAGATTTGTTAATTAACCTCTCAAAGCTGTGGTGCCTCATCGTCAAATGGAGATAAAGTTGTCCTTTTTTCCTGGCTCCTTGGAGGATCGATGAATACACGTAAAACGGAGCGCATAGTGAGTTCTCACTATACGTATTTCTTATTCCATCTGTGACCTTAAGGAGGTTTTTTTAAAAAAAATCTCTGAGCTTGGATTTTCCACTGCAAAATATAATAATAAGATCTATCTCATAGTATTGTAGTAAAGACAAACTGATATATGGAAAAATGGTACTTAGGCTCTAAAAATCTATGAGTTAATCGGTACCTTTCTAAACCAGTGTGCTCTTCTAGTAAAGTTCTTTTCAGATTCTTTAGAAGAAGCATAATATTTCAGAAGTGAAGTGAATTATCTTAAAATATTTCTTGAATGAGACATAAAAATAGAAACATGAGAAAGCATATATACGATTCACATGCATGTGTCTACAGGTTAGCATTAATGGTAAGTATAAGAACAGGGGACTGCACGTGCAAAGATGCTGGAGCATTTGACTGAATGTGGACATTCTCCCATCACTGTACTTTAAGTACATCACGTGAATAATAATCAACCACTGATTCCCGGAAATGGCCACATTAGTATGAACCAATATGCAGGGCATCCTGCATAGCTATTGTATATCTTTCTCATCTTTTTTTGAACCTATTTCCTGCACTGCAAAGAAACTGACACAGGATGCTTTTGAAACGAGATTTAAATTTTCAGTCCAGATGTGTTACAGCTTAACATCAGAAAGCCCCTAGATTTCACAGAACTAAATTTTAATGTTTTTCTAATGGAAACCCCCATGGTTTGCAGGGTTCTCATAACATACCTTGGAATCATATTATTAAAGTCGGTCTCATACTTCTTTCTGAGCTGACTGCCATCAAAATGTTTTTTCATATTTGGCACAAAATGTTGTCTTACTGAGTGATCTTAAAACACTAACTTTAAGGACAACACACTCTGTAAAGAAGTCCCCTACACTAAAATTCACAAAATACACTCAAAATCAGTATGCAATCGATAAATTTGAAACCCAAAACAAGAGTGAGTTTTGATCAGGGATGTTCAATGAGGCATGCAACTCACAAGCCATGTCCTAAAAATTGCATAAGATGATACATTATTATTCTAATCTTGAACTGAAAGAGGTAAAGCTTCTAAATCATACTTGAAAATTAGGTAAAGGTCCTAATACACTGTTAAAAACTACAGTCTTTATACACTGATAAAAATTTCTGTGAGGAGAGCTGCCCAGGACAAGAAAGCAAGTGATGCAGGTGATGGGGCAAGGGGTACCTTTCAGCTAAGGAAGAAAAGTTGCCAGGAAAGAGCTTTAATTCTGCACTGTGAGCTCCACACAAGTGAGAGAATCCCCAAGCCAGATTCCAACTTGGGAAAAGACAGAGATGCAAAAAGGAAGCTACAAGGGGAGCCCTCAGGAGTTCCCAAGGAAGGGAAAAACTTGGTCCGAGATGGGAAAGATATTCTCTTTGGGGTGCTGAGAAAGCCTTCAGGAGGCACTGGGCTCACACACTAAGGGAAGTGGCACCTTGGGAGGGAGGGAGACGCAAGAGGGAGGGGATATGGGAACGTATGAATATGTACAACTGATTCACTTTGTTATAAAGCAGAAGCTAACACACCATTGTGAAGCAATTGTACTCCGATAAGGATGCTAAAAGAAAAAAAAAAGCAGCGATTTTGAGAATCAGCTGAAAACCATGGAACAAGCACAAACTCCGAAGTCAGACTTCAGTTCTATTCCAAGTTTTGACCCTTCCGGTTAGAAAATTAATCTCTTTGAAACTCAGCTGTCTAATTTGTTAAATGGGGATAATGACCTCTGTCTCAAAGGATAATGTTAAAGATTAGATCAAGTGATCTAAAATGTCTGAGATGATTTTACATCTGTTATCTCACTTTATTATCAGCTATCATTGTGACTTTTATGAGTGGTATAAAATGACTTCTACACCAAATCTGAAGGGAAAAAAATCAGCATGTGTGGCCTAGGGTAATACTTCTTTGGAATCACTGGTGTTTATAAACAAACGAAAAATTGACACAGAGAGTTGTGCCACTGAGAGCAGAGCCGAAGCCTCCTGATACTCAGCCTCTTCCAGGTCACTTTACGTCCCTGAGTTTATCCCTTTCCAGATCACACTGAAGGATCCACTACCTCAAATCAGTCTTGAATGCGATTTTCATTTTCAGATGCCTGTACCACGGGCAAGGTTTCTTTTATGGTCCAACTATTGCAAATTTAATTGTTATTTCCTGCAGTGATAAGAAGGGGAAACTGGTGTACGTTATTCTATGAATGAATTTCTAGATCTACCTGTGACACATCCAGACTTGGGAGTCACCGTTTGCCATAAGTACACAAACAAAGCAAACAGTTCTTCCTTAACCGTGAGCAGGGTTTTAAATGATGGAAAGTGTGGTCTGGAGGTTAGGACAAGTGATTGGAAATCATGCTCCCGAGAGCCACCTGCCTCTGACGGTGACGAGCTGGCTGACTTCAGACTAGTCACTTGACCGGTATGGGCCAATTTGTTCACTTACACTACTTCTTTTATTTATTTATTTATTTATTTTTTTTTTTTTTTTTTTGCGTTATGCGGGCCTCCCTCTGCTGTGGCCTCTCCCGTTGCGGAGCACAGGCTCCGGACGCGCAGGCTCAGCGGCCATGGCTCACGGGCCCAGC
>NC_041217.1:9321439-9332582 GCF_002837175.3 Physeter macrocephalus | reverse complement strand
CTGCATCGGCAGGCGGACTCTCAACCACTGCGCCACCAGGGAAGCCCACTACTTCTTTTAGACCTCAAATGCATCATGCTAGAGACAAAGTCCAACACTTCAACTTTAAAAACTGTGTAAATCCAGGTCACTTGATAATCAGTACATTCATTATATTATATTATATTATATTATAAATAAGACATTATATTATATTCATCAATAAGTGCAATAAGATCAGCATGGTCGTGCTCTAAAGGTCAAAACAGTAATCAAATGAATGTATGAAGAATAAAATTTTGACATGAATGGATTATTGTCAACATGCAATGTCATAGCAAGAAGGAGTTAGGACTAGGTAACACTTCTATTCACATAAAAATGACACAAAAACTATGGTCAGTGGATTTAAGGATGTCACCAAGCTGGGAATTTCTTTATCCAAAGACCTGCTATTCTAGGGCTCTCAACACATCAGACAAGAAAGAATGGCGACACCTGGAGATGGAGAATGAGGTACCTCGTGAGGGCACAGCTGGCTGCTGGGGCAAGCGGCTGTGCTGGAGGCCCCCGGCAGAGCTAGGCAGTCTCCCCGAGTCCAGAGCAGTTAGGGCCAGCAGGGAAAACCCAGAAAAGAACCAGCTATACAGAGAAATGACTCTAGGTTGCGGAGGGTTCTGTGTCAGTTGATTATTGATTAAGCGCTTGTCTGTAATGAAACTACCAGAGGCCAAGGAAGGAGGTCACTTAAAAGCACAAGAGGTAACAATACTCAGACATCACACAGGGACCGAATTAGTCCCAAGAGCCAGAGTGGAAGACCTAAAAACTCAAAGGATATTCGGTAGAGTACTACAAAGGGAGTGCTACTACTTCTTGCCTCAGAAGCAGGAAAAAATTAACCTGTGACAAAACACTACTTTGATCCCATCTAAAAAAGCCTAACCTGGGGACTTCCCTGGTGGCACAGTGGTTAAGAATCCACCGGCCAATGCAGGGGACACGGGTTCGAGCCCTGGTCCGGGAAGATCACACATGCTGCGGAGCAACCTAGCCCATGAGCCACAACCACTGAAGCCCGCGTGCCTAGAGCCCATGCTCTGCAACAAGAGAAGCCACCGCAATGAGAAGCCTTCGCACCGCACTGAAGAGCAGCCCCCGCTCGCCGCAACTAGAGAAAGCCCGTGCACAGCAACGGAGACCCAATGCAGCCAAAAATAAATAAATAAATAAATTTATTAAAAAAAAAAAAAAAAAAAGCCTAGCCTGGAAAAATCAAAATGCTTTCAAGTAACTTAACCGTGTCTAAGAATATTTATAAGAATGAAAAAATATGTGGCACCCAAAAAGGTAAAATCATAACTTCTGGCATCCTACCATAAACTACCAGGTATGCAAGAAGCCTGGAAAATACAAGCCATAATGATAACAAAACCCAATCAGTTGCAACTTCTCCAGAAATGATACAAATAACCCAACTAATATACAAGAACATCAGAACAGGCATTATAACTGCAACCTGTACAGTTAAGAAGTTAGAAGACTGAAGATGTTAAGAAAAGATACAGAAGACATAAAAAGGCACAAATTAAAATTTTTAAATTTTTGATGGAAACTACAATATCCAAAATGAAAATGCAACTGGATGGGATAATGTCATATTACACAATTAAGAGTAAACCTCAAGGGAGAAAATAGCATGTGCGTGTGTGTGTGTGTGTTTCTTTCGCTTCAAAAGGGGAAGGAACAGAAATGAAAGTAGAGTGAAGGGAACAAGGAGGTTTTCCCCAGTACGTGAAGGCCTGCAGGAGGAGGGCACCGCCAGGCCTCCAGAGATCTGGGGCGTGAAGTGAGGGCTGGTAGAGGACACCACTCCACAGACCACCAGCAGCGTGAAGCAGACCGGTTCTCGAGAGACAGCTGGTCCTTGGCTCGGAGGACAGGAACAGGCAGGGCCTGCGCAGGGCGTGGGGAAGGAGTCTCTTTCTCCTCATGGTTTTAACTACGTGGATCAGCTGCTGTGTGATAGTGCGCATGTTATTTAACCCCCCTGAGCCTCCATCTCCGTCCCTAAAATGGAAGTATTGATAATTATATAGACTGCATGAATTGCTTTGAAGATTAAATGATACAATTTTCCTAATCAGACTGCTCAATAGCATCTATGTCCTCGGGAGCTGGGGTTGGGATGGGGAGGTGTATAAGTAAAAGTGAGCTGCGATAACCAGACACACAGACTTGTGTCCTGAGCGTGTGGACAGAACAGCAAGCCCGGTGCGATGCTCCGCTGACCTTCCTATGATCTTTGCTTGCCTCCTTGTTTTGCACGTGTTCTAGTTAATCTTGACAAGCCATTCTTTTCATATTTTTAAAGAAACTGAAAGTGGCATGACAGCAGTGAGCAGTGCCTCTTTTGAAATAACATGATAGGAAAAGTGCTCTGGCCTCGGAAAGCTGTGAGGCAGCAGTGCTTCTTCCTGAGGCTCCGGACAAAGGCCAATTCAGCTGGGAATCCCAGTATGTATCAATAATTTCGCTAAATCTTTAAGGGTTCAGAATGTTGTTCCTGTAGACTGTAAGGGGAAGTGGTAGGACACGGCTCCTGATGCAACAACTAGGAAAATATACAAAAAGAAAAATACCAAAAACATCATTTTTTTTTTTCAGTGAGGACTTCTTAAAAGTTTTACTATTTGAATGTTTAGTTTCTCCCCACGCTGAGGTTTACTGAAATGTAACTGACATGTTAAGACTGAATTAGTCGCAGGTGTGCAACATAGTGATTCAATGCATGCATATATTGCAAAATGGTCACAATAAGCTTAGTCAACATCCATCACCTCACACAGTTACATAATTTTTCCTTGTGATGAGAACTTTTAAGGTCTACTCTCTTAGCGACTTTAAAATATACAATACAGTACGGTTAACTGTAGTCACCATGCTGTACCTTACATACTGAGGACGTATTTATCTCGTAACTGGGAGTTTGTACCTTTGACCTCCTTCACCCATTTCCTCCACACCCCACCCTCCCCCCACCCCTGGCAACCATCAATCTGTCCTCTGTATCTATGAGTTGTGTTTTTTTTAGATTCCATTTATAAGTGAGATCATACAGTGTTGTCTTTCTCTGTTTGACTTCTTTCACTTAGCATAATGTCTTCAAGTTTCACGCATGTTGTCGCAAACGGCAGGATCTTCTTTTTCACGGCTGAATGATATTCCATTATCTATACATAGATAGATAACATTTTCTTTATCTAGTCATCCATCAACGGACACTGCCGTGTCTTGGCTATCGTAAACCATGCTACTATGAACATGGGGGTGCAGATATCTTCTCAAGATAGTAATTTCAAAAACACGTCATACTTTTATTTTTATTTTTATTTTGGCCACACCGCGAGGCTTGCAGGATCTTAGTTCCCCGACCAGGGATCGAACCCGGGCCCCCTGCAGCGGAAGCGCGGAGACCTAACCACTGTACCGCCAGGTCATTGCCCGTCATATTTTTAAAGATAACAGATGATTATAGAAGCAAAGAGGACTAGATGAATGAAAATTCAGCAAGGGAAGAGCCCTTCATAGGTGGGCTGAGATCACCAGCCGTTTTCTTTGCCACAGCCAGGCCCAGGCGGAACAGAGGGTTTTCGACCGGGCAGAGAAAACCCAGGAGTGGAGAAGACATTAGCAGTGCTTCCACATGGGCTGACATAACGGATTAGAATGTAAAGGAGTCCCCAGCACGCAGCCGGTTTTCCACATAGGACACCTGCTTTGTGCTTTTGCTGCACAGGGGTTGGGCACCTGGTCTTGAAAAGCTGCATGAAATCTCCAGCACTCCGCTGGGAGAAGCTGCCCATATGGCTTTGTGAAAAGAAGCCTACGGTGCACAACCGTTGCTGAAAGCAACGAGACAAAATGGTTTTCACTGCTTCCTCTCTCTCCGGAGCATGGACTCCCTCCAGAAAGGTGGGAGCTCATATCCCTTTACCCTTCCCTCATGTCCCCATCGCCCAGGGACTGATGCTCCAACTAGCAAAAGCTGGAAAGGGAAAGAAGGGCGGAGGTAATGGGAGATAAGCTGATTTTCTCCTCTTTCGCTGCTGTGTGGCAAATGTTAACTCAAAGATAAGTTATACTGGCAGAAGTATTTGCAAGTATTACAAGAGAAGCTGAGAAAATATCATCTAACAATGCTGTACTGTAAAGGGAAAGGAGAGAATTAGGGAAAGCAGAATATGCTAATGGGATGATAATTCACAGTCAGTAACAGACCCCATTTAAAGCAGTAAAGGTTAAAGTGCATAATGTAAAGCCGTAAAG
This sequence comes from Physeter macrocephalus, assembly GCF_002837175.3. Classification (NCBI taxonomy): domain Eukaryota; kingdom Metazoa; phylum Chordata; class Mammalia; order Artiodactyla; family Physeteridae; genus Physeter; species Physeter macrocephalus. The sequence goes on along the minus strand of NC_041217.1, from coordinate 9,328,274 downwards.
ATAACCACTAGAACAAAAAAACAAACCTTCAAACTAATCAGGAGGAATATAAAAACAAACTGAAACAGCAATAGCAAAAAATCACACAGACTATATATTTTATTTTTTTTATTATTTTTTTTAAAGTTTGGTTAGTATCTACCAAACGTTTGTTTTAATTTTTATTTATTTATTTATTTTTGGCTGCGTTGGGTCTTCGTTTCTGTGCGAGGGCTTTCTCTAGTTGTGGCAAGCGGGGGCCACTCTTCATCGCGGTGCGCGGGCCTCTCACTATCGCGGCCTCTCTTGTTGCGGAGCACAGGCTCCGGACGCGCAGGCTCAGTAGTTGTGGCTCACGGGCCCAGCTGCCCCGCGGCATGTGGGATCTTCCCAGACCAGGGCTCGAACCCGTGTCCCCTGCATCGGCAGGCGGATTCTCAACCACTGCGCCACCGGGGAAGCCCCAAGACTATATATTTTAAAACGATAAGAACAGAAAGAGTAACGTAACGTGGTGAGACAACCGAGTTTGGTCATTTTCTTCTTCTCTTGTACAGGAGATCCGTAGGGGCTGCTGGCCAGGCTGCCACTGCTGCTCTCTGGCTGCATCGGAGCCCCAGGCCCCTCTGTATTTCTGCTCTGTCATCCTGAGCCTCTGGCTTTCATCCTTTGAAAGTTCATGGTGGCAAGACTGCAGCTGGCAGATGACAGAAAGGGCAGGGGCAAAGGACAAAGACATATGCCAGTTGAGTCTGGCCTCTTTCAACGTGCCTGGAACAGTAACCGGCACATACTAAGTATTATCTGTTGAATGAATACATGTTTCATGACCCTGCTGATACTGGGTTAGGTGACACTTTACATCCATCCCCAGAATACCCTGTGCTTAACCCTACACTGTACACAAGTTTTGAAATTTCTCATTTATTTGTCTCTCTCCAGAATAAGATTTGCCCCTAGATTCCCTAATACTTACCAGAGCAACTAGTAGGCACTAAGCACTCAATAAATATTTGTTGAATAGTTGAAGAAATTAGTGTAAGCCTCAGCCCTTGACCCCTTATTCAACTAGCTTTTTTTGGTACCTCATATGTGCCAGGCATTGTTCTGGACATTTGAGCAAAACAGGCTCATTCTTATACATTATAGTCATGTAAAAAAAAAAAAGTTGGTTTAGAAGAAATTTGCGTTGCTTGTAGATTATATGACTGAAAGCCTATAGATTCTATTGGAGCTTGGGAGACAGAGCCCTCAGAAACCCTAAGCTTTCAACTAACCGATGACTTGGCTCTGTTCTTTCTTCTAATTTCACAAAGAAAGTGAATAAAAGTAAAGGTTTCACAGTGAAGTCAGGTAGCCATAGTCCATCTGTACATTCAGAAGCCAATGAAATTAGGGAAGATAAAGAGGGGAAGGGAGGGGAGAAAAGGGAAGAAAAGAGCGTTTGGGTACAAAAATACAAGGGTTTTAGGACAGAAAAGCAAATTAGGAAAGGGGGACTGAACAGTGTTTCTGAGAAAGAATAAACAAATGTGGGTAATGGCCTGCTTGCTATGTAATAGTTGGTACAGTTTAATCGTTGGCTAATATCAATTCTTGCCACTGAGTTGGGCTGCGGTTAAAACAGACTTTAGTTTGATGTAATCACAGGTACTTTATGTTTTCTATGAGACCACAGACACCTGTGTCAGTATCCTCATCTTCCAGCAACTCTGCAGTCACATGCCCCTCTGGTTTGAGAGACACCCTCAGCTGCCCAGACCTTCTACCTGTGGATTGACTGAGGTTTGATTTGATACTTGGGTACAGTTTCTGCCAGGAAACAAAACAAAACAAAACAAAACAACCTCAACATTGCAAACCTCTTTCATCGTTAGTTCTGAAGTGATATACTGTGTAAAACAACTCTGCTCATAAAAAGAGAAGGGAAAGGGAGACGTTCTCCCTGGTATTCCTGGCATTACTCCATTGTCTTTGAAATCCTGGCATTACTCCATTGTCTTTGAAACTGTCCCAAATCAGAGGGAATTCTGTACAAAGGGGGAAAATCTCATTTTTAGATCTTCTCAGAAGCGTTTCATGGCCTATGCAAGGTGAGTAACGATTCATTGACAGATGTAAAGGATGAACTATAAATGTGACCATCTATAAGACAGTTGTTTTAAAGCAAGTGGCTTCTAGGACTGGACAGGATCATGTAATTTATGATGCAGCCACCATGCTGTAAAGAGGTTTCAATTTCCTCAGGAATCCACTGCTGTCCCGTGGTGAACAAGTGCAGTCAGGAGAGGGGCAGATCAGTTCCAGAGATGACCATGGACACCGCCAGCCCCACTGGGACATCTGAATCCTTGTCCCATTCTGACCCAGCTTCCCTGCCTTCTTGCACATGGCCACCCTCCTGCTGTAATTCAGTGTAAGCTGTACTCGTCACCTCACTTTGCCTGCACTGCCCCCTCCCGCTTTCATGTGGGGAGGCAAATACACCTTGCTTAAACAAAATGTGAGAAAAGAAACCCCAGGCTAGGAGAAGAGAACAAACTCCCCCACAAGCCAGGCTGCTTTAATAGTTCTGTGCACTGTCTTCCGTGTGTTAAGATCTCCCTGTCTCATCTAAGAGCCTGGGCGAAACAGAATCACAAGGGGAAAAAGCCAGAGACTCACAAACAAGGCACCAAATCAAGACGAGGTAGAATTTAAAACCTCACAATGGTAAAAAAATAAATAAATAAAAAGAGAAAAATTTCTCACAGTAAAAATTACCTGATTTTCCCAAAGAAAATAACAGAAGTATAGAGCAGTTTGTAAGTTTATGTACCCTGATCTTCCGTATCATCTGAGACAAACGATAAAATAAGATAATGTGCTTGTGCCAACTCTGAGTTACCACCAAATACACTGTCCTGGTTTTCTGCTTCTACAAATCCAACTGAAAACAAAACAAAATACATAGGAGAAGAAAACAGAGATAGGAAGAGCCTACAAGAGGGGCTATTTACACTTTAGGAGTCGGCTACCTGTGGAATTTTTGAATATAACTTTCCCAGTTGGTGGCAGCCATGTTTCCTCAATCTGCAGGTGTTCCTGTTCTAAAGCAAATTCATAATTTACAAACGTTCTGAGGCCTAGTTTAAGCTTAGCTGACCTTCAAAGGGTTAGTTTGTTCAGCATTTCCTTTTACTACCCGAGGTACTCCCAGGATACTTCAATTATCTTCCTGTTTGCCTGAGCTACTGAATAGTCGAAGTGGGGTTCCTGACACTTGCAATCATGAAAATCCCATCTTAACAACAGACTCCACAACAGAAGCTTTCCACCACTCCTAATTCAAACGGAAATAACTTAGTGCTTTCCAGCCTCATCATGGGCTGGCTTAGAAACCGGAGCTGGATAAGGTCTGAAGTTGGGAGTGATCAGTATTTCCAGCTGTGAGTATCTCTAAAAAGCAGATGGCGAGAAAATTAGATTGGGGTTGGCAGAAATAGTCTGTGATATTTCCACATCATTAACATCTGAACATTTGTACATTTGTCTAACATATTAGTTTGCAAAAATACACTAGCTAAAAGCAATGGAGGCCCATGACAAGCTGGCCCAGTGAATGCCAGAAGCCCTGCCTTTGGAGCAGTTGGGTTGCCAAATTCACTGAATTTTTTTTTTTTTTTTTTTTTTTTGCAGCACGCGGGCCTCTCACTGCTGTGGCCTCTCCCGTTGCGGAGCACAGGCTCCGGACGCGCAGGCTCAGCGGCCATGGCTCACGGGCCCAGCCGCTCCGCGGCATGTGGGATCTTCCCGGACCGGGGCACGAACCCGTGTCCCCTGCATCGGCAGGCGGACTCTCAACCACTGCGCCACCAGGGAAGCCCTGAATTTTAAGAAGAAGAAGTCTAGGCAAAGGGCTCTAACCTGGAAATAAAAGTGGAAAACATACTACCTATAACAAATTCCATCTAAATCCTAATTTTTCTGTGTCTAGTCTTGATCACTGTAGAATCTCAAAGGGAGAAAAATCTCCCTACGCCCCTGTCGTAGCAGCAAGCTGCTTAAGGATCCCCTTTGACTTCTACACAGAGGAAACGGGCAAAAAGTGAGCTGATACAATCAACCTCACAAATCAGGCCAAAGTTAGAGCTTGGTATTGAACCCACAGCCCTTTGAAATGCAGCAAGATTAGCACTTCACTAGGATTTAACGGGCACAAAAGCTTTCGTTTAATTTTTTTTAAAAGAAGGAAAAATGGGATAATGAATCAGGCCTACTTGAAAAGTACAGGCACAGGAAACTGTGGAGGACCACAGACCACCTGACCCACAAAAGTAGCAGAATCACGCTAGGGTGGTCACCACTGACTTAAAGCTATTCACCTAAGAAGGAAGATTATGACTTATTTTGAGTGTACGACATTTATGATGAAATAAATGTCCAGTGGGTCTGACCTCCATACATGGTAAAAAAAAAAAAAAAAAAAGTAAATAAACACAAAAGCAAAACATTAGAAAAGACATGGGAAAAAATGCAGTTAGGATAGTCACAAGAAATGAGTGACATGGCTTTGGAAAGGACAGAACATGGCAGGCAAGATAGATTCTTTTAGGAAAATCACGTAATTAATAGAGAAAAACAAAGGATATTAATCACTATTGTTAACCATTTTAATGTGTAGTAAAGGCAAAGGCATATCACTGGAATCATGTTATTAGAAATTTGAAAAACTTCCTTTACAAATGGCCTCTCCAGGCTGACTCTGAGCATCTTTGCTTTTGCATTTATGTCCTGTGTCATGTAACAGAACGTTCCAGTCCAACTGCAAATAATGTATCAATGTTCTTATAGCACAGTTTCCATTTATCTGAACTTGTGAATAAGACGCTTGCTTCAGTACTTGCCCAATTTTATTTGCAAAGCATAATCAAACAGAGTCTGACATGACTACTCTCCCTTGTTGAAATGATTATAACTCATCGGGTGAAAATAAATGAAAATGAATCCAATATGCAGAAAGTATATCAGAGATAACATTAATCAAGAATAACTGGAAAGATGGGCCTATTAATGAGAATGTTATTGGTAAGATAAGATCTAGGGTGAGTGAGGTTTACAGAATCACATGAGCCCATTTCACTGAAGGTCCCACACTCAATTTTCTTATAACCTCTTAAATTATAGAAAGGAGGTGTTTGGTGATTACTATAAGTAGATTAGAACAGAGTGAGAAAAAGAAACTAGATTCTTATCTTGCTCAGTTTGCAATTACTGAAGATCACTGAATTTCCCCAAGTTGCAAAGATCGTCTCTTACTAAAACCTATCAGTTGATTTCTTCATTTAGAAAATAAAATTGTAAACAAGTCTAAAATGTTTAATCCTTTTATTCATAAATGATATAACGTAGGTATCAATGTCCCCACCAACGTTTCACCTGGACACAGAGAAAAAACCTTCCAAATTCACATTTGTTGAAGCTTTTCAAATAAACTCTACGAAATGTAGCTGTAACACTGTCAGTAGCCTTACCCACAAGCCTGGAGAGCGAAGGAGCCAAAACAGACCCAGGCAGTGACCCTTTGTCTTACTTCCTCAACCAGTGAGAGGTTATGCTAATTCAGCAAAGTCTTTCAGAGCCTCTTGTAAACTCTGCAAAGCTTTGCATCTTCAGATCCATTCTTCCATGGTCTTCATGCATGTAAGAGGTGTCTACTTGCTGAAGACCAGTTTCTCCACTGCAGTTTTTTGTACTTTCCAAGGGGTGTTGATCTTGAATGCAGAAACAGGCAGAATAGTACATGTTGATTTTGTAGTAAATGGCAACAGCGCTTTTTTTTATTTAATTGAAGTATAATTGATTCACAATATTGTGCTAGTTGTAGGTGTACAGCAAAGAGATTCGGTTATGTATGTGTGTGTATATGTATACATATACACATACATATATACATATATTCTTTTATTTCCATTCTTTTCATTATAGACTATTACAAAATACTGAATATAGTTCTCTGTGCTCTACAGTAAATCCTTGTTGTTTATCTATTTTATACATGATAGTGGGTATCTGTTAATCCCATACTCTTAATTTATCCCTCCACCCCCTTTCCTCTTTGGTAACCATAAGTTAGTTTTCTATGTCTGTGAGTCTGTTTCTCTTTTGTAAATAAGTTCATTTGTACTATTTTTAGATTCCACATGTAACTGATATATTTAATATGGATTTGTCTTTCTCTGTCTGACTTACTTCATTTAGTATGATAATCTTCAGGTCCAATAATGTTGCTGCAAATGGTAATATTTCACTTTTTATGGCTGAGTAATATTCCATTGTACATATGTGCCACATCTTCTTTATCCATTCATCTGTCGACGGACACTTAGGTTGCTTCCATGTCTTGGCTATCGTAAATAGTGCTGCTATGAACATTGGGGTGCATGTGTCTTTTTGAATAGAGTTTTTGTCATTTCTGGATATATGCCCAGGAGCGGGATTGCTGGATCATGCGGTAACTCTATTTTTAGTTTTTTGAGGAACCTCCAGACCGTTCTCCATAGTGGCTGCACCAATTTACATTCCCACCAACAGTGCAAGAGGGTTCCCTTTTCTCCACACCTTCCCCAGCATTTATTGTTTACAGACGTTTGAATGATGGCCATTCTGATTGGTGTGAGGTGATGCCTCATTGTAGTTTTGATTTGCATTTCTCTAATGATTAGTGATACTGAGCATCTTTTCACACTCCTGTTGGCCATGTGTATGTCTTCTTTGGAGAAATATCTAGTTAAGTCTTCTGCCCATTTTTTTTTTTTTTTTTTTTGCGGTACGCGGGCCTCTCACTGTTGTGGCCTCTCCCGTTGCAGAGCACAGG
>NC_041217.1:9235471-9321348 GCF_002837175.3 Physeter macrocephalus | reverse complement strand
GCCGCTCCGCGGCATGTGGGATCCTCCCGGACCAGGGCACAAACCCGTGTCCCCTGCATCGGCAGGCGGACTTCTCAACCACTGCGCCACCAGGGAAGCCCCTTCTGCCCATTTTTTGATTGAGTTGTTTGGCTTTTTTGATATTGAATTGATGAGCTGTTTGTATATATTTTTAAAATTTATTTATTTTTTTTTTATTATTTTTTTACTGTGTTGGGTCTTCATTCCTGCACACGGGCTTTGTCTAGTTGCGGCGAGCAGCGGCTACTCTTCGTTGCGGTGCGCAGTCTTCTCACTGCAGTGGCTTCTCTTGTTGCGGAGCATGGGCTCCAGGCGCCTGGGCTTCAGTAGTTGTGGCACATGGCCTCAGTAGTTGCGGCACGTGGGCTCAGTAGTTGTGGCTCGCGGGCTCTAGAGCACAGGCTTGGTAGTTGTGGCACGTGGGATTAGTTGCTGTGGCATGTGGCATCTTCCCAGACCAGGGTTCGAACCCATGTCCCCTGCATTAGCAGGTGGTTTCTTAACCACTGTGCCACCAAAGAAGTCCCTATATTTTTGAAATTAAGCCTTTGTCAGTCACATGATTTGCAAATATTTTCTCCCAGTTCATAGGCTGTCTTTTCATGTTGTTTATGGTTTCCTTTGCTGTGCAAAAGCTTATAAGTTTGATGAGGTCCCACTTGTTTATTTTTGCTTTCATTTCTTTTGCCTTGGGAGACTGACCTTAGAAAATATTGCTACGATTTATGTCAGAGAGTTTTTTGCCTATGTTCTCTTCTAGGAGTTTTATGGTGTCATGTCTTCTATTTAAGTCTTTAAGCCTTTTTGAGTTTATTTTTGTGTAGGGTGTGAGGGTGTGTTCTGACTTCATTGATTTACATGCAGTCGTACAGCTTTCCCAGCACCGCTTGCCAAAGAGACTGTCTTTTCTCCATTATATAGTCTTGCCTCCTTTATAGAAGATTAACTGACCTAGGTATGTGGGTTTATTTCTGGGCTCTCTATTAACAGCACTTTTCTTCTGTCCCACACATTCAGAGCTAGTCCCTCCTCCGTACATCCCCCTCTGATGGCACTTTTCACCCTGATGACTTGCTTAAGTATCTGTCTGCCCAACTATACTGTGACCCTCTTCGGACAGACATTCATTCATCTTTCTATTTGCAGTACTTAGGTCTGATACATTGTAGGACTACAATTAAAGTTTGTTAAGTCAAGATATTTTGTTTCAATGGATCAAAGTTTCTGTTCATGTCACTGAGTCTTACCACATAGATATATTTCTACTTTTAAAATGCAGTCTCATGCTCCTTATTGTCCTCTTCCCCGTAATTCCTAATGTCCACAATAAAATGTCAGCAATATTATAAAGGCCCAACATCAGTTTAATCAATACCAAGACTGAAAAAGTCATTCAGCAAAGAACTCCCTACAAGGATTCAGGTAGTTGGACTGAGTGGAAACTAAATGTAAAACCAACTCAGCAAAGATTAAAATTCACCCCCATTGAAGCTGATGGCCATAATCCGAAATGTCTTATTAACCAACTTCTAGACATTTTAAATGGTAACACTGGAATTTTTAATGCAGGGAAACTCTTCTTATGACACTATAATGGTAGCTATAGATCATGATACATCTGTCAAAACCCAAAGAATGTACAACACCAAAAGTGAACTGCAGTGTAAACGAAGGACCTTGGCTAATAATGACATGTCAATGTAGGTCCATCATGGATTGTGTAACAAATATGCCACGCTGATGCTGACGGTAGGGAAGGCTGTGGAGGTGGAGGGAGTGTGTGGGAACACTGCACTTGCAGCTCCATTTTGCCGTAGAGCTCTAAAAGTAAAGTACTAATTTTTTTAAAAAGAACATGAAGACCATATGAAGTATTCCTTTCCTTAGCACTGCAATCTGGTTACTTAAACACAGTTTCACAGGGCTTCCCTGGTGGCACAGTGGTTAAGAATCCACCTGCCAATGCAGGGGACATGGGTTCGAGCCCTGGTCCGGGAAGATCCCACATGCCGCGGAGCAACTAAGCCCCGTGAGCCAAAACTACTGAGCCCACGTGCCGCAACTACTGAGCCCATGTGCCACAACTACTGAGCCCATGTGCCACAACTACTGAAGCCCAGGCCCCCGCCCGTGCTCCTCAACAAGAGCAGCCACCGCAATGAGAAGCCCGCGCACCGCAACAGAGAGTAGCCCCCGCTCGCCGCAACTAGAGGAAGCCCGCACGCAGCAACAAAGACCCAACGCGGCCAAAAATAAATAAATAAAAATAAAATAAATTTGTTAAAAAAGAAAAAACCCAATTTCACAGAAAAATTGTACAAACAAAATTATGTTTGTAAGAGCCACTATTTATTCTATTGGCTTTTGTCAAGTCCTCTACAATTTCAACCAAAGCCATTGCTTCAGTAAAGATACTATTTGATCACTTGTCTTTTCTTAATGATTTTCACAAAAAGGAACCAGACAGTGACACTCCGTGTGATTGACAGGAAACTTCAGTGCCCTGCCACGGACTTATCAGCCTTACTGCTATAGCTTCTCCAGATTTGCCCAGCTCTGGTACATACAGGCTTTGCAGGTGCTTTCAAGCAGCCTTTGAAACAGCAGCTGCATTATTGTGCCACTGTGAATTTCAGATGGACCTCCTCTACCAGGAGCTTAATTCTCCATTTGGGCTTTGAAGCACACAATCGTAATTGCTTGCAAATGCTTGAGCTTGAAAGTCTATATTGAGGTAGCAAAAGGTTGGAGGTTTAAGGAATTATTAATATGTAAGAGGCAAATATTTATTTCATTCTCAGACCACAGCTTCCTAACGTGGTGTCAAGAGAACATTATTTCTGCCAACTATTTTCCCTACTTACTGAGAGTTCAGTTCTCAGAAATGTTAAGACACTGCTGCACATTCCACCCTCCTTTTAGAGACTGACAAACGTGCACTAACATATTCAAGGTTGTCAGAAGATCGGCACTGATCAATTATTCAATTTTAACCCAACATTTCCCAAACTTATGTGGCCCCAGAACCTTTGCTGCTGCCGGTGTCACAGTCCTATCATACTTATTAACATCCAAAGGAACTACTGTTGCTGAAACATGCTTTGGAAATTATCAGTATATCTGGACAGTAATAATAGTGGCCTTTACAAATAAACTTTAAATCATTTTTCTCTAACATAACTTACCCACAATTATCCAGAGGAATTAGAGGTTATTAAATAAATAAACATGAGCAAGGCTGAAGATTTTAACTGAAAAGTAAGTATGGATCGAACCACAAGAAACATGCAAACAAATGCCTTTATTCATCCGTCTCTGAACCCCATCATTTTTGTCTGGGTAACTTCCAAAGTGGCCAACTTATCTCACTAGTTCTCTTCCTAAATGTATCACATTATCTTTCGAACATCAACTGATGCTTACTACATACAGCATAATATTTGTGCATGCCTGTGTAGTAAGTACGTTTTTAAATATAAATGTGATTCCTTCAAATATTTTTTATCCTGAAGAGAGAGCTAAGACAGGAAAATTCCCTTTTGTTAGGTTTACCTAATACCTTCAGAAGCTTCTCTGAGTAAAATTTGTTTTGTCTTTTCAGGGGTAAAAACCAACAGAGGTTTAAATTAAACTGGATGCTCTATAAATAACCCACATTCTATACACAGACTCTGCACGAGCTTCTGTTGCGCCGGCCCCTCTACCCTGACCAGTGGTTAGTCACCTATTTCCTTGGGTTTTTATTTTAATTCTTCATTTTAATTAAAGCTAGACTGTATCTCTCCAGAGATACTCCCGAAATTTGGAAGATCATCACCTCAGAAGTACAATATTGGCCTGGCCAAATACATTCTTATTTTTACCATGAGTAGCTTTTCTCCTGATACTGTGTAATTCTTTTGTATCAGTGTATTTACATATTACATCATATTTTTGTGTTAACTATACTTTTATGTGCTTAAAGTTTTGTTTTTAATTTTACTTTATTCCTTTCCTAAGCGGTAATATACCAAAAAACCCAGTTTGATACATTAGTTATATTTCTAATAAATATTAAAATTCATGCACCCCTTAAAATCATCTTGTATATCACCAGTAGAGTGTTTAGCACACACCCTGGAAAACAGTAACATGAAAATTTCTTGCCATGGAAATAAGGGATGAGGTTTGGAGTAGGGAAAAGTTAAGATAACGTCTCATGACTCTCCTTCCTACCAGATGTGTGCACTGCACGAATAAAAAGAAAAAGTATTTGTTTACTTTACATTGCTTTCTGAAAGAAAAATAAAACCCTTTTTAAAATACTGTAATCAAATGAATTTTGTAGTCAAGGACTATCCAAAGCCCTGAGGGGGACCCATCGCTAGTCTGTGTGATACAATAAATCCACCAAATGAAACATTTCATTGAAATATGCAGTTTTTATGAAGAAACAAGCACCCCCTAGAACCAAAGACTGATCCTGCTGAGGCTTTAGACATGTGGTATATGTGTGTGCACCTCTGTAGGTCTAATTTTCTTTCTTTCTATAGAGTCAAGTGACCTAGTCGCATTTGGTTGAGTTTCAACCACAAAACATCACTGTGTGCTTTTTTTTTTTTTTTTTTTTTTTTTTTTTCAAGATACACGTCACAACACACCAAGAAAGGGGGAACTTCCAGTGTCTGTGGTAACATCACTTGATAAACAGACTCGTTTGAACGGCAAGGGCCTGTTAGCCGTCACTATATAAAGCAGCAGAGCCGTGGACTAGCAGATACTTGCCTTCTGAGGACCATGCGAGCAGCAGCCATCTCCACGCCAAGGTTAGACAAAATGCCAGGCGTGTTCCTCTCTGCTAATCCAAAGGAACTGAAAGGAACTGATCATTCGCTTCTAGACGACAAAACGCAAAAAAGGAGGCCAAAGACTTTGTAAGTTCCTTAACTGTGCAAATTTTGACTTAGATGATCCTTAATGGCAGACCAATTGAAAATGAATGAATGGAAGAAAATACGAGCCTTTAGTTTACCTAGATCAGGGCAATGACCTGCTGTGAGTTACAAGTATATTCAGTTGTATTTAAAAATGAATCATGACAGGGCATTAACTGAGGTGGGAATTTTTTCCAGGCTTTGGCTCATAAAAATTGCCTTACTCTTCACATAGCAATACGCTGCATCAGCTGTTTTTATCATAGCCTCTTATTCCTTGGGGAAGTTTGCTTCATGCTCTTTTTTTTTTTTTACAAATGAAATGCATTCTTCTGAAGAAATATGAATATTTACTTCTGTGTCTTTTGTAGTGGAATGGATGTGAAAGCATACCTGAGATCTATGATCCCCCATCTGGAATCTGGAATGAAACCTTCCAAGTCCAAGGACCTGTATGTACACTAATACACGGAACTATCACTATATAAGCGGCCCGTGCATTAGCTCTGTATTCTAGCAAGGCAGTAATACTACACATAATGGACTTCGTTTCTTTTAAGTAACAAGCCTAGTAAGATTAAGCTGCATTAGTACCAATGTAAATTAAATACAAAGTGCATATGCACATATTTGCTACTTATTATACTGTTGGAATACTTTTGGATTTTTTCACATTTTATTGGCAGATATTTTCATAACGATAGTAATTCTAAACAAATTTTTGTTTTCTTATAGATAAATTGTAACAAAATTTATTACAAGTAGAGTCTTAGTTTGTGAAGTTATCAAAATGCAGCAGCCGTTCTGATTTCATTTGCCCTTACACATAAAAAAATACTAATTTATGTAAATGTCGTCCCCTGTAGACTCTCTGCTGAGGAAGTGAAGCAGTGGTCTGAATCTCTGGAAAAACTTCTTGCCAACCAAAGTAAGTACAGATTAACTATTGAATGTTTCTGGGTTTATCTCAGTGTGCTAACAGATGGAATGGCTGCTTATTGAAATACAGTATTCTGGTTGGGAGGGTGTGTGAAAAGTTGTACTCTAGCTGTTCTGTAGCACGGATAGCTTCAGCATGTCATGCCTCATCGTGGCATAATGTTCACTTGGCACTCAGTTCTGCTACTGTCCTTTAGAAAAATTTGCCAAGGCAACTAGCTGTTTCCATCGATCATTATCGGAGCAAAATTTTAAATTATGATGGGGTTCTGAAGTTTAAAGTTTAAAAAAGTAAACCAAACATCTCAACACGTGAACTGCTATTCTGAAAGCTACCTAAAGGATGTATTTTTGTACCACTGGAGGTAAGGAGTAGGATTCACTCAGTCAATTAATAACTTTTTCCATTCATACATGCGTTGCCACTCATTCAGCCCAGGCATTTACGTGCAGGTGTTTTAGAAGCACCAAGGGCTCAAGAGTAAAGACACAGTGCCTCGCTGCCTTGAAGGCAGTTGAGACACACAGCATAAAACTGCATTATATATAACACGACACGTTATAACACAGACATGATAGAGAGACTTTTTAAACACAGAGTCTCCCGGGGAGTTTCTGACGAGAGAAGGGAAACGAGATCAGCTTGCCTTGGCCCTCATCAAGCGCGCTGGGATCCTGCTGGGATTAGGACCTCGCTCAGGGCCAGAGACGGGCAGCTTGTCCCTGTCCGGGGTGAGCTGATCCCCTTCTCCCCACAAACACCCTACAGAGCCTCACGTGAGGATCAAGTAGTTCACCCTGGTTCATCTGTTTGTTGTCTGACTTAGGTTACGCTTCAGCCCAACAATGCTATAGAAATGGCCCACTGAAAAGCCTCAATAACACCAGTAAATCCAAGCAGCATAGCGCACATAGGTAGTATACAGGTCTCACATCTTTTGACTTGTATGAGTTGGCTAGAGAAATTATACTCGTTAATGATTAACATGATGTTCATGCCTTCTGTCAATATTTCATTCCCTAAAATACTCTGCACTCTGACTGAGCTTGTAGTGTAAGAAAAGAGATTGTTCCGTAACCTGCAGAGCAGAATTGTAGTGTAACAGCAGATGGAAGTGAAGCAGTCTCTCAGCCACCACTAAGCAGCTGTGTACCCGTGACAAGCGGTCTGATCCCAGACAGACTATAAACGAAGGGGTCCCTAAGGCCTTCCCATCTCTACAAACGGTGACACAGCCATTTCAGCAGCATCCACCTCTTTCCTCCCTTTGTACACAGAGAATATGCCACAGTACTTTTCTTGTAAATTTCTTCAAGTTATTCATTTATTGGCTCAATTAATTTATCTCACCCCTCACCCTTTCTTTTTAGCTGGTCAAGACGTCTTTGGGAATTTCCTGAAGTCTGAGTTCAGTGAGGAGAATATTGAATTCTGGCTGGCTTGTGAAGACTATAAAAAAACAGAGTCTGATCTTTTGCATCGCAAAGCGGAGAAAATCTATAAAGCATTTGTGCAGTCAGATGCTGCCAAACAAGTGAGTATTTAGTTCATTACCATCGGTTTATATGTAAAGAAACTTAGATATGGAATAAGATTCAACATACTAGCAAGACGAAATCCTTTTGAGTATTATGATTTTCACTGCTATACATTTAAGTGCATTCATATAGTTCAGTGCAATGATAATCTAATTTTCTACATTTGTGAAAAGACTGGATGAAAGATTGATTTTGTAAAACAAGCTAATGTGATGGGGTGGGGTAAGGAGTACTGGTGATACTGACCCGAACTGCATGTCAGGGGGTCCTTAATGAGCCAGCTCGTTTTGGATTAGGATAAAGTAGAGGTTAGTGCAATACGTGGATTGCAGCAGCAGAAATATTTCCACTTAGTAGTAATGCCCACTTCCAGTTAAATATTCCTGGTTCAAGCAGCAAACATCTGCACAAAGTGTCCTCTCCTCCTGTAAATCTTAAATGTGCACATCACTGTTTTTGATGCACATATCACCTTACACAGATATTTAAAAAATAATGTCTGCCTCTTTTGCACCTCCCAAAGATATTACGAGCTAACTTGGAGCAAAGATATTTCTGCTTTTTTGGGCTATTTCTTTTTAACTCTTCCACCCCTAGGATAAGGTATGCTTAGAATAGGCATTCAAGAGATATGTGAGCTGATTTAAATGAGGGTTTAAAGCCACTCTCTTGAGGTGCTTCACAAACAACAGTGACATCATAAAATATGCAATAAATTGGAAGTGCATATGAACTGATGAGGATTTCTTTTTAGATCAATATTGACTTTCACACTCGAGAATCTACAGCCAAGAAGATTAAAGCACCAACACCCACGTGTTTTGATGAAGCCCAAAAAATCATATATACTCTTATGGAAAAGGACTCCTATCCCAGGTTCCTCAAATCAAATATATACTTAAATCTTCTGAATGACCTTCAGGCTAATAGTCTAAAGTGACTGGTGCCGGCTGGAGGGAATTAAAGATGGTATCAAGTACAGAAGGAATGTACCAGGATGGCTCCCTGGGGGAACACCTTGGCCTTTTTGGATGATTCACAGATCCACGGGAAGAACCCATGACTCAGGACAGATTAACATGGAAGTTATCCAGGCTCAGGGCTGAAGAAGCGTGAGATGAAAATTTAGCGATGGTAGAAGGAAGGAGATACTGTGGTACTGTCATAAAATACTGTGGACCTACGTATTAGAACATCCCTCAGAACTGAGAAGGCCGGGTAATGCTTGCTACGCAGAGACTGTGAATAAGGGTTTTGAAACTGGTGAAACATGCTATAAGCTTCAAGGTCAACTGACATTTATGCTGCATATTGTTATACAGAGGTTGTATTGAGCTGCTGAAATCTCTTTTACTTGGATGACTATTTGAGAAGTATGTGTTTCAAAATCACCATTTCTGTTATTGACACAGTTTTTCAGTGTTGGTTTGTTTGTTTGAGTGTTTTGGGATTGAAAGAGATGAGGAGAACAATGTATTTAACTTAAGCTATTGCCTTAAAGTTGGGAAGTCAGAATATATGTGTAAATTAAATTATCACAGTGTCAATACTAAATGTGAGTTTTGTCTTAAAAACAAAGAAGCAATTTCTGTTTGCATTTCCCTGCCATCTTTAAAAACTGGCATTTATTGTTCAGATTTAACAAAAATGTAAGCAAGGGTCTTCTACTTTCTATCACCTCTTCAGCATCTGAAACTATCATCCACTTAATCTTACATTTTATGTATTATGTGTATGTATTAGACAAAATTCATTAGTTTTCTCTCTGCTATCACAATGTATAAAGATCAAACAGAATATGCTCTCATGTAGTCAAGCTTCAAACTGATGAGAAATTGAAGAAGTCTTTTAAAGAGGGATAGAAATTTTATTTCAAGAAGTCATCTAATTAACAACTCATAATTTATTGTGATTTAAAGTTTATAAAAGCCAGATGTATTTTCTCATTTAATGTTCATAGCAATCCTATGAAAAGCTGAGACTAGCAGGATTAAATCACTACTTCCCAAATTTAGCTATCAAAACTACCTAGAAAGTTAAACAAAATACCAATTTGGGGGCCCTATCCCAGACTGACTGAATCAGAAGCCCCAAGGGACAGAGTATGAGAATCCATATTTTAAGAGTAAATTCCAGGCGATTCAAGATGGCCTGGTTATCCAGGGGTGGAAATCCTGGGGTTCAGAGACAGTCCCACTGCCAGGGGTTACACATGCATTTTCTCTCCGCGCCATCTGTGCCGCCTCCACTGTGCAACACTGCCCCCCAATGACCAGAAGACATTTCCTAAACCCTCAAGTCCTAGGCGTTACCTAAGCAGGAACGTAAGACTGCTCTGGAGGATCATCTACAGAAGGGTAATCGAGACGGTGCATAGTCCAGCATAGCCTATACAGCTGTATCTTCCCGTGCTCCCGTGTCCCATATATTACGGAATAGTCAGCCACCGCAGGGTAATACTCCGGATATTCTCAGCACAGGCTTGCCTATCAGCAGGCACACAGCAGCGACATGGGGCAACATGTAGATAGGTTTTAAAAGTACTATCCTTGACTTTCCGTGGGACAAAGTCCAAACTGTCTCTACCATAAGCTCAATTCTATGATTAGCAGGTCAAAATATTATAAGAGGCCGAGGAAGGGAATCCAGTTTAATCACCATCACCATCATTCTCTCCCTTACTCATGCCATCACCCAATTCCCTCAGTCCTCCTCCTGCAATTAATGTGTGCAGCTGGTATGTCACTTGCTCTTTTCCTGCCCCCCCCCGCCCCCCGAGCTAGCGTAGTCTCTCACTGATTGCTCATTCATGCAACTTGTTTTCTTTCTCTCCAGCCTCTTCTCTTCAATCCATCTTCAGTCCATCCTCTAAAGAGCCACAAACATCACCTTCTGAGACACAGATTTGGCCCTGCCATTTCCCATGACATACAACATAAAGTTCAAATTTCCCTTTCTGGAATTCAAAACACTCCCAGTGAGACCTTCAGGGTATAATTCGTCTTACTCCCCTCTAGGTATCCTTCCTACCTTGACATCACTCTGGATCAATTGCCTTTTCTTGAAGGAGTCCTGGCCTTCACTACCCTTTGGTTAATCTACTATCTCTCTAAAATGCCTTTTCCTGCCTCCTTCCAGTTTTCAAAGTCCAACCAATTCTTCAAGGCCCAGGTAGAATTACTCTTCTATAAAGGCTTTCTAACACCTTACACCACTATGTAGTTATTTTCAATGAAAACCGGAGGGGAACCAAGTCCATATAAACACAAGACACTCTGCGCCTATTTCTAGCACCACTGTCACATTAAATAGTCCAGGCCCTTCAAACTGTGAAGCAGTAGAAGTGCAACTGCCCAACACACACACTGGTCATAAAATCAATGCTTCTGGTCTTTGTCTTGATAAGATGCCATGTTAAAAAGCCATCCAGGGGCTTCCCTGGTGGCGGAGTGATTAAGAACCCACCTGCCAACACAGGGGACACAGGCTCGAGCCCGGATCCAGGAAGATCCCACATGCCGGGGAGCAACTAAGCCCGTGCGCCACAACTACTGAGCCTGTGCTCTAGAGCCTGCGAGCCACAACTACTGAGCCCATGTGCCACAACTACTGAAGCCCGCGCGCCTAGAGTCCGTGCTCCTCAACAAGAGAAGCCACCGCAATGAGAAGCCCATGCACCGCAACGAAGAGTAACCCCCACTTGTCGCAACTAGAGAAAGCCCGCGCGCAGCAACGAAGACCCAACGCAGCCCAAAAATAAATAAATAAATAAAATAAATCTATTAAAAAAAAGGCATCCAATTTTTGGACAGATGGTCAAAACAAACATCTAAGACATCTCTTCATTTTCGAAATGAAAAAAAAATTGTCACCATGGCTGCACAGATTCAAGATATTGCAAAAAACTTGAAAAGATAAATTTCTTTTCATTGGCATTGTTTACTATGGTGTGGATGTTTTATTAGATCATTTACAGAAATATGATTAGCTCTACTGTTTACAGAAATCTGGTCCAACTGCTCCATCTACGATTCTCAGCTCATATGCTATGTTCTATTGTGATACTAAAGCAGTGGCAATCAACAATATGTATAATTTAAAACCAATTCATTTAAAAAATAAAAATAAATTTACTTTGCTCAGATATATTTTATACTATTTCTAATATAATATGTATATTGTAGAAAAGTAGGAATCCGTGAAGGTAGAAATTAGACCCCCTGATGTCTAATAAAAAGTACATCTTTACACATTTAGCTCATGTGGGATAAACTGAATTTCAATTTTCTTTCATTCTGTGTGCAAACACAGTCTGTATTATATTAGGAGGAATCTTTGATGATTTATTATTGAAAAAAGAAATTCTGAAATAACGTGAAGGGAAAATAGAGTAAATGGTGATTTAAACTACCATAGATATAAATAATTGCTGTGATACACAGAATTGTAGAATTTCCTCAAGACCGCATAAAACCCAATCTATAAAACAAAAAAAAATACTCATCAACTGCAGAAATACCACCATCTGTTTTGTTGAGACCAGTATCTTAAAAGTGTTACTGAACCAAACTTGGATCCACGCACCCAATGCACAGCAAAGCCAATCTAATGACACCAGGCTGTGGTGAAGGAAAGTACAGCGTCTACTGCAAGGCACCCAACGTGGGGCCAAACAAGGAAAACAGGAAGCTGAGGCTCAAAAGACCCAAGCTGCCCAGTGGCTTTCAGGGAAGGGTTTTTAAAGTCAGTGTTGGGAGTGAGGACTGTAGGGTGTCTGATCAGCTCATGGACGTTCTGATTGGCTGAGGGTGAGGTAACTGGGAGTTAACACCATCAGCCTTCTGGTTCCAACCAGTCTTGGGTCTACATGCTTGTGGTCAGCAGGCACGTAACTTCTTCCACCTGGTGGGGGTGTCAGTATCTGCAAAACGACTGAAGGATATGGCTCAGGGTATTATCTATAGCCCTTGAGGAGGAACTAAAGGTCCTTGACTCTTTCGTTTACAGCTAAGCTACTATCATTTTACCTTGCTTGACTGTTTTCCTTTGTTTCTGTATTTTCTCACTTCTCTGATTAAATCTGCTCTTTGGAACTAAGGGAAGGCCTCGGAGGCTAAAGCTTCTCTACAAACGAGAGGCTGAGGACATTGGGGAGAAGCGGGGGCCTGCCTTGGGAGGGCCCTGCAAAGTCCCGCTCCGTTTGAAAAGCTAAAAATGTATCATTCTAATGGCAAAATTTTGTGTCTTACTCTGTGCCTAACCTAAATGAAACTCTTCTACAAGTAAGTCCATGGCAAAATATAGAACCTTCTATGGATGTTTCTATATAAATATTTGACTGGGTATTTACCTCCTGGTGGCTCCTTTCACTTGAATTTGAAAACAGACCAAAGGGAAATGAAAGGGAAGGAGGGAGGGAGGGAGGAAGGCACAGAGAGAGAGAGAGAGAGAGAGAGAGAGAGAGAGAGAGAGAAGGGAAACAAATTGGCTGAGTGTCTAAAATGTTTGTATTACCTTATGTCTCATTTGAAGATCTGAGTGCCCTGAAATGTCACACTTATATTTTATCTTCTCAAATTGAAATTTTAAGCCAAAAGAGATTGTGCTATAGTTTAGAAATGTCTACATTACTTTGAAACTCCCATAATTGATGGAAGATTAAGCTAGGAATTCGAATCCAAACCCAAAAGAACCAAATTTATTAAATCCATGGGGACCTTGCCTCGATTTGGAATGTTGCCATTTGGGGAAGATCTGCGGCAGTAGGCTTGGTGATTGAAAGAGAAGTCAAGCTTCTGGGATTAGGGAGCTGACTGGTTTACGTAAGAAGAAACAGTGCACTGTAAGCACGTTTTAGATTTAGAAAACTGTGTTGGCCATGTCAATCACACCTCAGAATTAAATGTTCTCATCCGTCCTTCCTCTCTCTCCTGTCCAACTCCAAGCAGAGTCAGAGGTCTAGGATCCATGTGGCTGAGTATGTACAAAAATTCCAAAGAGTTTAGGGACATTCCAAATAGACGCTCTCATGTCACTCAAGAGAAACGCCACCTTCCCGCTTCTCAAGTGAAAAATGCAAGCCTTCTAAAAAGTCTAACTGCAAGTTTTCTTAGCAAAAAAAATAGTTACTTAAATAATAATGCATTATAATAGACACTAGATTTGTTCATCCAGGAAGAATATTTGCTTTTGTTCTATATTTAATGTGCATTTTTACTTATTATAATATTAGCTGGCTGATTTCTCCATCTTTTCCACAGGAAAGGGATAATTGGGGTGGATCTTGAAGAATAAATAAACCCCAACCAGGGAAGAAAGAGGGTGAGAACATTTCAGGAAACAGTCTGTGAAAAAGTCAGGAAATCAAGAAAAAAATACTCTGTGTTCAGCAATGGTGATTTATTTAGTGTGGCCAGAACACATGGGGGGAGCGAGAGGGTCAGAGGGAAAGCTCAAAAGGTAGTTTAGGGCAGATTCTGAGAAGAGACACAGTCCGTTCCAAAGAGCGTGAGTTTCATCTTTTATATGACAGGTCACCACTGAAGTTTCAAGCAAATGAGCAAAAGACAGAACTGTCTGTGCTGATACACAAGTTACTTGTTGAGTCTACACCAGAACTCTCTGAGATAAGCACTCTTAACCTCATTTTATTGACCAACAAATGTAGAACCAAAAAGGTGAAAACAGTTATCTAAGGACACAGAACCAGTAAGTAGCAGACCCAGGGTTTGAGTTCAGGCACGTATGTTTCCAACGACTTTGCATTATCTCATGCTTCTTCCTGAAAGTGACATGATTACTCTGTGTTGTAGAAAGCTATTTCTGGATTTTGTGTGGGAGACAGTTACAAAGGAAGACATAACTGAGGAAGGAAAGCCAAACATGAAACTAGTTTTGTAGCCCAGCAGGAGAGAATCAGTGCAGAAATCAAGGCAATGGGAAAGAGAGGGCAAATAGATAATACTTGGTGAGCGATTTGCTGTGAGGAGTAATAGAGGGAGGGGAACACAGGATACCTCTGGGGTGTCTAGCCTGGGGCCTCAAAATCACAGCAAAGCCCTTTCCGGCTCAATTTTAAACATATCACCTTTGAGGTCCTTCACCTGAAAATGTGCACTGAACAACTTGGAAACAGGAGAGGAGAGCCCTGGAGGAAGATTAAGGCATACGCTTCTAAAAGGCTCCACATGCAAAATAAATTATGTAGCGCTTTCAACCCATAACAGTTTATTCACAATGAACCTACATATGAAGCATTCCACATGTTTTTCCTGAAAGCTCACTTTCTTCTTGGACAAAACTAGAGGCTTGCTGCAAGCTCTCATCTAGGCTGCGAACCAACACCAAGGACCAAGACACTCAACAGATTTGCAGGAAGAAACTGCTCTAAATTTGAGAGCCCCTTTTAAAGACAGAAGCCAAAACTGACGTGTCGGATCCAGGTGAAAGCGACGGGCAAAGCAGCTGTCGACAGAAACAGAAGCTGCCCTGGGGATGAGCAGCGCCGGACAGCGTGGAGGGGTGACAGCGACTCTAGGGAAGGAGTCCTGTGTCCTTAGAAGGCAGGCCTGGCCCTTAGCTTGACAGTGGGTCATGTGACCGGAGGAATGTTCTAGCGCTCACTTCTTGTTAACAGAGACAAGACAGAGGACGGGAAACCCAAAGGTAGCCACTCTCTTGGCACATTTTTTCCTTCAGTCGTTCTTACCTTAAATCCTCAAAATAGGTGAGGAGTCTACCCTTTATTTCTGGATAGAGAGGAAAAAAAAAAAAAAGACAGGAATATAGTGGGTTTCAGGTATTGTCCTATCCTTCCTCCCCAAACTGTCTGTTGCTATTCTAGTCAAACCTAGAAGGTGAAAGTTCAGTGGGCTTGTTTTAAATCAGTAAAATTGACATGCTCACCCCTGGTCTTAGCTTTCATACTCAGCCTTGAAACCCTCAGCTTGAATTAGCTATAAAAACAGATTGTATCCCTAGTCTAGTGCTTTTTTCCTTAAATCTGTCAGTTAATTCAGTGTTTACAAATGACCCACAGTGAACAAGTAAAGGGTAGAACATGTTCCCATATGAAGAACTGAGTAAGATACTTCTTAGAATGTTTATTTGGCATGATTTTGACTAGAATGATCATAATTCATACTGTCTATGGGGGTAATTAGGAAGTGCCAAAGTTGAGGGGAAGAAAGCACAAAATATGCCTTGCTCAGAGGTTTCTTAATTCATCTTCAGAATGCGAGGCTCCACTTTATACTTCTAGAATCGAGTCTAGACTCTTGCTTCCTGGATAGACTCCCCAATTAGCGACACCTGCTATGTGCCGAAAGCTATGCTCGGCGCCTGGGAAACAGAGATGACTGAGATATAGCCCCCAACTAGTGAGAGGCGCACAGCGCTCTTGGGAAGAAAGCGCGGAAAGAACTGCAGGCAAATAGACTAAGCATTTGGAGAGAGGTGAGGAGGAGAGTCAAGTAAGGCTGTTTGAGAGAAGACCTCCCCGGTGGCTCTCTCCAGGTCCCTGGTGAAACGCCAAATGGGACTGGCGCCCCCCTCCTCCCCTAATGGGAAAGGCTGTGCGGTGCCAATTTGCCAAAAGGTCTCCAGGTGCCCCCAGCTCTGTACGCAACTTCCACGGGCATCAACTCACATCAAGTACGTCTCCTTTAGCAAGTTCTCTCTTTCTATGGTCACGAACTCGGTTGGATGCTACGTGTTCCCTTCCAGAGTGCCTATTAAAGAGCGAGCAGTGAAAGCAGCCTAGACCTTCTCTCCACGGGATGCTGGGAGGCTAAGGAACCACAGACCTCCTGCCCTTCTGCTCCTGTGGAATTCTTGGGGTCTGTCCCAGCCTCCTCTCAGCAGACAGGAAAATGTGCCAAGTGAACTCAGAGGAGGGACTAGTAATTCTGTCCTGGAGGAAGGGTATGGCTTCAGAGAAGGGACAGATGCACAACAAATTGTGGATTAAACTCAAAGGAACCCAAGTTACCTTGTGAACTATTATTGGATTAATTGCAACCTCTGAAACTCACAAACAAATGTAAATTCTGGCACTACTGGGCTACGAAAGGGCTGGAATAAGTCTATCCTACTACTTACTAGTATTACTTTGCTCACATCGATATCTTTTTGCTTTAGCCATTATTATTGTCCCAAAATAATGATTTCTTTTCCTCTTTCCTTATAGGAGGGTGTGATAGAGATGGCTTAGATGCTCACCAATTTCAGGCCCTCCCTGGACAAACCATATTTCCCAGACCCTCTTAAGGTGAACGGCAAATGGAGAACCTTCTATTGGGTTGGCCAAAAAGTTCGTTCGGGTTTTTCCATAAGCTGCTTTTTCCAACAAAACATCCCGAACCCTTGGGCCAACCCAATGTGATCTTTTCTACATAGTCAGTATTTGGGTATATACTCAGTAGCTCTTTTACTTGGATTTGGTCTTTTTTCTTGAATTGCAATTTGATATTTTACCTTGAATTATTATCAGGGCCACAAAACTGAGCTCTGTGTGGAGAGCAAAGGGATGGGCACCAGTTCCAGGACTGCCTAGAAGACCCCCAGGTTGTCTCTCGCTTCCCCATGTGCACTACCGGAAGCAAAGGGCTCTGAGGTTGCAAAGCCACACGGAGGAACTGTCAAACTCCAAACAGTCATGCAACCCGCGCTGGCACTTGTGTGAGTGACAGCTAAACGCCTCTGTAGGTCTAGCAATGATTTGTTAGAGTGATTAGAGAGCTTTATTCTGATACATACAAAGACACTGATAAATGTTTAAGTTTCCTTCAAAAAGAAACAATTCCGGGCTTCCCTGGTGGCACAGTGGTTAAGAATCCGCCTGCCAATGCAGGGGACACAGGTTCGAACCCTGGTCCCAGAAGACGTGTTCCCTTCCAGAGTGCCTATTAAAGAGCGAGCAGTGAAAGCAGCCTAGACCTTCTCTCCACGGGATGCTGGGAGGCTAAGGAACCACAGACCTCCTGCCCTTCTGCTCCTGTGGAATTCTTGGGGTCTGTCCCAGCCTCCTCTCAGCAGACAGGAAAATGTGCCAAGTGAACTCAGAGGAGGGACTAGTAATTCTGTCCTGGAGGAAGGGTATGGCTTCAGAGAAGGGACAGATGCACAACAAATTGTGGATTAAACTCAAAGGAACCCAAGTTACCTTGTGAACTATTATTGGATTAATTGCAACCTCTGAAACTCACAAACAAATGTAAATTCTGGCACTACTGGGCTACGAAAGGGCTGGAATAAGTCTATCCTACTACTTACTAGTATTACTTTGCTCACATCGATATCTTTTTGCTTTAGCCATTATTATTGTCCCAAAATAATGATTTCTTTTCCTCTTTCCTTATAGGAGGGTGTGATAGAGATGGCTTAGATGCTCACCAATTTCAGGCCCTCCCTGGACAAACCATATTTCCCAGACCCTCTTAAGGTGAACGGCAAATGGAGAACCTTCTATTGGGTTGGCCAAAAAGTTCGTTCGGGTTTTTCCATAAGCTGCTTTTTCCAACAAAACATCCCGAACCCTTGGGCCAACCCAATGTGATCTTTTCTACATAGTCAGTATTTGGGTATATACTCAGTAGCTCTTTTACTTGGATTTGGTCTTTTTTCTTGAATTGCAATTTGATATTTTACCTTGAATTATTATCAGGGCCACAAAACTGAGCTCTGTGTGGAGAGCAAAGGGATGGGCACCAGTTCCAGGACTGCCTAGAAGACCCCCAGGTTGTCTCTCGCTTCCCCATGTGCACTACCGGAAGCAAAGGGCTCTGAGGTTGCAAAGCCACACGGAGGAACTGTCAAACTCCAAACAGTCATGCAACCCGCGCTGGCACTTGTGTGAGTGACAGCTAAACGCCTCTGTAGGTCTAGCAATGATTTGTTAGAGTGATTAGAGAGCTTTATTCTGATACATACAAAGACACTGATAAATGTTTAAGTTTCCTTCAAAAAGAAACAATTCCGGGCTTCCCTGGTGGCACAGTGGTTAAGAATCCGCCTGCCAATGCAGGGGACACAGGTTCGAACCCTGGTCCCAGAAGATCCCACATGCCACGGAGCAGCTAAGCCTGTACGGAGCAGCTAAGCCTGTGCGCCACAGCTGCTGAGCCTGAGCTCTAGAGCCCGTAAGCCACAACTACTGAGCTCACGTGCCACGACTACTGAAGCCCACGCGCCTAGAGCCCGTGCTCCTCAACAAGAGAAGGCATGACAATGAGAAGCCCGCGCACCACAACGAACAGTAGCCCCCGCTCACCACAGCTAGAGAAAGCCCGCGCGCAGCAGCAAAGACCCAATGCAGCCGAAAATAAATAAAAAATAAATTTATTAAGAAAGAAAGAAACAATTCCTTTTTCATTTAGAGAGTTACATGGAGCCATCCTGGAAAAACCAGGGCAACACCTCCATCAGAGTGCAGCGTTATTCAGTTCCCATGTGAGGCAAAGGTTATCTCTCTGACCTTGTGATGTTCTTCGAGATAGAGCTGCCTAGAAAAGAGGATGTAAGCTATGGATGAGAACAATATGTGAAAAGCTTATTTCAGATGCAACTGAGAATAGAAAATGCCAAAAACAACACAAAAAGGGGAGGCGAGGACTAAGAAGCAGGAAAAGAGTAAGTGATGGAAAATTTTGCAACTGATAAAAACATTAAGTGAAAACGAGTTGGCCAGGCTGCGTGCACTTTCAGCTCATTTGCTCTGACTCCATTTAGGGCTACGTACGACAGATATTGATATAAATCCTCTGAGGTTTAAACTGGCCAATCACCAAGTAAAAGTCAGGATTCCAAACAAATGTAGTATGCGGCTCTGGAAAGCAGACCTGTGGTTAAGCTGGGATTCAGACAGGAAGTTATGAATTCAGTGCATACCGGGAAAACTAGAGGGGTGAACTCACCGGGGCCAATTTCCCTGAAAGACCAAAGAACCACGTAGGAAACAATTCATCCTACAAGAAGAGAGTTTTCAGGATGCACAAACCTGGCCTAAAAACGGCGGGTCAGAGCTGGAGGAAACGAGCACTTTAACGACACCAGGTGCCCTTTGATGCGGGTCCAAAATCCGAGGGAGAGGAGAGAGCCATAAAAGAGTGACGACGCTAAAAGGGCAAACTCCCTGGAAACCTTCGAGAACATACGCGGGAACAGGGGATGGTTCAAGGGGCGCTGAAGCACGCTCCTCAGCGGAGTTAGGGGCAGAGCGCTGACAGGACAGAGCGCTCCGGCTGAAAACCAGCCCGCGGACCGGAACGCCCGGGACGGCGAAGAACCGGAAAGGGGGGCGGTGCTTCAGCAGACGCCGCCACCCTATCAGCAGACGCTTACAGCAGCCTAATATCTTAGGGCGTGGCGGCCTTGAAGGAGCGCTTGGAGGGGAGTAGCGTCCTTCTTCCCCACCCAGGTCCTGGGTGTTTGAGAAACAGAAAAATAAGAGCAAGGTGGAGGCGAAGGTATCAGTGATACAGTCGGGCCAGAGAACAGAGCGTTGGGGGCAAGTCAAATGGGCCTGCGCGCTTCACCCCGGAACTCAACCAACTTGCTTCCCCGTGACAGGTAGTGTCGGACGGCGGCACGATCTCTACACAAGGGATCGCCAATGCGGGGAACAAATGCCCAGGTGTCTTGTCTCAAATAGAACAAATGTGAAGAGTCAGCCCGGCTCAGAGCTCCTGGCGACGGGGCCTAATCGAGATGGAATGTCTTTTCATGATGAGCTGGGTTCTATCAGGCCACCAGGCCGTACGATCAGGTGGGCCCGGCAGCCACCCACTGAGAGATGGAAATGGTAAAGCCAGAATCGAACACGAGCGGGGCTTACCCGTGTCCTGTGGGAGCTCAGGGCTCCCTCATGACTAATGACGGAGGAAGCAGATCACTGTCTGTGTTGGGATAGTCTGCGGGCACAAGCCGAAATGGACCGATTCCGCTAAGGGGCGGACTTGAAAGAGCAGCAAGCAGACACCCGCCCCGTGCGTGGGGCTGGGGACAGCGCACCTGCTCATCTACTTCGTGTGAAAGGAAAGGGACCTCAGGTTAGAACAGATATCGACTCACGGGCAGGGCAGTGGAGATCGACTCACGGGCAGTGGAGAATGGTGAGGCCGGTGAATTGAGGCCCGGAAGGAGAATGATTGGATAATTGGGAGTAAGAAGGTCTCAGGAAGATGCATGTGGGTGGACCTATCAGAGTATTCAAAAGTATGAAGGTCTCTGTATCACACGGCCACATGCAGCAGAGATCATCCACCACACAAAAGACATGAACAACCAAGTAGACAGAGCGACTGTGCCAGCTGACCTCAGCCAGCTTCCGTCACTCAGCCAGCCCATCAGTGCTCGTGAACAGACTAGCCATGGTAGCAGAGATGGACATGCACCGGCCCAACAGAACGGACTTCCTCCCATGAAAGCCGATCTAGTTACTTCCCTTGCCGAAGTCCAGCCATCAAGCAAAAGAACCCGATGCTGAACAAATGAAAATCTCAGAGAACAACCAACGGTTTCACGGCAAGCTGACTAACTGGACTCCTTCCACCTGAAAGAGGCAGTGACTCGTCTTGCCTTGACTCAACATATATCTGGGGTACAGACTGGCCTTTCCTGCCAGAAGGGCCTTAGCCAGCTCCACTGGCAGACGGCCTGCAGCTTTTGATCCACCAGTAGGGGATCCCATAAGATGTCACATCAGACAAAAGGGGCCTACTTCACAGCAAAGGTGGCGCAGCAGTGGCCACGTGGCCCTGGGATCCTTGGGTTACGTCACCTGCTGGGAGACCCGGACGCCGCCAGCCTGAGGGAGCCATGGAATGGTCTTATGACGGCACAGCTGAGGCACCACCTCGAGACGATAACCTTCAAGGAGGTGCATCATCCCCTAGAAGAGAGAATATACCCTTAATCAGTGACCATTACATGGTGCCGTTCCCCCAATATGTGGAACACGTGGGTCTGGGAACCAAAGGGTCAGAACAGGAGTGTCCACATTTGCTATCAGTGTAGCAGCCAGACCTGGGAGGGGTATGGTGACATGGGAATCAGACCCCTGGACAACAGGGTCTGGGTCACCTTACCACATAAGCCACCAACACCGGCAGAAGTGCTGACCCAGGGTGAGAGGTATCTAGAAGGGGTAAGAAGAGAAAGGACCAAGTGTGGTCTCCAGACAACGCAGCGATGGTGGAGTACTTCATCCCATTGTTTTGCCTCTGATAAGTTCTCCCCAGGAAAAGTGCTTCCAGAACCTGGAGCAGCCGTTTCTGGATGCCGGTGAACACTATGTGAAGCAGCTGTATGTCGGTGGTGCAAGGGGCGGATGATTAGCGGATGCTGTGGGAGCGCAGTCCGCCTCAGACCCGAGGCGCTCTCCCCCAGCAGCCGGGAGTCGGGGCTGCTGGCCGCTCACCGATGCTTCCTCTCCAGGAACTGCCCTCATCCTACGGAAGCTGCCTCACCAGGTTCCCATCCCCTCTCTGGAAGGAGCCTGCGGTCAATGACAGGTCAGTGCCGGATCCAAATACCCGCCCCCCTTGCTTCAACTGGGTCACATAGGAAGGGCTACTCCATCTCCGAAACTCCCGCAAGGATCATCTGACTCCTCTGTTACCACTGCATCATCTATTTGTTTAAGATTTGTAATCCATCTCCTTCAAAAAAGGAACTGTATCAGGTTATAAAATTAGCATGTTATGTAACAGAATAAATTAAAATGAAATAAGTCAAAACTATTTAAAGGGAATATCTGTTCATTGTTTACAACAAATATTTATTAAGGCTACTCTGCAAATAAGGTACTGGGGTAGGTGCCGTGACCAACCAGCTGCTTGTGGTGCCATCAGTATGTTTACAGTTTGATCTAGAGATGGCATCTGCATAAATAACTACAGGTAGGAAAATAGGAACCTCTCGGTATTCACAGCTCTAACATACATCATTTCTTTGATTCTAGAACAGCACGATGAGATAGAGCTGTTACTATTCCGACTTTATAGATAGTAAACCAAAGGTTAGCAAGGGAAAGTGATTTACCCAAGCAGTGACAGAATCCAATTGTTCTTTCACCACGTTATGATAAATGTTTATGTGGATGATGGTATTATCCAAAAAGATAACACGTTTTCTCAGTCATCATCCAAAAGCCTCAAAAAGACATCCACTTTACATCATTTAACCATTTTGAGAATTTGCTTCATCTTGCTTAATATCCTGCATTATTTTTTAAATATTTTTAAAAATACTCAATGGCTCTGGTTGACACTGGATACTATCTGCTAAGTGAACCTCTCAAGCTTCATAAGATTAGAATGACGACTTGACTATCTGCTGACTCACACCCTAGGTATTTCCACTATCATGAAATCACTGCTTCACAGAAGGATGTTTAATAGTAATAGAAATGGTAAAAATAAAGAATGCAGAATTCTATTTTCAAAAGATTAGATTCTAAGGATCCTGTGGTAGCAGGTGAATCATCAAATAGGAAAGGCTGACTTGACTCCCTAGGAGGAGGGAATAGAGTAGACAAAGGGAAGAAAAGGAACAGCAGGAGGCTTGCTTACTCTGGAACTGGGCCACGGAGAAGTATAACGGAGGCCGGACAGACAGCAGCTGACCAGAGGGTCCCTGTTGACAGGGGGGTGACGCCCCTTCCCTTGAATAATCCCTTGAATAACTGAGGGCACTCGCCTGGAAAACGGGCTAAGGATCAGGGCCGGGAGAGACAGTGCAAAGAGGCAAAAAACAGAGGCTGTTGGAACAGCTGCTGAACAGGACAGAGACCTGGGCAGGACGGTGAGACACACTGGAGAGGGACGTGCAGTGAATTTCGTGACGTGCACCCTCCCGCGGAGGAGCCGTCCTAAGATGTAAAGCTGCCCACACAGCACCTGGAGCATCATTTTAACCTGCGGGTCAAAGCTTTGTGGTGAAGTCTGTCGAATTCTAAAAGCGCCTGGTCTCAAAGCTGATGGGAAGCTTCTGGTTACGATCTAGCAGCCAGGGAAGAGGTTAGGAACTGGGCAAGGGAATTAAGGGAGGGAGGAAGACGGAGACCAAAAACGGAAGAAAAGAGGAAAATCCAATAACCTGCCCTCCCCTCCCCCCCCCATGAATGGACAAAAGATGGACCAAGATGGACCAAACAGCACGTACAGACGATCATTTTCCTTTTTCTCTACTTTCTTCTATTTCTCTGACTGCTTAGGTCCCCAGACTTATAAACCACTTTGAGGTGGGTGTATGTTTAAAATAACTTGATTTTCTTGTTGTTTCCATTTATTAATTAACTCAATATATTTGTATTTATCACCAAAAAAATCGTATTTTAGCTAAAATAATAAGAAAACCTCAAAATGGATTCTTGACATTTTCTTTTGAAAATGACCTAATGCAGTCTTCCCTCAAGAATTTATTAAATGCATATCATAAGCAGGGCAATTTACTGAGCATATTAAAAGAAAATCATAGAACAAACGTTTCTGGAATCGAAAGTATCTTTAGTTAAGGTAAATTCTACCTGCATTAACAGAGGAAAAAGATAAAAATCTCAGGGCTTTAACATTATAGAAGTTTACTTCTCAGCCACGTAAAGTCCATTTTTTGTTTGTTTAGGGCAGGGCCTAGAAGCAGTAATGATCATTTTAGTCCAGATTCTATTGACCATAGCTAACTAATCACATGGCCTCCGACGTCCTCAGGGGGGTTTAGGAAATTCAGTCCCTGGTAAAACAGCCACTCCCTAGCAATAAACGTACACTATTAGAAGTGAAACAAGAATACAGAGCAGCCAGCCAGCTGTTTCTGCCTCGAAACGTTTACAGTATGGAGAGGCAAGTGACCCATAAACAGATAATTTCAATATAGGATCCCTCCTACAGGCAAAGTCCCCAAGAGACCTTTCCGTGTAAGAAAAAAAAATGTACTTAACTTATTGCAAATAGTGCCACTATTTGCAATAACTGTTGCTAATAACAGCAACTGTCTGTCTGACTCGGTTTACCCAGTATTTTTCTTATAAAGGCCATTCGTATTTGCAACATACCCCAAATGGCCCATCTGCCAGTCACCTAAGTACCTGAACATTTCATTCCAGTGCAAGAAGATAACTAAATATCTCATCGATAAACCTCGTTAATTTCTTACCCACATGCTTCTATTCCTTTAGTAAACTTTATTAACGTGCCAGATTCCATGTATTGTAGGGGGACTTGAGGATAGCCTTTGCCTTTTATAGAATAACTTCACTCTTCTTTTTGCCACCCAAATCTCACCATACCTTCAAAATCCAGCTCATTTCATTCTTTCCATCAAGTCCTCTTGGAACAAACAAAATTGCCGCTAATGTGTCGTCTTCTGAATTTCTGTACTATTTTCTATCTCCATCCTTCCCTAGGCAACAGGGACTTAGTGTCCCTTCTATGATTAGCTTAAATTGGTGTTTTTTCTGAGTTTCTGTCTCCTATGGAAGTTCCCAGAGAGAAGGGTCCATGTGTTAAATTATGTTTTTTAATCTTTTAAGCATGTGGCATAGAGTTTTCAATACGAACTGCTTATAAATATATTTTACTTTGAAAATTGTTGTGAGGAATTCTAGTGGTTTAATTGGTATGCCCACCCTTGCAGGGGAAAAAGAAGGAAACATGTATGAAAGTGCTTTGCAAACTCGAGGTGCTTTTCCTAAGGCCAGGATAAAATGATGCTCGTGGCGGAGAGCCATCTGTTCTCTCCTCCTGCGGTGCGGGCAGTGCGGCCGAGCTCCGTTCTCTGGAGCGGGGAGCAGAGAGCGGGAGCAGGGGGACGTGAGCCACCGATGCCCAGGCCACAAGGCAGTGGTGCGCGTTCGCCACACGCTTCATTCGGCTCCCTGCCGCGGGAACCCGCACCTGCCCGCACCCAGCTTTCAGTCTGCAGAGGGTTACAGTGTCCCAGCGGAGCCCAGAGTACCCTCCAGCTGGGTCCCTGGATGACTCTAGGGGTAGGGGAGGCCCACCTGCCCTAATTCTTGAGGGGGACGTTTCACCATTGTCTTTGGAGTCTCTCTGTTTATGACTGTTACCCTAGCTAACATACTAATATATGTATTATTATTGTACCTAAATTTCAGGTGAACAAAGATATTCAATTCCTTGGTCCTCAGGTTGGGCCTGAGGTGGCCAAAGTCCCAGAGCTGGCCTGTCACCCTCAACAATGGATGTCTTCAAGCACTTATCACAGTGACATGGACACATTTTATCATTTTCTAAAAGGGGTGCCATGATGTGAAACGATTAGGAGGGTATTAGAGTTTTCTAAACATGTCCCCCCAATTCTTATACTTCTTCTTTAAAATGACTATTCCCATTTTTACACTTCATATTCTTACATCAGCCAGCATCCTCAGCAACATGCATATGGCCTCGTACCAGATGTTGGATGTTAAAACAGACAAAACACTAGGTGAAAGCTACTTCCCCCTTTTAAATGGCTTCCTCATCCTTTCTTGGATCTTCCCTCTTTTCTGCATGAGCCAGATGCAGCAGGACAGATTTTCCTTTTGTTTAAAAAAATTTATTTATTTTTATTTATTTCTTTTTTTTGGCTGTGTTGGATCTTTGTTGCTGTGTGCGGGCTTTCTCTAGTTATGGTGAGTGGGGGCTACTCTTTGTTGTGGTGACTGGGCTTCTCATTGCGGTGGCTTCTCTTGCTGCGGAGCACGGGCTCTAGGCGCGCGGGCTTCAGTAGTTGTGGCATGCGGGCTCAGTAGTTGTGGCTCGCGGGCTCCAGAGCACAGGCTCAGTAGTTGTGGCACGTGGGCTCAGTAGTTGTGGCACGTGAGCTCAGCAGTTGTGGCATGAGGGCTTAGTTTCTCCGCGGCACGTGGGATCTTCCGGACCAGGGCTCGAACCCGTGTCCCCTACATTGGCAGGCGGATTCTTAACCACTGTGCCACCAGGGAAGCCCAGATTTTCCTTTTGACTAAACTTGGAAACTGAAAGACCCTCCAGACTCGTTTCCCACTCAGACAAGCTCCTTGGAGACCCAGAGGGAGTTCTGTGACTCCTCCTGCGGTCAGAACTCAGGCCCTTCCTTTCACGTTCTTCCTGCTTCTCATGGAGCAGAGCCTTTTCCTGTTATCTGTGGTTTCTGTTTCCCTGGGTGTCTGTTCATCAGGTTTCTGAGGTGGGATGGTGCTGTATTCCCACTGGGTTCTCTTTCAAACATGAATCTCCTTGGCCTGGATTACTTTTACTTTTCCATTTATCAAAATCAACCCATGTCTTAGCCTTTATAACATAATTATGAGAAAAAATTTCCAATTATAAATGAAGTTCAAATGTATTCCAGAAAAATGCCTGACTAAAACAACTTTAACATGCCCCTAAAGCTAAATCCATGCTTTTACTTGTATTCTAAAAGGAACGTCTTTGACAAAATAGGGCATCTTCCTTCAATACACTGGATCCCAAATACGGAGAATATCCACAAAAATCTCCGAGGGCTCCTGAACATCCTGAAAGAACATTACTCTGTCAAACAAGGACCCTTAAATGTCTGCCTCACTCCAGTAGCGTCTGGGAGGAAGTCATGAGATGGGAAAGCAATGCGAGAGGGCTTTCTGTCTAGCTAAGTGCTCCCTCACCTACTCTACGGGAGGGAAACAGAATCCCACACTACTGTGCCGCTGTCTGGACTCAGAGAACGTCAGATGTAGTGTTGTCTGATTTCCTCTTCCTACTTGTAGATTATGAAGCCCTGGGGCAAAAAGATTAGGATTTTTAAGATTTTTAACTTTGTTTATGCACTGAAGCCTGCCTCAGATCTGAGAGTTCTATAAACTAAAGCTGGTGCATACAAGTGTAATTTGGTAATACTTCAGTAACACTGCAGTAAGACAATGCCCCAATACAGTGCTACAGGCTGTTCTCTGTTTTCGTTAGATGCATTAGAACAGCAGTTTACCACGCACGCAATTATACATCAGTAGCAAATCTACGGTTTACAAAGCTTCTCAAGATGAAACAAGAAGTGCCAATAACAGTATATGAATATTTTGTTAAATTATAACTGACGCAGCCTCTAGTGTGTGTCCAGCCAATGGCTCCTCCGCTCACCAGCACCAGGTGAACTACCCGAACCTGATCCACCACCGACATACTCCCCGCATCTCATGCTCTGTTAGTAAAAATTTGGTGAGCTATTCTCCTCCAAGCTGGAAAACAGCAAAATTCCACTAGATACTTCCAGAAAATTGCTGCCAGTCATTGGGCTGTGCTGCAGTGGACTGAATAAACTGAGAACCATTTCTCTTGCCTTTCGCTTTCCCTTCATCTACACGTCACATTTCTACCATCTCTCACCTTTCTCTACACCTTCCCCTCCCCTTAATGAACACCTACCCTGATTCATCAGAAAAGCATTTTCCATTTCTCCAGCGTTGAATTGTCTACCTTCAGAGCATTTAAGTTACCTCTTTCTCAAAATGACTTGTGTCACCCACACCCAAACACTGTCAGTGAAAAACTGTCCAGACACAGGCTTATCATAGCACTGACAGCATGTATTTGTATACTTTATTTAAATGTTAATCATTGGATTGTAATATTGATACCTTTGTAATATTTTTTGTATCTCCATTCCCTATTACTCCTGATAACTACGCACGTTTCCTGAATGAATGAAAAGAGCAATCTAACAATAAGCTCAAACAACAGTATTCAGTATTATACTCTGTGTAGGGAAGGTAGGAGTTCAGAAGAAAAACACTCAACATTCCCTCTGGGAAGCTGAAAGAGTGGAGAAAGGGAAAGAGCTTCTACTTCAGTTTGGGAGCAGCTTTCCATAGAACAGGAAATGATCCATTCTTTACCTGGATATTATCTGTTTTTCTGGATGAAAGTATTGTTTTAAGTTCCATTATTTTCATCCCTTGCAACACATATGTACCCTTTTCATTAGGTAGCCTTTGTGCTTAATATCTGATAAAAAGTCAGTATTTTCCTTAGGGTAAATTAGAATCTAAGAACATAGGTGTCAGAAGGAATGTGGGATGATCCAGCTATCCCACATCTGGGCACTCACCCAAAGAATATGAAAACATTGTTTTGAAAAGATATCTACACCTCTATGTTCATTGCAGCACCATTTACAATAGCCAAGATATTGAAACCTAAATGCCCTTCAATGGATGAATGGATAAAGAAGATATGATATATGTGTGTGTGTGTGTGTGTGTGTATAGACACACACACACACACACACACACACACACATATACAAACACTGGAATACTTACTACTCAGCCATTAAAAAGATGAAACCTTGCCAGTTGTGACAACATGGATGGACCTCGACGGTACTGTGCTAAGTGAAATAAGTCAGAGGAGAAAGACAAATACCTTATGAGTTCACTCATATGTGGAATATAAAAAACAAACAAACAAACAAATAAGATAAATGAACAAACCAAACAAACACACAGATACAGAGGACAAAGCAGTAGTTACCAGAGGGGAAGGGGAAGGAGGGTGAAATGGGATCGACTGATATGGTGAGCGATAGAAACTAAAGTTTCGTTGGGGAGTGTGCTGTAGGGTATACAGAAGCAGAAATATAATGCTATCCACATAAGATGCATATAATGTTATAATGTTACCTCAATAAAAAAATAAATCTAAAATATGCAAAAAAATTTATAAAAAGAAGGAATATGAGAGAGGAAAGAAAATGTTCCATAGAGGAAATGGGAGAAAGTTACTATAACAGCTCTTCAAAGGAAGTGATGGCTGTAAATGCAGAAGCGAGAAACAGGAGAAAGGAGAGAAGGGCTGGAAAAGCACCCGGGGCAGGGAGAAGGTGGTGAGGCAACGAGGCCTGCTGACTGTCCGCTGTTCCATCTGAGGCTGTTTGACTTGTCATGACATGCATCCCTTTATTCCATCCCGTTTTCCAGACACACACACACACACACACAGAGTTGTTGTTTTTAAACATTTTCTCCATTGTAAAGTCTGCTTACTCGCCTAATAAATGCTTTGTGGGGGCGGAGACAATATTTTCTCGTTGCTGCTGATCAAGTGAGGAGTCTAAGTCTGTCTGCATTGAGGGGCTAAAGAATAAGCAAAGCCTCCAAAGAAACAGAGAAAAGGAACTTAGGAAGCAGTGGAAATCACGCACAACCCGCTCTCCAACTCTTCCTCATCCCCAGAAGTCACGGAAAATGTGGCATGGTTTTTGAGTTAATCCTGAAATTTGAGTTTCAGGGACAGTTTTTACCAAGAACTCAGAGGGGGGAAAAGAAAGCCTCCAAAGAGGTGTATGTGGATTCTGAGAATGAACTCTAACATGAACGGAAATAAATTATTAGGAAACGGTTTCAGAGAAATATATAGGTTGATGCATAGAATTTTGCTAAACTAGACTTGGAACTAGTCTTGACTTCGAACCTGTATACATCCTCACATTGCAAGGCAATCAGAAAATGTGTCTGCAAAAAGTTGAAGCTTTTGGTTGGTTTACAGGAAACTGTTTCAAACGATGAGCTACGGAGGCAAGACAACTTTATTTGGTACAAGAGGTTTCTGCTTCAATGAGTGATCGTGAAGTGGCAGGAAGAAATGAAAATGAAATCTTAACAAAAACAGTGTATTTTTCAACTGTGTATTAAGAAGTATAGATTTCTTAGAAGTATTTGCCATAATACTACTTGCAAGGATACATTTTTTTATTTTTTGTTGGACTCAAAACATTACTTTTAATCTTTCAGAATTCTATGGATTCCTCTTGAAAATTTCAGACCCGCAAAATTTAATGTGGAGATTTAATGTAACAATCCATGAAAGGAGTCCTTTACACTTTGAGAGAGAGAGGGAGGAAGGCAGGACGGAAGGGAGGAAGGAAGGAAGGAAAACTGCTTATCTTATTATTTCAGCAATTTTCTTCATATCACAAAGCTGTCTGTGATGATTCGTTTTCTGTGCCTACTTGGTTGGGCTATAGCATCCAGTTATTCAATAAAATACTAATCTAGGTGCTGCTGTGAAAGGTATTTGGTAGATATGGTTAACATTTACAATCAGTTGACTCTAAGTAGAGGCAATTATCTTTGATAGTGTGGGTGGGACTCATCCAATCAGTTGAAAGGCCTTATGAGCAACATCAAGGTTTGCCTGGGAGAGAATTAGCAGTTTTTCCCCAGAACATTTAGTTTGGCTTCTTAATCATTACACACTTAGACCATTTTATGGTGACAATATGGAAGTCAAGAGCAAGGCCGGAGTTATCAGATCCAAGCCTATATCCCAGCATCATTACCACCTATATGACCTTGGACAAGTTACTCAACACCTCTAAGCCTCAGGGTTCCCAACTATAAAACGAGAACGATACCTCACTGACAAGGTGCATGCGTGCATATGTGTGTGTGCCTGTGTGTAGGATAAAGTACTGTTAATAAAGCTTGCAGTTCAGTGTTTTATGGAAAATTAGCAATACATGGTGGCTGAATTTGATATATCTGACATTTTAAAACTACACAATGTCTGAGGTGACAAGTTCCTGAAGCAAAATAACCATTACACTGAATGCTACTTCCTCATACTTACAAAAGCACACCTCTAACAGGTCAGAGGAACTTCCCTTCTTTCAGGACGCCTTTCAGAATGAATTCAAAACATTGGTTTACCCAGAGGAAAAACCTCAACATATGATGGTCACACTGTATCTCCATCTGGTTGACTGGAGGTTTCAGTCACATAAATCAAGAAAATCCAGCCCCGGGTTTCGCGCTCAGGTGGCAGGGAGTGCGGGGGGTCAGTCTGGTCTTTTCTCCTGCAGGTGATGACACAGAAGGGCAGCTCGTTGGGGTGTGAGCAGGGCCACCCAACAGGAGCGCCCAGTGCCCTCTGGACCCGAACAGAATCAAAATTTTCCCAGATGGCTTTTCAAATCGCTACGGAAGTGGCATTACCTAAATATCTTTATGAGTGTGAGCAGGGCCTCGTTGGGGTGTGAGCAGGGCCACCCTGGACCCGAACAGAATCAAAATTTTCCCAGATGGCTTTTCAAATCGCTACGGAAGTGGCATTACCTAAATATCTTTAAAAGGCCACTGCCTTTTGCAGTTCTCTCTGCTAATCTGGTACACTAAATTAAAAATTTGGTGCAGAGTGTGATAAGTGGTCTTTTCTCCTTCAGAGTTACAGCAGAGTACACTGATGTCCCCTGCGGTAGTGAGGGAAGAGATCAGGCAGGATCTCTTCCTTACACGCAGGTAACACAACTCCAATGATTAACACTTTTATAGAGCTGTTCATTTGACAAAGAGTACAGAAATTGCATTGAATTGAAATCAGAAACTTGCGTCTACCTCACATTAGCCACATAACCTAGGGCTTGTCAGCGACCCCAGAGAACTTCAGTGTCTTTTATATAATGGAACTGGTTTCATTTACTTTTACATACTTAATGTGTTTATTATGCTCATCAAATGAGAATGTTTTAGACGTGGATGTGATAAAAAGTGCTATACAAATATCTGATACTGTTGCTAGTAATCAGTAGTATTTGAAATGAAGGCTTTGGGAGGTTGTTTATGAAATGCTTATCCTAGGATGTCCACTGAGGCGGAGAGGTATCAGTGCTGCATTAGATGGGAATGATACATACCACCCACCAAGGACACTCTTGTCACCAGTGTTAAGGGGAAGCCCTCCTGTCCAGAACAGGTCACCAACTCCAGCAGAGCTGGGAGGCATTTTGAGAGATAATCATCCAGACCCTCTGATTACACACCTGGGGAACCAAAGGATTGGAGGGACACAGGGTTTGCTCAAGCCCACCTGGCTCACTCAAAACAAAAGGGGACTGGAACTCAGCTTTCAGGAATTTCAGTCAGGTGCTCCTTCAATGTTGTTTTACTCTCTTCTGAATTTTGATTATTAAAATCTAATTTTATTTGAACATAATCCAAAAGGAGAAACTTGCATGATTAACTCTGTGGCCTCTAGTAGCCAGAGAGCACCTTCTGAAAGCCTCAAAGGAAAATCCAGAGGAGAAGAAAATTACAGCAGTGCAGCCATGAGACAAGAGCTGGCAAATCATCACCCTAAGATGACAAGCATCACTCTGGTCGCTAAATGATGTAACCACAAACAGTGTGACTCTTCTCCTTCTTACTGTGGCTATTCGAGAGGTGAGAAAGCACCAGCCCTTGGGACACTTCTGGAAAAAAAAAAGACTAGATGAGGCATTTTTTTCCCTCAAGTTTATTTAAAACAGAAAGATGGCGATCAGCTTTTGAAGGGTGTTAACACCCTCTTTCCTTCTCTAACACTATTTTACATCCACCCACTTAACACTTTTTATACGTAAGACCACTTAGTCACAGAAGAAAAGGAAGTAACCAAGACTGGCAGTTGCTTAATTATCTCATATGTTAAAAAGCTTCAAGTGACTTCAATAGACGCACAAATTTGCAACTGAAAATTTTAATATTGTACATAAATTCTTGGGAGTTGGAAGATACATTAAGAGTTTCTCTCCTTGAATCTCGCACCTGAAGAAATGATTCTCCCTGGGATATCCTGCACAGAAAGCCACCTGGCAGCTCCTAGAACTGATCGAGTAACAGCACTCCTCACTGGAGGATGGGGACGAGGGTTGGGGAGTCCGCTCCATTTACGTAGAAGAACAATTATTTAAATATCTGACTCCGCACATCTTCTCCCAATTGGTCCCACCGCCACATGCACCCGCAGTGTCGTGTACCTCCTCCTGGCATACACCTCATTTCAAGTGTTACGAGCTCTCGCTTTTTCCATGCAGAGGCTGTGCTGGTCTTATTCCTCCCTTCCCGCAGCATCGAGCAATAGTTGCCCAATAAAGCTTTCATGATTTCATGCTTAATGATTGCGGTATATTCCTTAGAGATTTGCAGAGTAAATCAAGTTATTTTTCACACGACACCCTTTACATACTGTAAGATACTTAACAGAGTTTCTGTTCTCCAGAATTAACAACCCCGTATCCCGTGGCAACTCGTGACCTGACTGGTGCCAGAACCTATTCCGCTGGGGTCACAGTCCCCGGAACAGGTCTCAGTGGTCAAAATCCCCTAAAAAATGTTACAAAGGCTGAGAGCAGAGGATTCCAGCAGAACACAAAGAAACTGTTATCTCCCTTGAGCCCACTTCACCTCTGTCAACGCACTCTGTGTTTGTATCCCTTCCTTATTTAGTCACATAACGTTTTTGGACTATGTTGCGTTAAGTTTCTATTCATTGTCGAGTAAATTTTTTTGAAGGAAGTGCATCCTATTGTTTGAACCTAAATACAAGCTTTAAATGTATGCCTGCTAATTTTCTCCAGTTCATATTCCATGTTATTAAGAACACTGTTCACTCTTGATTCTCCCATTTCAAACCCTGAGATGCCCCCGTCTTCCCTGCACTGTCAACAGTGTTAGTGTCATGTGCACCCTGAAAATTGCTAGAATTGAAGCAAGTGATCACGCTGACAATAGAGAACCAGACTATTTAAAACTTATCTCTAACTTCGGAGGAAGCAGTCCTTAACTATGCCCAGCATGGGTATGAGCACATTCCTATGTAATGCCCACGGGCATGAAGCATGACCATCCTCTTCCCCTCCAGGAGCCTATCCTTCCACTCAGAACGCCCCTCCCCGGGACTTCCCTGGTGGTCCAGTAGTTAAGACTCTGCCCTTCCAATGCAGGGGGTGCAGGTTCAATCCCTGGCTGGGGAACTAAGATCCCAAGTGCCTCGCTGCCAAAAAACCACAACATAAAAACAGAAGCAATATTGTAACAAACTCAATAAAGACTTTAAAAAAAAAATGCTCCACATCAGAAAAATCTTTAAGAGAAAAAAGAATGCCCCTCCCCCTCCTAGATAAACTAATAAATGAGGAATACAAGAGCCATTACCTGATTGTCAAGAAGTTGAAACTTTTTATACATGATAGCCAAGTAGATATTTTGCAAATCTAAGCTAATCATTTTTCTATAAATCTGCATTACTTTAAAATGCCCACTTGTGTTCCAGGTTTCCCCATCAAAATTCCAGATCAGAACCGGTATTTATTTTTCACTATTTCCTGTGCTCACTGCCTTTATCCAATCTGCTACTCAACCCTGACATGTCATCCTTCAAAGTGTCAGCAAGAGTTTTCTTTTTATTTATATTCTAGGCTCAATTTATTTACTTAACAAACACTGATGAAATTCTTACCCTGTGCCGGGCAATACATCTATAGGTGTTAGAAGTATAATTAATTTATTTATATCCTCATCTCATTCCAGAAAGTAATATAAATGATTTATAAGTTTACAAAGAAAGAGAGAAAGAGAGAAAGGAAAGAAGGAAGGAAGGGAGGGAGGGAAACATGACATTAAAAATAGGAGCAAATGAGAGAAAATTAAGACCAAGGCCATAAAATGGAATCAGGAATTAGGTTTAAAATCCATCCCATGAAGATCTATAAATTTCCTATGGGTGGATCAGAGTTAACTTGAATTTTTTTAGTCAAGGCAAAATGGAAAAACCTGATCAATTTCATAATCAAAAGTATCTCTAACATAAAAAACCAGAATTGCTCAGAAGGCCCATTCTTCTTGGTCCTGAAAGCAGAAAAGTGTTTTTCTTCAAGTGTCCACATGGAAATAGAAATGATCTGGTGTCCCCCCACCTTTGAAAAAAAAAATGATACTGTGAGTTTCTCTCCAAAGACTTTCCTATTTTCTTTTCACCCAGGCTTTCTCTTGACTCACTTCCTGTTCAGTTTCAACCCACTGCCTTGGAACCTCTATCCTTATGACTTCTCTGAAACTGCCTGACAAATAGAGTGAACGTATCCTGTGACTTCACACTTACACCTGCTCAAGCTCCCTTTTCACATCACCCTGACGCTGCAGCCAGAGGAGTTCACGAGGAGCGCTGCTCCCCTGAAGAACCTACTGAGGACGAACCACATCCAACCCGAGCTCTTCTCCCAGTTTCTAAGGTGTTCACGTGCAGCTTTATCTCCCACACTCGAGCTCACGCTCTCAAATGCGATAAAGATAAATGGCATGTTTGGCCCCTGACCCCCTATATCCCTCCCACCCTTAAAGGATCCCTTGAAAGGGGCCCTACTCGCAGGTTCAACCTTGTCTCCAGGCTCTAAGCAATCCTACACTTAAAACAAGGGAACGTGAAAACCCCATTGTTAAGAACTGACTGGTGGTACGTTGGCCTGGGCCTGCTGCTTACGTCGACTCTGACATGAGGACTGTTCATCTCTTCTTCTCATCACTAGTACCTCATGCTGCCTCGGTTTACTTCTGACTAACCCCATGCACCCAGGCACTAACACTAGACCTCCACTAAGGGATCTCCTCTAACTTCCTGCCTTCTTGGGTTTCTCACTGTTGACTGCTGCTTCACCCTCTACTCATAGTTAGCTTCTCTCCTGCCTGACTTGTACTTGGGTTTGGACCCTTGATTAGTGTTACCCGCTTTCTTTTCTCCAGTCAAATGTCCTGATTTCGCACACTGACCACTTCTCGGATGACCATGATTGCAGGTTCTAGAGCTGGATCTGACTTGGGTCCACCGATTCTAACTCCTGGCCCGTCCTGTAAATGAAGGAACTCAACCTCCTCCTTAGAGGGTTCCCACAGTATTTATTCTACTCCCATGTATTTTTATTTGTTTCTTTTTCTTCCAGCTTATACTGAGGTATAGATGAAAACTAAAAGTTGCATACATTTAAGGTGTACAATGTGATGTTTTGATATACATATACATCGTGAAATAATTTCCACAGTCAAACTAATTAACATATCCATCACTTCACGTAGTTATTCTTTTTTTGGTGAGAACAATTATGATCTACTCTCTTAGCAAATTTCAATATACAATAGAATATTATTAGCTATAGGCACCATGTTGTACATTAGCTCTCCAGACCTTATTTATTCTGCATAACTGAAACTAGGAGCCTTTTGATCAACATCTCCCCATTTTCTCCACCACTCAGCCCCTGTAACCACTATTCTGCCCTCTGCTTCTATGAGTCCCATATTTTTTTGCTGTCCCCCATTTTTAGGACATTATACCTCTGTTCTGCAAAGCCAAATCTATCCTTCAAAGCCCACTTCAAGTCCTACTTCAACAAGAATATTATAGCATTTCACTAGTATACCACTTCTGAACTTTACAGTAATTATAATCCGTACTACATTAAAAAGTCTTTTTTTAAAAATAAATTTACTTATCTATTTATTTTTGGCTGCATTGGGCCTTCGTTGCTGCATGCGGGCTTTCTGTAGTTGCAGCGAGTGGGGGCTACTCTTCATTGCGGTGGCAGGCTTCTCATTGCAGTGGCTTCTCTTGTCGCGGATCACGGGTTCTAGGCTCGCGGGCTCTAGAGCGTAGGCTCAGTAGTTGTGGCGCATGGCCTTAGTTGCTCTACGGCATGTGGGATCTTCCCAGACCAGGGCTTGAACCCGTGTCCCCTGCATTGGCAGGTGGATTCTTAACCACTGCGCCACCAGGGAAGTCCCTAAAAAAGTCTTATCTTTCTCTATTCCCCCAAGTATAAAACACAATTGTTGCTAATAACATTGCAATTACATAACAAATATTTCATTTCAGCATTAATTGCATTTCATTATTCAGAATATTTCAAAATAGGAGAGTTGTGTGGAGTTTTTATAAAATAAAGTACAAAG
Organism: Physeter macrocephalus; assembly: GCF_002837175.3. NCBI lineage: Eukaryota > Metazoa > Chordata > Mammalia > Artiodactyla > Physeteridae > Physeter > Physeter macrocephalus. The sequence continues at coordinate 9,284,220 of NC_041217.1, read as the reverse complement.
TATTGGACTATAAATTTAACCCATATATACAGATGGGAAGATAGATAGGAAGATAAATAGATCACTTACGTGATGTCAAAGCTGCGGAAAAATTTTAGCCTCAAGCTTTCAATTATATTCCAGCATAAATTCTATTCCGCTGTTGGTGTTTATCTAAAGAATGTATATTAAGTAGATTAAAGACAAACTGGGAAGAGGAAAATATAAACCATATAATGTAAACAGATTTTAGATGAACTGCTTTAGGTTATATTCTCTCTTGAGAGATTATAATAATTGTTCCAATATATGTCGTTGTGACTTTCTTGTACATTAAAAAAAAGTATTTAGCATCATGTGACCAAACTTGCTACATTTATTTGGTATTTTTTGACACACATGAACAGTTAAAATTTGGTTTTGACGGATTAACAGAAAGGAAATATTACTACAACACAAAATAAAATGAGATGACCAGCTAGATCTCTAGGATCTATCTCATTTTACAATTATAGCATTCAATAAAATACTAAATCATCTGTTGCCAACAGATTCTTGAGATAACTTTCATTCCAATAATATGCAGACTGTATGCAAAGAAATGGACCTGGATAGTGCTTTTTTTATGGTTTCCAACTTTATTCCAAGGCTACAGTCTTTGTGATTAGAGACTGGATTGGGCCAATAAATAGCTATGTACCTAGGACAAGTCACTTAACCTCTCTGACCTTATTCCCTCATTTGTAACACAGTGGTAATAAAAATAATTACACTTTCTTCTTCAAGACAACATTATGAAAAACATATAAGATAACATATTGGGTTGGCCAAAAAGAACCCAAACGAACTTTCTGGCCAACCCAATATTTAAATGCTACACAAATAACGTTTTATATAAAATTTAATTTTTGCTTTAAGAATAAACATAACCATCTAAAAACTGAATGTTTTGAAACTATAGTCATTCAACTTGAAATAGCTAAAATGTTGCATTAATATCAGATGACTTCTTTCTGCCTTGGTTACTAGTGAATGGCCAAGCTTCTTGCTGTAAATAAATGGGGACTAAGGATGTTTCTAAAATATACATGTGGCTCAAGATTAGCCTTCTTCCGCTTTGTGGTCTCACATGTCTGACCACAGAAACTATTTTTAATCATGCTTTTTAGTGACATCTAACTCCACACAGAAGAGTCATCATCCTTACTGAGATGTAGAGACTATGACGTGTTTGACTACAATGTACTTCCTTTTTTATTTATCATTTTAACATGTGTTTCTACTTGGATAATTTTGAAAATATTCAGACCACCCCACAATATTGAGGTAGGCAAAGATCACTACTTAAGTCTACGAAGTTCTGATACAAAAATGGGCTAGCCAACTGTTCTTGACCTAATTTATTTAAGTAATAAAAATGTTTCCCAAGAAAGTTTATGAAATGACAACAGATTACCATTACTGTCTACTCTAACTGAATAAAAAGAGCATTAACTGCCGAACAATAGTATTTTAATAATCACTGGGGATCCCATCTTCAGCTGTGTCTTCGGTGCTGCAGCAGGACAGATGCACGCTCTTTGCCACTTCAGCTGATTACAGTCTTGTAATCAGAAAACACGGCAAGGACTCATGAAAACGTGGTCCGCTGGAGTGGCTAAAGCATCATTCACATTATGGGACTACGAGTTTTGTATGGTGTTTTAGAGTGAGCGAAAAGCTTACACATACAGCGCGTTGTCCTGTACTGAGCAGCTGAGCAACAGCTTGGAGGTTCAAATCCCAATCATCGGGCTTCCCTGGTGGCGCAGTGGTTGAGAGTCCGCCTGCCGATGCAGGGCACACGGGTTCGTGCCCCGGTCCGGGAGGATCCCACATGCCGCGGAGCGGCTGGGCCCGTGAGCCGCGGCCGCTGAGCCTGCGCGTCCGGAGCCTGTGCTCCGCAACGGGAGAGGCCACGGCAGTGAGATGCCCGCGTACCGCAAAAAAAAAAATCCCAATCATCCTACCTCCTAGACCTGTGAACTCACACAACTTAATTATTTGCATTATATGTAAAATGGAGATAATAATATTTACCAGGAAAGATTGTTTTGAAGAGTCAATGAAAAGCTGAGTTAAAATACTTATAGCAATACTTGATGTATTAATAAAATGTTATCTTCCTATCATCTGTAGAAATTATATGAGTTTAAAAAGGTGGGCATTCTTATTATTCTTATTTAGGATAAGACTCGAAATGTAATGACTTGCTCAGTGTCATAATGAACTGCAAATAACAGAAACGGGAAAAGATCCTAAGTCTCCCAGACCAAGTCCAGCGCTCTTTACAATATGTCAGAGTGCTAACCTATTTTTCTTGAAACAGTTTTGTCATTTGACGTCATTCAGCCCCATCACTGCCCCCCAAAAAGCTACCAGTTGTATAAAACATGTGTAAGTCACTGTAAAATCTACATACGAGCAACGAATCAAAATCATGGGCAAGCCAATGCCCACCACTTTCACGGACACGTATAGATGTAATGTAAATGGCTGTGTTCTGAATTTTAATAAAGCAATACAATTCTATTTCTATTATACTCTATTTCTAAGACTTGATGCAGAAATTGTGTCTCTATTTTAGTGCTGTTTTATGACCATATAAGAAAATGACACCCATTAGAAATAAACACATCAGAGACCCAAAGGTGTTAAGGCCTAAACAAATATTTTGTTAGAGTTTTTACAATGTGTGAGAATAACCATTACCGAAATTTCATTACTAAGAGCCCTATTAAACTTCCTGATAAAATACCTGTGAAGACATGCTAACAGAATAAATTTCACACCCACTGAATCATATGAATTTTTTTTAATCCATGGACTATTGCAGAGAAAACTGTTCTCACACAACTGTCTGGGAAGTCAGAAAGAATCTATGACCCAAATAAAATTCCTAAAATCTGAGTCCAATCCCCCACCCACACGGTGCCACCTGCTCCTCCTCTCTTACATACACATTCAGAAACCACACCTCCTGGAACGCAGTAAGGCTACGAGAGAGAAGCTGGCATCCTAAAACAAGTGCTCTCCACAGGTAAACACGGAGCGGAAACGGGAAAAGAGGCGCCATGTGGACCCGCTGCCCATCCCCAGGATGGGATCAGCCTCTAAGGCCATTTTAACCCTGAAGACAGAACAGGGCAAAGGTCGGGGTGAGGGGCTGTCAGTACAAAGATGTCGTTGGCCCTTGACTCTATTTCTTCAACACCGTCCTCCCAACTACTACGGCCGACCAGCAAATTTCTTCCAGATGAATACAGTGCAGTTCCAAAGAGTTGTGATGGTTAAAAATCTTTCTTACCACATGTATGCGTATACCTTCTAAAGAGAATAAATGCATTTTTTAAAAACCAAATAGAACATTAGAAAAGTTGATCACAAAGAAAGTCCTCAATAAAGTCCCCAAAGAAGAAATTACACAGTCCACAATTCAATAAAAATTTGATATTAAAAGTACACATTTTTGTGGCTATAATATTCTGCAAAAACCTCAAGTCAGAAGGATAAATTAAAAGACTATTTGTGAAATAAAATATAGCACCATTTAGGCAACAAATTGAGACTACGCTATATTAAATCACAACTTCATGAATTTGATACCAAGCCCAAGCTCTGCTCGCCACAGGACAGGACAGTAAGTCGGGAGACGAGGTGCCGAGGCAAGGAGTCAACTTCACTCAGAAAGCCGGCAGACAGAGAAGATGGCGGACTAAGGTCCCCCCAAAAACCCCATTTTATCAGGGTCTGGATGCCAGTTTCTTTCACAGAATCAGAGAAGGAAGTAAAGTGAAAAGGCAGAATAGAGAGGGAGAGGCCGGGAGGAAGTAAAGTAAGAAGGGTCATCAGTCTTGCAAAACATCTCCTGCAAAGGCCAGCCTGGGGGAGGGGATGTGTTAATATCTTCTTTCTTGCAGCTGTTCACAGGTGGGTAGGGTTCCCTGAGGCAGGCCATTATGTGTGATCATAATAACAAAAGCAACAAAAAGCAAAGGCTAAAGTCAAAGAAACAGATCCAACATGGAGTCAAAACTGGCTCTTCCCTGTTACAGTTTGTTTTTTAAAAAAAGAAGACAAATGTATTAAATGTTTACATCACAAAAAGAATGAAGAAATAGCCACAAAAGAAAGCAGTTAGTCAATGGACAATGAAGGTAATCAATGAAGAAAATATTAGGTTAAAATCTGATATTAATAAATTGTAATTTGATGACTCCAGGAAAGGTTAACTGGAAGAAAATAAAATAATTAAATAGAAAAACCTCTGTTAGTTCTAATAAAACAGAAAAAAGTGAATTATATTTTAAAGGAAATATAATAATGAGATGATTCATTACCCATTCATTCATTTGTTTGTTCATTCTGAAAGTCTATGGGTCGTGAAGTGCTAAATCCTAAGTGCTGGGATATAATAAAAAACAACACAGGAAAAGTCATAACCTCATTGAGCCAATATTCCAATGGCGAGAGATAATAATAATAATAATGAGAAAGAGGGAGGGAGGAAAGAATGGCAGAAGCAAAGAAAGAAGGAAAGAAAAAGAACAGGAGAAAAAAGGGAAACAATTGGCAATAAATGCTAAAATAAAAAATGACAGGATTAAAGGCATAGAGAATATGGGGGCAGAGAGGTTTCCTTTGTGTGTTCAGGGAAAGTCCCTGTGATAAGGCAGCCCCCGGGACCTGAAGGAAGTGAAGAGGTGAGCTTTGTGGATTTCTGGGAAGAGCATTTCAGGGAGAACAAAGAGTAAGTACAAAGGGCCCAACCTACCAAGCAGGGTTGATGTGGCGGGGAGGGATATTACAAACTCTCAAGTGGTTTGGGGAATCCAGGTGTGTGCTGGGTTGAGTCTGAAAAAGCAGCATGTCTGGCCAAGACTCCCCACACCCTGCAGGATGCAGGAGCAGCCCAGGAGAACCGCCTGGGCTCTCTAGGCAGCCGGCTCCGGAAGCGTCAGAAGGCCCCTCTCCCTGAGTCATGGAAGAGCATGGGAAGAGCTGGAGATTTGGACTGGAAAGGCCTTGCAGCCAGAGATGAGAAGAACTTGGCAGTTACCTGCCTGGACCAACAACTGAGGACTAGACAGGCCCAGGGGTGAGTAGGCCATCAGTATGGCTGGACCACCAAGGACCAGAGGGCAGTGTGGAAGGATGCCAGGATGGACAGAGGACAGAAACTAGGACCAGGTGGTCTCTTCTGCTAAAAACAAGACAACAGGCCCAACATGGAGTCAGTGTTGCTAAGCTCCATGTCACCAAATCGAGACAATTAATTTTCATTCTCCCAGAAATGAAATCCTACACCAATCAATCAGGAGTCACCTAATCAGCACTAGGGAGGTTTCCTGCCTCATAGACCCATGCCATCCCTTAAAGGAAAGTGCCCTGGCAATAACCAATCTGCTATTTTTCCAAATATAACTTCCTTGTTCTTGTTCCCTTCTGCCTGTAAAAGTCTTTCATTTTGTACAGCTCCTTGGAGCTCCCTTCTATCTATTAGACTAGATGCTGCCCAATTTGAACCAATTTTTGCTCAAATAAACTCTTAAAATTTTTTAATATGCCTCGTTTTATCTTTTAACACTCCCTACCTACCCTGATGCTACAGTTCTATGGTAACCCCCAGAACAATCAGAGATTTTGAAATTTACTTAGAGGATATGAAATTTCAGTTTCTTAAATACATGAATTAATGGACTGAAATCCATATTCACTCAACTGTTGAGGAAAACAAGAATGCAAATATACATATTTCTATACAGATATGAAATACACATCTGGCACGGAATATATACATTGAATGCCAGGACATCTTTTTTTTTTTTTTTTTTTTTTTTGGCCACGCCACATGGCTTTCAGGCTCTTAGTTCCCCAACCAGAGCTTGAACCCGGGCCCTCGGCAGCGAAAGCACCAAGTCCTAGCCACTGGACCGCCAGGGAATTCACCAAGACATCTTTTTTCTTGCTCTATTTTTCTCTGGGATTAAGGTTATCTAAACTCTGGATGTCATCAATCTTGTACAGACCAAATCCTGGACGTGCTAGGTAAATAACATTCTGCTGTAATCAAGAAAATAAATTACAGCTAAGAAACTGCTATGACAAGTACAGACTCATGAGAGCAGAGAGCAGGGAAATCTGACTTGGGTTGGAAGACTGGGGACAGCTTCCCTGGGCAGGTGGATTTTAACTCAGTTTCCCGAGTGAGGGAGCCTCACTGCCAGCCTGTCTAGCAGGTTTTTTTCACACCCGCTTTGCAGGTGAGGAAAAGGGAGACAGTGTTTACCTCGCGGGCTGGGGGTGGGTGGGGGTGGGGGTCAGGCACTGTGGCACCGCAGGGGTGTCAAGGAGCTTTATTCAGCCTTATCTATAATTGCTTACTTTTCATAGGAGAATGGTTTTGTGTATTACTTGTGTAATTAAAAATCCATTTTTATACAAGTTTACGTAAATCATGCCTGAGATCACCTAGCAAAAAATTGCCAAAGCTGAGATTTCAATTCAGGTCTGCCAGACCCCAAAGCTCATAACCAATATGCTCTGGAAAACATCCAAACTTCCAATAATAAGGCAATGGGTATGGAAATAATAGTAAAAAGAATACAGAATGAGATATTTTAATTGGGGGTCAGAGGCTCGGTGCCCTGGGTGTGTAGAATAGGTCTAGCTCGGATCTACCAGCATTGGGGGCTTTAATGACTGCTCCAGGGCAGGTACCCAATGCCTTTCCATATTTACGATCTTCTGTTTTTCTACGTCAGAGCTGTGACTGGCTACAGTACTATGACTCGTGTGTACTGTTCTGCAAGATGAAGGAAAGATACAGAGCTCCAACAAACAAATAAATGAATGCCAAGGGCAGGACCTGGATCCTTGGCCTCTACTGGCAGAAATCTCTTCCTGCTGTAAACAGACACACACACACAGAGCACATGTACACACTCTACTACCACCACCACTATTTTATCCAGCTCATTACTGGCAGCTAAGAGGAAATCTATGATAATCTGGTAAGAAAGGGTGATAGGCCTTATTTTATCACAATATAAGCATCAATGTTTTACTGCCTTGGAAATTTTAAGGATGTAAGTCAGAATTCTTTGTTGTAAGCAAAAATAAGACAAAACAATAACCTAATTAAGCATAAAAGGAAGTTATGTATTAGAGGGCTATTGGGTAGCTCTTACAATCTCTCCAGGGCCCAGAGGTTGGAAACTCCATTCCAAATCCTGCTGCAAAACTATCCAATACATTCGCCATCACCACCACCTCCCCGGGGAAGAGGCCCGCAGTGCTGCTTCCAGATCCCTCGGCACCGCTGCCCCGGAACAGATTATAGCTGCCGCTCATCCACTGCTCTCCCTGCAGGGATCTGCAGCTCCTCTTTTCCACGTGACTAACTTCTGATTCACACTGGTCAATGGGCAGATACATCTGATTAGCAGATGCCATGACCTGTACCACGTCCTCGCTACAGGGAGTCTGAAACGTTTTTAATTTTCATTTACAGAGTGGGAGGTGGGCTCTATCTTATAAAGTAGGGGGTCTTCAAGGGGTTCAGATGCCTAGAAATCAAACAGAATGACAAACATCCACCAACAAGTACCATGGCAGAAATGAAGAGAACCAAAAATGTCTTTTTCTATCCTCGTTTTCTTTTTTGAAACAAAGGACTAAAAAACCAAAGTCAATAATGGATGTGACAGATCCATTCCGAAAACTCTTTAACATCTTCATTTTCAGCCAAAAGTGACTGAGTATATTACCTGAAAAAAACGAGCCTTCACAGAGGTTGAAGTGTACTGCTGCGAACTGGTGTAGGAGAAAATAGATGCCTGGTTGGCTTCTAGCCACCCAGACACAATTATGTGCCCCTGAAACACCGAAGTTGCCATCGCTGCAGAACCTCCACAGGTGACCTCTCCCCTCCTCAGCAGCCCTGCCCCCCCTGCACTCCGCCTCTTGGAAACAACACGTGCATGACAAGTGGAATCCCAAGACAAGACAAAGGGCATCATTATTTAACTTTGCTAAAACACACTGCTTTGGTCACTAAAATCCTCTCAGTACTATAATCACAGACTATGAAAATAACTATGTGAAATCTATTACTAATTTTTCTGTATCTAACCTAGGGCTTAGATACAGAATCCCAGGGGTGGAGAAACAGAGAGCTATGCAGCTAGCCCTCTAATGTCACTTAATGCTTCAGGAGCAGTGCTGCTATTGACTTTTTCTACAAAATTATCACATTGGCTTTTAATTACAGTGCATTATGGTGACACCTACTGGCTAACAGGCATATTTTGAATTCCCCAATTTGATCAGTTTAATCATTTTCCAATTTTTTTTTTCCATAAATGCAGACAATGTTTCCATTTATGGATTCCGGCACATTTAAAGAAGAAAATAAATATATGAAAGATAGAAATGCTCCCTATCACAAGACAGAAATGCTCAGGAGAGCTCTAATTAAGAAAGGCCACCTTTAAAAAATTCTACTTAAATAAATCTCTTGATATCAGCTATCAATCGTAGCTAAAAAAGAAATACAGACAATAAAATTATGCAAGTTCAGAATGAATGCATGCATTGTAATCAGTCAACCCTCCAAAAGTATAGGAATATGAGGCAGAATGGTTTAACATAAAATTACAGGGGTACAAGTCACAGATTTATAGGCCTGACTGGGCTGCTAATTAGCTATTGTGACCTTGAGCAAACTCTGTAACTTCTCTGTGCCATAATTCCATAATTCGTAATATAATAAGGTTAGAATTTAGATGACTTTTGAGAGTCACCAAATTACTACAAATTACTGTCAGTCACGTGGTCTTCCTCATCTTGACCTCTGTTCCTAATACTCCAGAGTATCTGGGTGCTCTGTTCTGACTCAGGATTAAAGGCTTAATATACATCAGCATTTCTGGTACATGAATTTTCTTTTAGGTCATAAAATTTAGGTCCCTAAAACTGAATTCATTTATGGTCTCAACCTTGAATCAATGTTTCATAATTTCTTTAGCTGTTGAATGAAGTGATATTAGCTTTGAATGTTTCCTCCACTTACTTCACTGAAATGAAGAAGGAACCACTAGCATCCTTTACTTGGTATTTAACAAACAGATCTTTTTTCACTTAGTCCATGAGATTCTTAATTCTGTGTAACTCCACCAAGTCTTCTCACAGTCTTCCATTTTCTACATCTGAAAGCCCTAGTCCTGTTTGAACTCATTTTATAGTTTTCCCTCTCCCCCGCACTAGACCTCCTCGACCACTTTTCATATCTTCACTTTCTCTCTTGTTATTTTAGTTTTCATTTTCTTTAAAAAAATTTATTATTATCTATTCTGAGCAGAGAGAAATTATAAGTAATAATACATCAAAGACGCATGGATCCACCACTTTTTTTTTGGTAAATTTTAAAATTTTATCATATTTGATTTAGTAAAAATAGAACACTGCACAACTGAGACCCTGTGTACCTATCCTCCATCCCTGTATCTTCACTATCCACATTCGCAGTTTATAATCTACCTGCATATCTTTATATTACATATAATTATAAATAATATGTGTATTAGTTTGCCTGTTTTTAGATATTATGTAAATTTTATATACAAGTATATATCATTTTGCAATCTATACAGAAGTTGTTCATTTTAACAGAAAAATTTACTAATCTTTTCCCTTAAGGTTTATACTTTTAGATTTTAAGGATCTTTCTCTTAGCTCAAGGTCATAAAAATAGTCTCCATTAATTTTTTTTAAATTAAAGCTTTAACATTTATGTCTTGAACCCATATTTTTGTGTATAAAGTGAGGTTGGGGGTTTAAATTTATGGATTTTTTTCCCATGTGGATAATCAATTATCCCAGTACTACTTATTGAATAATCTATATTTTCTGCTAATTTCCTCCTCTGTTATTTTATTTTCCATATGAGTAAGAATTTAATAGAAAGGGAACATAGAATTAAGAAATAAATTTGTCTATTTCTATGTAAAGTTAATAAGAAAGTCTGTCTGGCAAAAGTGATGCAGGAAAAAAAGAGATCTGTCCTATAACAATATTAAGGATGGATAAAGGTCAGGGTTACTCTCTTAATTTCTATAACTTTAAGTAAATCTAGATATCTGTTCTCTCCACCTTTCGGGAAAGTGCATTTACTATTTTTGAGCCTTCCTTTTACATATGAATTTATGTCCAGAACTTGTCCATTTCAAAGGAAAAAGCTCTAGCGTACCTTTGTTTGGAATTCTATGGAATGTACAGACTAATAAGGGCAGAGTTCATATGTTTATAATATTTTCCTTCATGAACGCAACATAGCTTCCTATTTACTTAGGTCCTCTGTTTTGCAAAAAATATTATATTTTCTCTAGAAATTCTTTCCTTTTTCTTGTTAAATTTATTCCTAGGTTCTATATAATTGTTGTCCCTATTATAAATGTTATGCTTTAAGTTATATTTTTCTCACTGTTTACACTATATAAAGAAAAGCAGTTTATTTTTACATGTTAATCTTGTATTTCAACATTATTAAACTTTCTTTAATGTCAAATAATTTCTCTGCATCATTCTTTGAATTTTCTAAATAGATAATCCTACCATAAAATGAAAAGAATAATTTTGTCTCTTCATTGCTAAAAATTATTCTTATTTTTAATTTCTGCACCGGATATGGCCTGTAGCAAAATGTCGAATAGAAAAAGTGATAGCTACATTTTATGAAAATACTTTAAATGTTTCACTCTTACTATGGCATTTGTTGTAAATTTTGGTAGAAATTTTTCATAGGATTAAGGAAATTCTCCTCTATTACTAATTTTTCAGGAATTTTTATTGTAAATGAATATTGCATATTTTTATCAAATGATTTTTCTAAATTTATTGAGGTGATCATAGGGCTTTTATCTATTAATGGGGTGAAATATGCTAATAAATTTCATAACAGTAAAAATTCCTTGCATTCTGGAACAAACCCAATTTAATCCTAATGTTGTTATTTTACCCAATATTAGATTGGATTTGCTAATATCTTAGGAATTTTGCTTAAAAATTCATAAGAAAGATGAACCTACAATTTTCCTTTCTCATGTTGTCGTTCTTTGGTTTCAATATAGAGGTTTTACTAGTCTTATAAAATGTGTTTACAAGGGTACTGACTCTCTACTCTCTGTAAAAGTTTATGTATTGGGATTATCTGTTAATGACATATTTGGTTATGGATTTGTATGTTTGTGAGTGTAAGTGAAGGGGGGAAGGGAATGCGTGCTGAAGATTTTCAACCCTTCCATCCAATTCCCTTAATATAGATTTATTCAAATTTTTTATTCATTATTCAGTCAGCTCAGATAAATTACATTTTTGTAGAAATCTGACCATTTATTTCCTGCATTGATAGTACTTGCCTATGATTATGCTTAATATCTATTGGATCTGTAGATCTGTAACCCTGACCTTTATCCATCCTTAATATTGTTATAGGACAGATCTCTTTTTTTCCTGCATCACTTTTGCCAGACAGACTTTCTTATTAACTTTACATAGAAATAGACAAATTTATTTCTTAATTCTATGTTCCCTTTCTATTAAATTAGAATTACAATTTCTAAATTTTATTAATATTTGCTACAGGTCTATATCCCTGATGAATATAGATGCAAGAATTCTCAATAAAATACTAGCAAGCCAAATTCAGCAGAACATTAAAAGAATCATTCACCATGCTGAAATGGGATTTATCCCTGGGATGCAAGGATGGTTTGATATATGCAAATCAATCTTTGTGATATATCACATTAATAAATGAAAGAAAAAACCATATGATCATCTCAACAGACATAAAAAAAGGCATCTGACAAAATTCAACACCCATTCACAAAAAAACTCTTAACAAAGTAGGCACAGAAAGAACATATCTCAGCATGATAAAGCTCATATATGACAAACCCACAGCTAACATCATACTCAATAGTAAAAGCTTTTCTCCTAAGATCAGGAACAAGACAAGGGTGCCCACTTTCATAACTCCTATTCAACATAGTACTAGAGGCCCTAGCTAGAGCTATCAGGCAAGAAAAAGTAATAAAAGGTATCAGAATTGGAAAGGAAAAAGTAAAATTGTCTCTATTTGCAGATGACATGATTTTATACATAAAAATCAATCAAAAGACTCAACCAAAGAAACTGTTAGAGCTAATCAATCAATTTAGTAACGTTTCAGGGTAAAAATTAACATGCAAAAAGCAGTAGCATTTCAATGTACTAACAACAAATTTTCTGAAAAAGAAATGAAGAAATCAATCCCATTTACAATATCATCAAAAACAATAAGATACTTAGGAATATATTTACTAAGGAGGTGAAAGATCTCTACTCTGAAACTATAGGACATTGATGAAAGAAACTGAAGAAGACACAAATAAATGGAAAGGTATTCCATGATCACGGATTGGAAGAATTAATATTATTGTCGATTCTACCAAAAGCCATCTATAAATTCAATGCAATCCCTATCAAGATATTAATGGCATTTTTTACAGAAGTAGAAAAAAAAACACTCCTAAAATGTATATGGAACCACAAAAGACCCCAAATAGCTAAAGAAATTCTGAGAAAGAAGAACAAAGCAGGAGGCATCACACTTCATGATTTCAAGCTGTACTTATAAAGCCACAGTCATCAAAGTAGTATGGTACTGGCATTAAAAACAGACAAATAGACCAATGAAACAGAATTGAGAACCCAAAAATAAACCCAAGCATATACAGTCAACTTATATTTGACAAGGAAGTCAAGAATACTCCATGAAAAAAAGACAGTCTCTTCAATAAATGGTGCTGGAATAACTGAACATTCACATATAAAAGAATAAAACTGAAACCACATCTTACATCACTCACAAAAATTAACTCAAAATGGATTAAAATCTTAAATGTAAGACCTGAAACTGTGAAACTCCTAGAAGAAATATAGGAATAAAACTCCTTGATATGGTTCCTGGTAATAATTTTTCCTTCTTTTTTTTTTTAATTGTGTCTACATGACAAGATAGATGCTGCCTGAAACTACTGTGGTAATTATTTCACAATATATTAAATCAAACCATCATGTTCTACATCTTATTCAGTGATGTATCATTTATTCCTCAATAAAAGTGGAAAAAATATATATACTAAATTGGCATCATGGAAAAATAATAACAGCAAAAATAAAATATCAATAAAATTTACCGATCATTAGGAACTTGAGATGTGTCAGTTATTACTAATCCTGATAATAACTTTCAGTCTCCCTCAGGAAACTAGCATTTGTAATGTTAAGTAACTTGTTTGTAATCTCGCAGCTGGTTTGATGACTCAACTGGGAAAAAAGATCCATCTCTTTCTGACGCCAAAGTTGGTAACCTTTCTACCTAAGAACTTCCATATGTCATTCATGGATCATAATCAGAGAGCACTATTGCTTATTTTGGGTATTTATTTGTGAACACTTTTTACTCAAGTAAAACTCATGTTACTTTTCTCTTTATTCACTATAGTCACCTCCATCAGCTTGTATATCCAGAGCTTATTTTTTTATCTGTAAACTTAAGGTGTCACAAATAGAGATTAAAGTCATAAAAAAGTACACAAAATGCAATCAAGGGTAGAGACTGTGTCTTATTTATCTATGTAATCTCACATCCTCGTATAGTGCCTGATATTGCTAAATAAATAAAGTCAGAGTGATCTGAAAATATTTTATCTAACTACTTCATAAAGTACCTTACAGTTCAAAATAAAATATATTATAAATATAATTCTTCTTAGAAATTATTGAAACTTCAGCCCGTAGCAACTATGTATATTAAAAAAGAAAAAAAGCCTTTTATTTCGTGTAAAAATAAAGAGAAAAAAACTGAATTTAAGATCTAAAAATTCAAAATCATATTTATCTCATGTAGCTATTATGTCAGTCAACAAATTTAAGTGTGCAAAAACCTTCATTTTTTTCAAAGGAAACTGTCTATCAATAAGTTTAGACTTACTATGAAATAAACCATGAGACTTATTACCATAACGTGACTCAGACCACGTGGTCCCAGGAGAAACGTGGCATCTTGCTCTTTTCCATGGCACTAACCAAAAAACAGAACACATTTCTATCATCCTTAACGGTCCATCCTTCCCAGGATCAGCCTTGGGAAGGAAGGCGCAGGCCCTGCTCGGTAACTAACTCTCATCTCCTCAGAAGGTTTTCGCTGCTACTCAGACTCTCCTTTCCTTCTGTGGTACTGAGAAACTTTATTAAATCTGGGGACAGAAGTAGTCCTCAAAATCTATATTTTATATTCTGATTTAAGCATTTGAATTGTACTTGCTTGTTGCTGTTCTTCCTGTGTGTTGTGTGTCATCCTTCCCTGAAACAAAGAAGGCTGCAGGCCTGATGTTTGGGACAAGTTGGGGCAGCAGAGTACAGAAGGGTAAAGAGATTTCTGAAGAAATGAGGTGAACTGTCTGCTTTATCTGCAAAGAAGAGACAAGTCTTAGACGCCAAAAACAGTTGGCTTTAAACAAGAGTAAAGACAATAGCTTGAATCATATAAAATTATTAATAAACTATAATTATTACCTTATAAAAAGACAATTTCATACGGTTTAACCTAATAGAAGAGCATACATGTTATGAGTCAGTTCATCAGCTTAGCATATTTTCTCTTTAACACGGAAATCAAGGACCATTCTCAATCTATATAATCTATATTTCTCTGTAGAGGAGGAATATAATTCCCTTCATAATGCCATCTAAAGAGAGTAGGGTCATAAACTCTCCATCACCTATGAAAGTTTATAATATAAAAGCCATTTGGACAGCGTATGAATACCTAGAAGGTGGCACCGTGTTCTCTGGCACGTAAGAGTATGTGCATTGGAGCCAGACAGCCTGGATTCTAACCCCAAAGTCTCTTTTTTGCAAGCTATATGACCTATTGGTGCCTCAATTTTTTTAATCTATAACAAAGAGATAGGGAAGGGTGAGCTGGGACGAAGTGAGAGAGTGGCATGGACATATATACACTACCATATGTAAAACAGATAGCTAGTGGGAAGCAGCCGCATAGCACAGGGAGATCAGCTGGGTGCTTTGTGACCACCTAGAGGGGTGGGATAGGGTGGGTGGGAGGGAGACGCAGGAGGGAGGAGATATGGGGATATATGTATATGTATAGTTGGTTCACTTTGTTATACAGCAGAAACTAACACACCATTGTAAAACAATTATACTTCAATAAAGATGTTTAAAATAAATAATAAAGAAGAAATAATAACAGTACCCACGTCACAGGGTTTTTATGAGGATTAAATGAGTTAATGTTTGGAAGGGCTTGGCACATTCTGTGCTATGTGCTTGCTTATTAGTATTACTATTATTAGATATTATGTGTTGGATTCTGTCCCGCAAAGGTTCATATGTTGGAGTCCTAACCCCCAGTACCACGGAATGTGATCTTATTTGGAAACAGGGCTATTGCTCTTGCAATCAGGTAACATAAAATCATATTGGAGTGGGGGGAATTTGGACACAGACAGACATGCCCTCAGGGGAGCACCACGTGAGCATGAAGGCGGAGACTGAGGTGATGCTTCTACTGGCCGAAGAATGGCAGGGAATTCCAGCAAAGCACCGGAAGCTAGGAGAGAGAGGTGGGACAGATTCCCCACCAGAGCCCTGAGAAGGAACCAACTCTGCTGACACCTTAATCTTGAATTTCCAGCCTCCAGAACTGTGAGAGGACACATTTCTGTTGTTTAAGGCACCCAGTTTGTGGTATTTTGTTACAGCAGCTCTGGCAAACTGATACATTAGATAAAGCACTCCTATCTAGAAATATGACCAAGAAGTCTAAAATAAATCTACTTTTCTTTAAAAAGACATCCACTTTCTTTGAAACATGTGCAGTCTGACAAAGAATAGCCTCCCCAGGTACTGGCCACAGCAAGAGAGAACAGTGACCCTGTTCTGCAAGGACAACCCACTGGTAGAGTGTGATATGACACCGGCAGCCTGGGAATTCTCAGTACTTGCCAAGCAGGCTTTCTGCACGTACACATATGGCCAGGATAGGATTCAATATGATGTGCACTAGGTGGCCTTCCAACTCAGAAAAACATCTATGCCAATATGTCCAACATTTAAGATCAAGATTGGGCTTCCCTGGTGGCCGCAGTGGTTGAGAGTCCACCTGCCGATGCAGGGGACACGGGTTCGTGCCCCGGTCCGGGAGGATCCCACATGCCGCGGAGCGGCTGGGCCTGTGAGCCATGGCCGCTGGGCCTGCGCGTCCGGAGCCTGTGCTCCGCAACGGGAGAGGCCACAACAGTGAGAGGCCCGCGTACCGCAAAAAAAATAAATAAATAAATAAAATAAAATCAAGATCACCTACAACTCAGGATGCACTTAACATGATCCTAATAAATATTTATTTCCTCACTGAAACACAAAGCGAGAGATTATCACATTATTCAATCAAACATTTTTATCTAAATGAACTGGACATCACAGGTGAACTGTCTTGGTGTCTAATTTATTTGTTTCATTTCTGTACCTCTACATGAATAGCTCTTGCCCTTTTTTAGTTCAGTATCTTTGGTCTCTATACAGAATATAACCTTTATTTTTATGATTCACTTTTGAAATAATAATGTTAATCTCACCTTCCTTAGTTGTCAGATTTTAAGAAACAGGAAATATGCCTTACTCTTTAAAGAAATATACATACATATATATTCCCCATAGTCTCTAACTCACAGAATTCAATCAAGGGTAACTTATTGTGAAATGCCCAGAAAAGATAAATCTGTAGAGACAGGAAGTAGACTGGTGGTTGCCAGGGGCTGGGGAGAGATTGCAATGGACACATGTGATCTTTGGGGAGTAATGGATATGTTCTAAAATTAGATTGTGGTGTTGGTTGACTAACTGTACATATTTAGTAAAACCACTGACTTTTACAATCAAAATGAGTGAATTTTATGGTATATAAATTATTTCTCAATAAAACTGTTGAAAATTTGTAATAAAATAGGTCTCTATATGATTTGTATTTTCATAGCCAGCAACACAGAGCTGTAGACATGTAGAATGGTGAAGGCTTAGGGCTGTAAAAAAAAAAAAATAGCTGTTGCCACAGTACAGCTAATTAACATCTTTACCATCCACCCCATTTTCTTCTATAAGCAAAAGTGTCCCTGGCCATCCTCACCATGGAAACATTCCTACTGTTGGTTTATGTATGTTACTTTATTAGTTTTACAATCTTCATCTAAGGAAAAGCTAGTTGATCCCATGCCGGACTGACTGCCTAATATTCAGACAGCACCCGCTATGTTTTACGTTCAAGACATGCCATTTGAGGAAGGATTATTTACCATGACAAATCGTAAATGGAGAATGAAACATAATTTAACTTGAAAATGTTTCTGTGCCAGAGTCATATGCGCGTTGCAAGAGGGAAATCAAACTTCCCTTTAAAGTGGTTTTAATTATTCAGTCTCTTGACGTGATTTCAATATAATCCAACCCAAATGCTGATTCTCCTTTGCCAACATGGAGAATGAAACATAATTTAACTTGAAAATGTTTCTGTGCCAGAGTCATATGCGCGTTGCAAGAGGGAAATCAAACTTCCCTTTAAAGTGGTTTTAATTATTCAGTCTCTTGACGTGATTTCAATATAATCCAACCCACTGCCTGATTCTCCTTTGCCAACTCTGATGAGTAGTGTAACAATACACTGCGCTGTTTAGGGAAAAATCCTTTCCTTTTCCCGACAGTGTGGATTTCATACTCAAGCATCCTGAGTCCCCGTGAAGACTGAGTCACTGAACCGGAGGAGTTTATGTTAACTGAGTTTTCTATGTGTCTCTAGAACCCCCGTTGGATCCTTTTTTGGAAGAAACTTTTAAGGGCCAGATCAACACAATCTAAAATGCAGGCTCCTGGGCTACCAGTCACCCATACAGGAAGTCTTTACTATTTCCCCTAGAAAGACACAGTTCCACAATATCTTTTCAATATTATCTTGCATAATTATTTCTTTTTTTAATTGAATTATTATATTAGTTTCAGGTGTACAACACAGTGATTTGATACTTTTATACAACTGATCACCACTATGAGTCTAGTAACCATCTGTTACCATAAAAAGTTATTACGATATTACTGACTATATTCCCTATGCTGTACATTACATCCCTGTGACTTATAGCCAGAAGTGTGTACCTCTTAATCCTTTCACCTGTTTCTCCTTCCCACCTCCCCTCTCCTCTGGCACCCCTAAGTTTGTTCTCCATATCTATGAGTCTGTTTCTGTTTTGTTGTGTATGTCCGTTTGTATTTTAGATTCCACATGGAAGTGAAATCATGCAGTGTTTGTCTCTGACTTATGTCACTTAGCATAATACCCTCCAGGTCCATCCATGTTGTCACAAATGGCAAGGTCTCATTCTTTTTATGGCTGTGTAGTA
Organism: Physeter macrocephalus; assembly: GCF_002837175.3. Lineage (NCBI taxonomy): Eukaryota > Metazoa > Chordata > Mammalia > Artiodactyla > Physeteridae > Physeter > Physeter macrocephalus. The sequence goes on along the minus strand of NC_041217.1, from coordinate 9,265,684 downwards.
TTCCCTTGTGTGTGTGTATATATATATATATATAAAACACATCTTCTTTATCCATGGACACTTAGGTTGCTTCCATATCTCAGCTACTGTAATAATGATGCAACGGAAATTGCTTTCTCTAGTCCACTATTCTCTGGACCAATCGACGCTCACTTGGTACTCATTTCTGCCAAGGAGCCTCACCTGTTCTTAAAAGCAGAGACCATGTCATTCATCATCTTCAAATTTCCAGTTATTAGATTCCACCCATTTTTCAAGAACTATCCCAATACCACCCCTTCCATAATATATTTCTATCACCAATCACATATAATTTTTTATTCCTTTTATACCCTTTCTATATGGAGCCACTTTTCCCACATTTATTATGTCCTCCTTTATTATCTAGTACCTGGATTACTCTTCTTACCCCTCATTACACTACAAGCTTGTGAAAATAAGAGGTGCTTTGTACCACCTGGTGTTCTCCATTCTGCTCCCAGCCCCCAACCTCACCCAGTATCATTCTCAGAATCAGAAAGGGCCCCAGAACATCAATTAAATCAAATAGTAACGGTTATGCCGTCCTTACCTGTAACTACCATAACCATGTATATCAATTCAAATGGCAGAAACAATGAACAAACATGCCTTATCCAGTCTCCTTGTCTAAGGAGCAAAAAATACTTCTCCTCAATGAAAAGAACTTCTCTGTGAAAACGTCGAAGGGGACGCATCTCTTTACCAACGTCCTTGGGCCAGTGTATCCACACACCTCCCCAGCTCTCATGTTCTGCATGCTTCCGTCAGCATCTGGAGTGATTTTCGTATCACTCTACCTTCTAACACGCAGAGCAGTGTGGTGTAGCAGAGAAGGTGAGTGATTTGCAGTCACTCAGGCCCAGCTCGAAATTACACAGCCCAGCTGGATGACCTGGCAGGCTGCTTACCCTATCTGAGTTCCAGATTCCTTATCTGTAACATGAAGATCAAGAGCAGCCCTGACTGGTTACCGTGAGGATTACACGGGAGGATGTGTGAAGACATGATTTGCAATGCCTGGCATATTAAAGGTACGAATAATATTGAATTAAAGGTATCAAATCAATTAAACAAACATTTATTTGAGTGCCCACTGAGGGCTTTGCACTAATTTGCTCTGAGGACCCAATAATGAACAAGACTGGCACGGGTCCTGCTCGCAAAGAGCTTAGAGTCTAGTGAAGGAGCCAGGCCCTTGCACATGCAAATGCAGGCCTGTGGCACGCCCAGTAAACGCAGAAATAAGCACAGAATGCTCGCAGGGCACAAATGAGGGGCGCCGATGGCATCAGGACAGACACCGTCACTCTTCTGATACCTTCAAATTGCAGAGAAAACTCAGTACCTTCAAAGTACGGCTGTTATTAACATAAAATCTATGTCATGGTCCAGTGCTGGGGGCACAGTACAGGGTGCCAGGTACCATGTAAGTGAATGCCTTCTAGGGCATGCCACAGTCCAGAATCCACAAGCAGAGTCACACGGAGAAACAGGAGTCAAATCTACACACAAACGCCCATCATTTAGATATACAAAAGGAACTCAAGATAAAAGCATAATCAATACACAGGTATTGTATCTGCATATTTTCCCATTTTTGGTAATAAGTTAAAACTCAGTGTGAAGAGACAGGGACTGATTAGCAGTTTCCGTAAAGCAGATGCCCTGTGATGCTTCTAAAGGCTGCTTTCTTCATTTTCTAAAATAGCATGCTAATTTTGAAAGGCAAAATCATACAAGACATACAGGCTGGTGAGTGGAAAAATTTCAAGGCTCACAAGGTCAATTCCTCATTGCAAGTGGCCCCTGGGGAGTGATGAGAAACCTGCACTCCGCTCATCAGACAGGAACCTGTGTGGCTAGTTTACACTTCACTGTACTTACGGCAGCCTTCGCCGACTGAAAAGCTTACAGGGGAAAAAACAACGAGTTTAGGTAAATGAAGGCCGCTGGCTTTGCTGTTTAACATGAATGACAGCGGTGACAGAGGGCCTTGAGTTCATGTCTAGGGGCCACGTCCTCTGCTTCTGAGCGGGTTTGGCAAAGAGCTGCAGGGGGGCGCCCGCCGTGTCTCCAACCCTCCCCAGACGGTGGGGGGGGGGGGCATCACCACACTCCTCTTATTCTTCTCTGCTCTGCACCCAGCAGAGGGGTGAATATGCACATTCTGACTTGTGGCCTAAATCCTGAACACCTCGGACAAGCACACCCTAGAAAGCCTTCCATTTCTTTTCAATTTCTAGGCAGGTCTGCTTAAACTGACTTCAAATACTGTCCTTTCTTATAATCAGAATACATACGTCACCATAATATTTCCATAAAGTGGCACCCTTGTAGCTCTTCTATTCGATTTCTTTCGCCTGGATTAAATCATCAACTGGAAAAAATAGTGAAACTAAATACCATGAATTAATGCCTAATACCCTAGTTCTTTCTCAGCAGAGAAGGATGGAGTGGAAGGGCCCCCACTAAATGCACTGGAGCCTATCAGAGATGAACAGCTGCTAAAAACTGCTAGAAGGCTGATGAAACCTAAAATCTACCTAATTAAGAGCCATGTGACATTGAGCCCCGATTTCCTCTTCCAAAAAGTGAGAATAATAAGATCTACCTCTAAAGGTGGCTGAAAGGATTGGGTGAAGTGCTGAGCTCAATGTGCCCATTGCAGGCCCTATGTAAATGATACTTATTACTATTATTATTACTCTGATTACTAAGCACTCCATAATAACCTTGGGACATGTGTAAACGCAGAATGCAACAGAACTCCTCAAATATAGCGATTGCGGACCTGACTGCCCAGAAGACGTGTGATGTCAGGGAAATTACCTGGACCAGAAGTAAAAGATCTGGTCGCTGGACACGGCTCTGCACACTTAGCTGCGCAACCTGGGCAACCCATGACCTTCCGCTCTTCTGATTTTGTCATTTGAAAATTTAAGGAGTTGAACTAAATTATCTGTAATACCCCTGAGAGGCCACAGGCTATTATGTTTATGAATCCTCTAGATTAATCAGGGCCCAGCCACAGTACCTGAGAGAATGAATGTCCGGGTCTGACCCCATACTTAACTTGGTGAGGAAATACAACTAGATGATATGCAGGAGCTTTGCGGGAGAGGACGGGGGCTACTGCGTATAAGCTGTCTCCCTGGACAACTGCTAAGTACAACACTTGAACTCCTAAACTTCTTCAAACCACATCCTCCGACGCAGCTCTGCTAGACCCCAAATTCACTTTCTGGTGCCAGGAACAGGCCACTACACTCATTGATAAAGCACCTATCTCCCAGGGCTCAAGCACTTGACAGATGCTATCACACTAAACTGTTAGTGTTTGAGAGCAGCTAGGATTAAGCATCCTTCTACTGATAAGGAATCTGAGACACCGCAAGTCAAGAGACTTTCTCTTGAGCACCAAGCAAGTCAAAGGCCATGGAACGCTGCAAACTGTCTTTACTCCTCAGGCCTCCTAATTAGGTCAACCGCAAGGGCCCAGGCCACTTGGACGGCCCGTGCTATGGACCTCTCCCCCAGCGGCCACTGCTGCGCTTCCTCCTCTGAGACGCCCCCGCCCCCCCCAACCTGACTGCTCCCCCCACGTGACATTCGAAGCCGCCCTTCACTCCAGCGTAAGCATCACTATCAGCTCCACTGCCAGGCCTCGCCCCTCTCGGCAACTCCAGGGTCAAATGCCCTCCAGACATTTTATCGACATCATGATGTCCGGAGGATTATTTAAATGCCTGCTCCCTAAACCCCGTTATAGAGAACAGAATTCTCCACAGCACAGATTGGCATTTGCACAAAATTTGCCTTCTGGTCTCTACCTCCTGATCTTTTCTCTCCCCTTCCAGCAAGACCAGCTAAAGAATTTGTGAGGCCCAGTGCAAAATGAAAACAAAAAGCCCTTTGATTAAAAAACAACAACAACAACACAACTGTGAAGAATTTTAAGACCATGACAGCAGAGCATTAAAGCAAGCCCTGGGCCCTGTTTTTCTCCTTCCTGAGCTCTGAACACCTTTAAAGATGCATGCTCGGGCTTCCCTGGTGGCGCAGTGGTTGGGAGTCCGCCTGCCGATGCAGGGCACACGGGTTTGCGCCCCGGTCCGGGAGGATCCCACGTGCCGCGGAGCGGCTGGGCCTGTGAGCCGTGGCCGCTGAGCCTGCGCGTCCGGAGCCTGTGCTCCGCAACGGCTCTCGAGGCCACAGCAGGGAGAGGCCCGCGTACCGCAAAAAAAAAAGATGCACGCTCTGTGTCTTCCTCCACGTGGACTGCCGCCCCGCCACTATAGCAGCCCCCAGCGACTGTCTGCCAACCCCTTCGTCCCGTGCACCACTGACATCTGCGTCCTGTCACAGCACCTCAGAGACCAAGCAGTCGGCTAGTTAACTCACCAGATGACTTGTGCACTGTGTCACCTGGAAGGTTCCAACCCCCACATCCTCATTTCAAGCGTGGCCTCCGGAACCCCGGCTGCACTGCCCTGAGGCATTCGTCACTGAGGGGCCCAGGGGAACGCTGGGCGTGTGGACTGCGTGAATCCCAGCGTCTGCCAAGTAACCTTGCCTGTGGCCCACCTAGATGTGGGGTTTAAGCCTGGAGACAGTCTCCTCAGCAGAGTAATCCATCTCCTTCCTCTAGGAAGACAGACGAAACATGTAATTTCTCATTCTCTAGAACCAAATGCACATTTGTCAGCTAAGAACAGCTCTGCCAATTAGCAGAGGCCTCAACCTGAATCAATAAACTTCAGCCTAAAAATAAAAGCCACGCAGCCCCTTTGCAGTACCGCTTGACTCAAAACAGACCTAAGTGGAATATTCCTTAATTATCGCTGTTTCATAATAGGTTTTTTGACCCTCTTTTCTCAGGCTTGTTTGACTCTCCGGGGCATTTCTAGGCATTGCAATTCAGCAATTTTAACTCTGTTTCCAATCTCCAGATAGTATCATTCATCCTACCAGACAACCCAGGGCCTTGCAGAGGGCAAAAATAAAATAAGAAGTACATTATTAAGTGCCATCTATCATTGTTCACATCATCCAGTATAACCAGCGTTAGTTAGAAAAGTCTGGGTGACCTTCACGTGTCCTTCAATTCAAGTATGTTTTGCTTTATGTTCTTGAAATACTGAGCATCAGCTGAGTTTCAGAAATTTAAACTAGAGGAATTCACTAAGGGAACCCTTAAAGAACTCTTTTGTGAAATAAACCACTGTTTTCAATATGCATAATCATCCTGTAATCTACATTTCCTGTCAGACAGTTTACATATTCTGGCAGTAGGCAGCATATACTGTGTTTCGTCAAAGAATGATGCCCAAACTGCATCATCTGAGACAGATAACTTAGATTTAGAAGCATTACATTCTATTTATTCGACTCATGAAACCATGCTACTAACAATCCAGTGGAGATGCCAAGTTCTCAATATGAAATGAATTAATTACCGTGAATATAATGCAGCAAGAATGGGGCAGGACTTGTGTAACTAGAGCATCTGTGCCACACGTCCTTCTGGTAAAGAAAGAAGCGGGGCGTGGGGAGGGGGAGACATCTAGACACGGGTGCCTGAAAACTCTCGGTTACTACATAAAAACTGAAATAAAAATGTAAGATACGTACAATTCTCTAGTCCTCAATCAGAAGTAAGTCAGAGAAGGGATGTAGGAAGAGCACAAAGCTCAGGGCTGAAGAGGCCTGAGTTTAGTGTGATTTGGAACAATGCAAAAGAGATCAGTTTCTTTGTCAATGAAATGAAAGCTTTCAACTAGATAATCTCCAAAGTTGCCTTAAACTCTCAATTTCTGTGACAGAATTTCTACTTTAAAATGCGGTTGGAGAAGCAGCTCTAGTACAATAGACAATACCAAGATTTAAAAACAGAAACTTCACCCTTGCTGTAAAAGTCTCTTTCACAAAGCTGTTCAGCAAAGGTATGAAGAAAACAACCAATAAATATAATTTTCACACTTTTGTTTACCCTCTGCCTACTTAGAAAAGCAGTAAGAAGGGATAAATGTCCACTAACCGGAAAAAAATGCCATCTTTCCTATATTATTGCATTTGAAAGTTTTCAGTAAAGTTAAAACAAATTTCATGTTTTATTAAATATTATTTTCTGTATTATTTGAAAGTATGTTTGGGAAAAATGGATGTTGTGATGACAGCCCCAAATTTTTCTTTTCCAAACTAAAGTCATACTATCTTGCGTCTCAGTCTCCCTTGTCTAATTCCTATTCGGCCCCTTTCCTTGGCTTCATCTATAAAAATCATTCAATAATCTCTATTGCTCTGATGTCCTGTATTAAGAATGCCTTGCAGGATGCTAGGACCCCAGGATTATATCTTTCATAATGGCAATACTGCTCATTTTCCTTTGGACATAATTTTCTTTGGGCCAAATTACTTTTCCTTTATGTAAAAATGTTTTAAGCATAGATTTTCTATATCTTAAAAAACAAAACAAAACAAAACACGTATTTGAATGACCAGTTTTACAGTTGCTAAAGCAAACCCCAAATATTCAAACTTGTGGGAGGAAAAATATGTTGTTGTTTTTTTTTTAATGGAGGAAAGCACATCAAAGTAGATTTCTAAAGGTCTGGGATTGCCATTTTTAAAATTCCTTGCTTTCCATAAAAATTAAACATGTTTTAACTCATTGTGCTTGCTTATCATGTCCTTCCAAAGGTTTTACAATGTAGTTTCATTTTGTTATTTTTCAGATCCAAAGACAAATGTTTGCTTTATGTTTTATTCTAGTTCCTTATTTGAGAGACTCATAAGGACTCCACTGTTCAAATCTGCATGCTTCATAAAAATACACATTTGAGTAAATTATACTTACAAAGCTTAGCATTTGCTGACATCTCTCATTAACTACTACACTAATTCATAGGTTATAAAAAGGCTACAGGGAAGACCCAGGACTGTCTCTAAGGAAGGTTTGTGATAGGAAGACTTGTGCAATATAATCCTTCTCCCTAAACTCCACGATTTAATCATAAGTGAAAATTGGTCAAAAGAACATTAAGGGTAGTTTTTATTTTTGATGAATCTTGTTGGAAAGGGAATATATTCATTAATTGTTCAAATATTTACTGAGCATCTACTACACCAGTCTCGGTGCTCTGTCCACATATGCAGCTGAAGCATGGGTGAGAAAAGCAGGGGATTCCTTTGGTACAGGAGGGAGATCCATGCAGGCTGACCCCAAGTTCTCCACGCTTCGAGGTACTGCCTACCAACCGACTCAAGGACCTAGGTCTTCGCAGATTGCCCTTGTCTCTGAGCCACTACCTGGCCAGCTGTTTCCCTGAGTCCCTGGACACCACACAGGCCTCCTGGAGTGGGATGGAGCTATCCATCACCACTCGCCACTGCCCTGGGGACAGGTTTGTTTTGTTTCCAGATTGTCAGCAAGTTTTGAAATAGTGATCTGCAGAAGAGCCATTTTAATCTCTGTGATTTAAAAAAAAAATTTTTTTTTAAACAAAACGTAGGAAATGTGGCCCAGGTGTGTTTGTTCCACCCATCTATAGCTGAAAATTCATGCACTTCGCAGAAAGCGCCAGGGTTATATAAAGAATAAGGGCAGTGAAGTGAATTGTTCAGGTGATGAGAAACCAGACAGGCCTCAGCTTCGCAACCATGTCCAGTGGGCCCAGTATGTCTAAGGTATTTCTCACTTAAAGAAGCTCATAATGGTGGTTTCCATCTGTGATAACAAGGGACTACTGGAGTTCCAGCTTCCTCGATATTTCATTGAGTTTAACTTTGTAAAAAAATAAATATATCACATTGCATATAAAAGAAAATATGGATTATAGGAGACAAGGCATATCTTGAAAGATCTTCTCACTACCAGACACCTAGAAATGCTAGAAATATACATATATATATATATATACATATATATAAAACAAATACCCCCATTTAAATGCATAGTTGAGCTCACAAAAAGTAACAGAAATCCCCAAGGAAAACCAGAGCAGAGCCTTAAACCAGCATGAAATGTACAGCTGAACTCAGCCAGAGGGCTGGCTCTTAGGAGTCCTTTGAAAGCCAGAAAAAGAGATCCCAGGCTGTATCAGGTAGGAAGGTGAGCCAAGGACCCTCAAAGTGCTGCATCTTCATTGAGAGAGTAGACTGGAAAACCAGTTACCTGCAAAGACTGAGGACAAGATGAAGCAAGCGTGTTGGATTCAGCATAATACCAGGTGTGTGCTTTCCTGGATTTATCATTTAAATTTACCCTACCTGTGTGGTCCAGGAACCAGCCCCCTCAACCCCAAGTCAAAAAATAACAAAGCAGTCCTGGGTTGGAAGGGCCTGGGGCCACCTGACAGGGCCTATGCAAATCTTCAAAGGTATGTACCCTCAACCCCAAGCAGAGATAACCAGATCAGCGGATGTGAATGTAGAAAAAAGCTAATAGATGCGTCCCAGTCCAAATTAAACAACTGTGCACTGTCTTCTTTTTTCTAGGAAAAGAACATTGCTTTCCTAGCTAAGTTAATGTTGCCTTAAATACAGTGGGGAAAACAATAAAATTCTTACTGATCCCCTGGAAACTAATCGGAAAGGACAGGATGAGACCACTAAGTGCTCAGGAGAAAGGGAAACCAAGTAGGGCAGCAGTTGCTTTGTAATAACCAACTGGAGATCAGGACCCTGACGGCATTACTGATTTCCTGGGAGGGCCCAGAGAATGGATTCAGAGCAGCTGTCACATGGAGACTGTGATGATCGGGCGTTAGTGACTGAGCTTTATAGGCTGGCAGAACCATCACTGTAACAAAGGCATCTTTAGAGTCAGTCATTTGAATAAACGCAGACAAAACTGATAGTTAGCTTTAATTGCTATTTAAGTGCATTTTGTCCTGGCAACAGTGTCGGGTGCTCAGTTGACTGTTTCTAATTTATGGTGTCACTATGCTTCTGGCTCACACAGGGGAGAAGCCAAAGTTAGACTGTGTCTAATTCAGCAGCAAGCCAGAGCTGACAGGACCAGGAGGTGACTCAGGTCTCGTGGCAGATGTAGGGCCACACTCTAAGACGTGGACCTTGAGTCTATCACGACAGATCCTTGCTCTGCAGGGATGCAACACGGGAAGGAAGTTTAGGCAGAAAGGACCAAGTGCCAGGCTAAGGGGGCAGAGTGAAAGGAAAGCAGGAGCGGCCCCGGTCATCCTGAGCCAAGGGCACGGGTGGAACCAGGGGAAATCCACCCAGAAACGAAGAGGAAAGGCTCAGGATCTGGGAAAGGCAACGGATCCTCACAAAATGCAGATCACAAATATCTGGTCACCCCAGGAAAAGGGCCTCATCTCTGACTTGGTGATACAATGAGGATTGTGGCTGAGAGATTAGTAGTCTGGGTGGTTTCTTGGAGCAAGGTAGTATCGGAACAAGGTACACAGAACTCAAATGTTTCCTAACTTTTTAGTAAAAATTCTGCGTCTTTGTAAGTAAGAACTTGAATAAAATATTTTTAAATCCTTTAATGAAAGAATGTAAAGCTAAAACAATTGCTTTAAAAAAAAAAAGCTTCTTTTAAAGACTAAAAAGGCGACGTGACATTCACATCATCCAAGATTGTCTCTGACAGACTGTTCCAGTACCCTTTTCTTTTTGTCTTTTTAGATTAGTAAACAGGCATTATTAGCATTTTTATACGGTCCTTAAGCATCACTGTAAATGTTTTCATAATTTATTATCTAACCACTTAATTTTCAGTTTAGTTAAAGGAAATGAAAACATTCTAAATGAGTTTTCCTAAGTATTGGGTGAACACAGCTAGCAATAGCTGCTGAATATGATTATACAATTTGGTCTGAAAAGAAATATACCTCTGTAGGCGGGCAGAAAATAAAAGCCTGTACTTCAGTCTGAACAGAAAACTTTCCACGGCAGTAAGTGTAGCAGCCATTCCGCAGGGTCTCAAAGCAGGTGATTATATTTGTGGACATGTGGGAAAATCTTTTCCTATATGGGAAAGAAAACACTGCCACACACTGCTGACCACCGGATACGTTTCACTGAAGAACTCACCAGTGCCTACTAGTCAAGTCACTAGAGGTTTCTTTTGGTTCCAGAATATATTATAAAGTGCGACTGTACGAACGCATGGCAACAACTATTTAAGTAGGATGCACTGTAAACAGTGGGCTTATTTCTTAAACAACCACCACCATCAATAACCAATATCCAATATTTCTTTATTCTGTTCATATTAAGTTCATTTTGGATTTTAACCATACAAAAATATTAAATATTCACCGACTGTGCACATTTGAACTTGCGTTACTTTGGACTTAGTTTGGCTGAAACAGTAATAGAGTAAAAGTGATTATGCAGAATGTGCAGATCGAAGTTAATCAGAAAGAAAACAGCCTCTCAAAGGCAAGGGCGTCCCAGAGCTGCACCAGCAAAAGCACAGGGATCCTGGTACCTGCCCTGACCTGACATCGCTGAATCAGTCACAGCCGCCCAGGTACCAAGGGTGACAATGCCCCAACGCCATCAATTGTCCTGACCTACCCTTTTTCCAGAGACACCACAAATGCTAAGAAATCTGCCACAAGCATCTACACCTTGTTCTGGAATTCTTCCAGGACTGCCTTCTACCTACCCATCCTGTTACTCTCCTCTCCATGGCTTGTTTCCCAGCCCCTGCTGACACCCAGTTTTCACTCCATAGGAGGATGCTCCAGTTTTTGGGTTTTTTTTTGTGGTATGCGGGCCTCCCTCTGCTGCGGCGTCTCCCGTTGCGGAGCACAGGCTCCGGACGCGCAGGCCCAGCGGCCATGGCCCACGGGCCCAGCCGCTCCGCGGCACGTGGGATCCTCCCAGACCGGGGCGCGAACCCGGTTCCCCTGCATCGGCAGGCGGACGCGCAACCGCTGCGCCACCAGGGAAGCCCCAATGCTCCAGTTTTGTTCTGTTAAAGAGGCTGTGAAACTGCCACTCGTTCAGGGTGTCACTTTCGGAATCTTCCTGTCTGCTTCTTGCACCCAAACCGTGAGAAAGAGGAGTCATTCCTGAATCCCAGGCTCAGTGCCTGGAGAGAGTCTCAAATGCCCTGAGCTGGGGAAGGAACCGGACAATGAGGAGCCAGCGGAAAATGACTGCATTCAGCAAACAACCTGGATCCTTCCCAGCTAATCCAAACTCCACCCTTTACTTCCTGCACCACTGCTACATCTATTCAGCTCCTGACTTCCTGAAGTTTGTCTGCCTTTTCTATTCCCAAACTTATCCTTTAAGCTTGACAGATTCAATTTCCCTGGGTTTAAACCTCAAAATCATAATATAAACGTAAAGGTACTCTTCTACATCATTAGCCTTCTAAATACGAAGAAACACTCCATCGACCACAGCCTGATCTTTCCTGCTGTTTTATTTAGCATTCATTCCTCCACCACCACCACTCTGTTTCTCCCTGTCTTATCAATCCCCCTCCCCCCGCCCCGCCCCCCCCACAATTACAGGAGGCACAGGACAAGGGCACCGGCAGTCTCACCATCCTCTGCATTCACCAGGCCTCACCTGCAGCACCGTGCCCAGTTAAGATTTTAACAGGTGTTTTAACAAACTGGAGAATGAAGGAAAGTCCACAAACTGCCCTGTGAGGACCAGTTGAAAGAACTAGAAAGGTTTAGCTAGAAAACAGGCCTCTTCAGATCTTTCGATTGTTACAAGTCCTGAGTAATTTGACTATTCCAGATTGATTTTAATGGTTCTCAATAATTTGATAACAAGTGTTTGCTGTGGTAGCCGACTTATTGGTATTCAGTTCCCTGTCTTTTTTTTAAAGGGGGATTTTACTTTAACCTCTACATTTTCTAAAACTACAAAAATGAATTATTGGGGGAAAAAAAGGCTGACTACTACATTGAAGATTTCATGGAGCTACCGCTTCCAATCATCTGATCACTTCAGATGGGCTAATAATGTTAGATAAGACCTCTTTATCAGCAACGCCATTGCATCCCACAGCACTGATTTCCATATTCAACAAAACCTCTCTTTGCATAGATACGTGTGTAAAAACAGAACATTCGGTACAGAGGCCAGAGTGCCATCGAAGGTAATTATTGAGACAGTCAAGTTCTTTCATGCCAGCAAAAATAAGATGCTGGGGGTCTTAGGGAATTTCAGAACCTGATTTCAAAAGGATCACACAGGGAGGAGATAGAATTCAGCATGGTGGACTCCTCTACAGCATATATCTGTAAGTATGAGATTCTATAAAATAGTTGAACACAATAATGTTCGCTTGATATAAATGACTAGTGGATGTTTATTTCAAAAGTACAAGTGTTAGCAGGTTTCTTCTAAGGAAAACAAAGAAACGAACTAGTAAACACACATTTGTGTGGCCTAGGCTTTGAATACTTAAAACTTAAAAGTCACTCTTGTATAAACGAAGCTTCTAAATTGAGCAGTAAAGGAAATATTACAGTTTTAGAGTAGAGTATGGTCTTTCATTTTATGTGTTTTTTGTGTGCATGTGTGTGTATATGTTTACATAAAGATACATTATAAAATCAGGAACTTCAGAATTGTTTGTTTCAAAAATTACGCATTACCAATGATGAGTTCCATCATTTAATTAGTTGTACTGATTTCAAGTGTAGGTTGTTGGACGGTTTCTATGAAGTATTAACTTGATTTTATGAAATTTCTTCATTCTTTAATGTTATGCCTAAGCACAACTACTGCACAGATTACTTGTTTTTCACTTTTATTTTTTTTAAGTGATTTATTTTTTAATTTATTCATTTTATTTGTTTATTTTTGGCTGCATTGGGTCTTCATTGCTGCGCGCGGGCTAGTTGCAGTGAGGGGGGCTACTCTTCGTTGTGGTGGCTTCTCTTGTTGCAGAGCACAGGCTCCAGGCACACGGGCTTCAGCAGTTGTGGCTCATGGGCTCTAGAGCACAGGCTCAGTAGTTGTGGCGCACGGGCTTAGTTGCTCCGCGGCATGTGGGGGTCTTCCCAGACCAGGGCTCGAACCCGTGTCCCCTGCATCGGCAGGCAGACTCCCAACCACTGTGCCACCAGGGAAGCCCAAATTACTTGTTTTTTTAAAAGGCAAGAATTTTGTGTGCTATGACAGACAAAATCTCACTAAAATAAAAAAATTTTCTAGGTTTTTCTAAATCTTATGTAACATGTCACATTATAAAATAAACACATTCAAATGACAACATTACACATGAACAGAATATCAATTGCCTACCAGGATAATAAGAACATTTAAATATGTCAAAAGGCTCAATTTAAGAAAATTTATTTATCTTCATATCACTTTGAGAAAGATTTCATTTAAACGTTAGAGGAAACTTGAATCTATCCCTGGCATATTATATATCTAACTCAATTAATAACTAATGCATTTATAACCACTCTAAGAATTGGCTTTCACAGATAAAATATATTCTTTCTTTTAAAATAATCAGGAAAAAACATTGGAGGTAAAATCATACAGACGCCTAAACTTGTTCCAAATATTCTATGCTTAGATACTAACCGTGCACACTAGTTTTACCACGAGGATATTGAAAAATAAAAAAAGCTAGGTAAATTAATACATAATATTAAATAAGATAAAATAGTTAAAGAAAAAGCAATGGAAAATACAAATAAAAAGTATAGGAATTTTTATGATATCAATGCATGAAACTAATAAAATTCTAAATAAGGAGTTAATAAATCAAAAATGTAGATAACCATAATCCAGCACTTACAAAGTGGAAAAAATATTTGCTTAAAATGTAAGGCAGGGTTAAAAAAAATAAATAAATAAATAAAAATAAAAATGTAAGGCAGGGTATTTATAGAAATCTTTGCCAAATATGCATTCTCCAGGAAGCACACAATAATTTTTTTGTTTGTTTTTGTTATTATTTTATTTTTAGGTCAATGGAATTTTTCCACATATCATACCACCAATATGAGAAAAAAATGATGACTGTTGATGTGAAGCTTGGTGAGTTTCTCCAATTTAAATAAATTCTATATCTTATCAGTTTAAGTCATTCTTTCACAGGAAACTCTTTCCTTGCCAAAGCAGAATTGTAGTTCTGTGGAATATTTGAGGCTCATTTATATTTTTACCAATAAATGACCACATGTGCTCTAATTTGAAAGGTATAATTTCACTGCAAATGTTCTTAATTGGATTTAACTATAAGCAAAATAAATATGAGTTTATCAACAGGAATTTTAATCAAATTCTAGTTGTGAAGAACTATACTTTAAAATTTTTTTAGAATTTACTCCTTTGGGAATCACCAAAAATATTTCTTAAAAGTTTGCAATTGTAAATATGAAACTGTTTCACTCTGTCACTCTCTATTTTGGTAACTGTAGATGTGGATGCACTACTTAATGATAAATATTGTTGAACGCAGGACTGCAGACATTTCCTTTTAAACCAGTAGCTATTTTGGAAGTTCTTTGTCCTCACACTGTGAATTATATTTTCTTCATTTTGTCAGATGAAATTCCAAAGGCTGCCTTTTCTCTTCTCCTTTGAGAGGTATGAGAATCTTAATTTCGATTACTTTGTCTGCTTTCCATCTTCCAGAATTCGTTTGAAATATTGTGTTTTCTGTCTCCTTGTTTAACCTGCCTTTTCCTCCATGTTTAAGCCTTATACATTCCTTTACTATAATTTCGGCAGTGTCAGTTGGAAGAAGTAATAAACTCAGGAGTTCACTCTGTTCTATTACCAGAAACTGGGTTACATAATTGTGCATTTCTCTCTTGGTTTCAACGTTGGAGGCATTATGAGGACATGGGGAGTGCTCTGTGATATTGCAGCCAAGTGGAGGTGCACGGTGATAGTGAATCCAGCAGAAACTGAGAGAGGGTGTGCAGGTGTGCAAGGGACGTGCGGTCCCAGGAATCTTAGAAGGTAAGCAGCAGGGCTCCAGTCACTGGGACAGCAGCCAACAAGTTCCGTCTCTCAACGGACTAGAAAACCAGAAAACTTCATAAAACAAGACGATTTTGTGATCTAATTTTTCTAAGGAGAATACATCTTGAACCCAATTCTGTCACTAAGTATTATTTAATTGTTGATGCTTTTATGTCATTAGATTCTATTGGCATTCCATAATTTAATAAATCTGTGAATGTTTGACTTAGAATACAACAACATATAAACAACTACTTACACATGATTATCAAATAGCATTTGCACATAACAGCAGGAAATTTATACTCTAGTAAGAGTAAAGTCGGAAATATACACAACATTATTATATATTTGTATATATTTTTGTATATTATATATATTTATATTCCACTCCTTTTCCAACTCATGAGCCACCTGGGCCAGAGAACCTCCCTCTGCATCAGTCATGTAGCTGAGCACAGGGCTGCTGCTCGTCTATATGGAGCCTTTGCTGGAATTTAAAAAGGTCGCCTTTCCACCACATGGATGAAACCCCACTTGGGGGCCACAGCCTGGAAAGGGAAGCGTGGGTGGATCTCAACCCTCCTCTCCTACAGACCAGGCATCCGGGTTGGGGGACAGCCTGCATAATTGTACATAAGGGGAAGCTCTGGCTGGGCTGTCCTCGCGTCCCTCCCCCTCTGCCCCTCAAGCTTGCCAGGGTTCTTCTGGCCAAACAAGTCCTTCCTGGCGGCCCCGTCCCTTCCACAGGGTACACATGCCACATGTGTCTAAGGCTCTGCAGCAGAGCTAGCCGACGATAAAGCTGGACCCTCAGCTACTAACCTGATACGTGAACGACAGAAAAACAGGAGCACAAGAGCAAACGCAAACGACGGAAGGACGGTTTGCAGGGTGTGCTGACACACTGAAGAATGAATAAGATTAATCGGAAGGACTTACGAGGTCTGAGCGGAACTTTAAAAAGAGGAAGGAATGCAGTCTGACAGAACGTGTGCTTCCTGTACATACGTCAGAGCTTGGGAAATGTTTCCTGAGGGTCAGAGCTTGGGAAATGTTTCCTGAGGGATAGAGCGTAAGAAGCTGAAGGACGATCAGATTAACTGGAACAGAAAGTTTTCGCACACATGCGTTTTCCTAATATTTACAGTTCCATTTTAGAGAAGAGGAAATTAGGAAACTGAGAGTTTAATTAATATGCCCAAGTTCACACAGCTAGTAAGAGCCTGAACTCAAGCATATGTCTGTTTGGCTTCAGAGCCCAGGATTATTTTCATATACCCTGTCACCTCTCAGGAACTGCGGGACTCCCCAAAACTCCAGCGCACCCAGAAATTCCTTTACCTTTGCTGTGCTGCTGACCTCTGCGGCTGGTGCACACTAAGGCTGCTCTGCTTCTGTCAGACAGGGGCGTTGAATCTGTACAAGAAAGTATGAGGACTCATAAACAGACATGGACTTTAGATACACAGATCCCCAATGCGTGCACACAGATCCAGCAGATCAAGTGAGGAGACGATGAGATATAAAAACGATTGTTAAACAGAGCTTGGGGGACAAGTCCAGGCCCGGGAGAAGACAGAGATGACCGGCGACACTGACAGAAACGACACGTGAAAGAGAGAAGTCCTCTACCTTCCTCCTACTTAGAAGATAAGCAGAGAGCCGTCGGGTATAATCCGCATCTCAGAGGGGATTACAGAGACGAGGAATCTTGAAACCTGAGGGTGCAATTACACACAGGATCAGTTAAGGACAGCCAGTCGCTGTAACAGTTTTCTCAGCCTCAATTATTTCAGGGTTAATCATCTTCAGTCAGATTTGTCCTTCTAGAAAAAGACTTATTTTCATCACACGATTATTGAAAGACCTCAATGAATTATCCCTACCAACAGGGTAGAGCCCAACATTGAAGGCCATCCAGAATCTACCTGCACAAACATATTCCCTATAATAAACTCTCCCTTTTGCTTAAACTAGTGTGAATCTAGAATAAACTCTCCCTTTTGCTTAAACTAGAGTGAATCTATATTTGCACTCAAGAGTCCTAATTTTGTTCCATCCTGTAGATGCATTTAGCTTCCTGTCCCTTGGTTCTCCTCACAGCAAAGACCCACACAGAAAATGAAGTTGTCCAGCAGACCACAGCACCCATAAGTTCTTATCCCCAAACCTGCAAATATACTTAGACCTGCACCTGTGCCTTCCCTGCCCCTTCCAATTACAAGGGGACAGTAACTTCCTCCTATGCTTCCACTAGGACATCTCCAAAGTCCGACACCCCCCTTCTGAATCCACCTCCTCCTTAGTCTTCAGAAACCTGAAATTCTACTGATTTTCCCTCCTTCTCCTATGTCTTCACCCTCTGTCCATGGCTACCACAGCCAACTTCAGGCTGAATCACTCACAGTGTAGACTTTATGAACCATGTCCCCAGAGATGTGCAGGCCAGGTCTCCATTTCCTCTTATTTTTTGCTGCTTGTTTCTGCCCTCCCCACTCCACTAAAACCACTCTCACCAGGTTAGAGATGACCTTCTTGTTAACAAATCTGAAGGATGTTTTCAGTCCTCTGCTCTCTTAATCTCTACCCAGGTCCTAACACTCAGTTAGCCATTTTCTTTTTTTCCTTTTGATAACTCCTCCCTTGGTTTCTGTCATAGCATATTATTCTGATTTTCCTCCTGCAGGGCCCTCTTTCTCAGTCTCTCTCTTAAACATGTGTGTTCATTCATCTGTCTTGAGCTACCCGCTGTTCTTGTTTTATACTGTCTCCTGGACCATCTCATCTTTTCTTTTGGCTTCTCTTATATGTTTTATGAAAACTGCCCATGTTTACCTTGAGGCTGAACCTCTTCCACCTGAACTTGTTTCCTTTCCTTCTCCCACCGCCTAGAGTCAATACATCAACAAGTTCGGATAGCTCCTCCGCCAAAACATCTGAAATCTATCCCCTTCCCACCAGGGCTGCCACCTTCCTCACCGAAGCTTGTAACATCCCTCACCTGGACTCCTGCAGTCACCTCCTAACTGGTCTCCCTCATTCCCCCCTGGCCACCCTACAATCCATTCTACTACAAAACCAGTTTCAAATGTTAACACGTCTATTCCATATTTTAAAACCTTCAGTGATTTTTCAGCTTCTTACTATGAAACTGATGGTGTGTAAGGCCTATCGTGCTTGGCTTCTGCCTCTACCCTCATGACTTCACCACCTCCCACCACGTTCTTGCTGCAGTGAGCACTTTGGAGCCTTTCTCTCCGAGCTCTCGCCCTGCCATACTCTGGACTCGGGCAGTGACCACATTCCTTTCGTGTCCTCAACGAGGACTGGACCCATTGCCTCCCGACCTGGGCCCAAGCTGCCTCTCTCCTTCACTCAGCACATTCCTGCACACCCTGTAGTTCTAGCTCAGCTACTGCTTTACCGGGATGCCTTCGCTAACCACCCCCGGGGCCAGTTAGGTTCTCCTCCCACGTGTACTCATGGGGCCCTGTACTTCCTGTTGCAAAGTCCCCGCCACGTGAATTTTCACTGCTTGTTAGTGAGGATGGGAAGAGGAAAGACAGGACCTGCGCAGACCGCCCGCAGCCAGAACCCGGTACATAACCAGTGTTCAACAGATGTTTCCCATGAACCAGTAAAGACTGATATGAAACTCCCTCTTTATCCTGAGTAACTCATTGCAGATAAGTGTGAATATATATTTAGCAAAGTATTTCCGGCTCTCATCGTAAAGTGTGGATTTAATCATTTTTAACAAATGTTTGAGTTTTTTTCTCAAAGTCCTGAGTTAAAAACCTTCTATGCCATACACTGTCGATAAAGCCTGGGCTGACTAACCTCTACCTGAATTCTAAAGTCAAAGTTACACTGACCACAGTGAGGAAAGCCAGGTAAGCAGCACTCCACTCAGAATTCGCCCTTAAAAAGGCTTCTTCTTTTATTTGGCTGTTTACACTAGTTTGCTTGGTTAATTACAAAGAGGCCAATTCTTGTTCAGTATATTGAGAGATCTTTCTATAAATAAGAGTTATCCAAAGTGGGAAGACTTGGGAGTTGGCGAATTCATTGCCGGGAGCCCCTACATGGAAAGATCTTTTTCAGAGAGCTGTATTTTTTGAAAGCTGTTATTAGAGAACAGGTGGGCCAGATGAGTTCTACACTCACAACTCAAAGCCCCTATATTCCTATGAAATATTTATGAGATGAGTCATTTCATTCTCTTCCCTCCTTCCCATCCCCACCAGTGGTGTGTTCCGTTAACTTCAAGAACCCATCCTTATCTTTTTATGATTTATAACTTTGTCTGTTCTTCAGAAATTGACTTGAATATACAATCATTTTAAATCACTAGATTATACGAAGTCTATGCTGCATTTCTTTAGAAAGATGAGCAGGCAGAATCGTTGGATTTGTAAGATGTGCAGAGATGACTCTAAGAGGCCTCCTTCCAAGTAAGTAGCGCGTAAATTCTATTACCATTATAATGTTTATTTATCACATGATAAGTAGGTGTATGTTCATTCAACTGCTGTCTTAATATAGTTTGCTCAGAAAGTAAAATTTGCATTTACACGTGAGTAATTCCACTAGAAGGGTAATCATGCGTTACACTAAGGTTCCATTTTCATTATTCACGGTTTACACTTGAGAATTCAGCAAGTTTAATGTTTTTAGAGTCTTTTATGAACACAAATATTCTTAGGTTTTTTTAAAGTCTTCCATTGTTAAAATTTTATATGTTAAAATGAGATTCTTTCATCCAAAATATTTACATGGTTCAAACCCTCTATCTACAAAGTGCCAGACCTTCATCCGTGGCTGGAAGAGGTGAGACTGGAGGGGTAACCAAATGCTCACCAAGCTCCCAGGTCTCTTCTACATTTTGTCATAACTCAAAATGAAGCCATCCCGATGGGGCCAGTGGCTGTACTAAAATGGAAAGCGGAATGCCTGAGGAGGGTAACAAACTGTTTGACTGGATTTGCTCACCCTGAAGAACCCCCAGGCCGAGGATCCCTGTTAGGCTGACCTGAGAGCCTGACCTCATCTGCATGGAGACTCAGTCGTGTAGCTGAGTCGTGTAGTCGTGTAGTCGTGTAGCTCCGTGCTACAGCTGGAGCTCCTGGTATGCAGGCTCCCACCCTGCGGTATCCACATATCCCAAAATGCTAACCAGCTACTGTGTGTTTGGAGGAGGCGGAGTCTCCAGGGGCGGGTGGGAGAGACAGGAAGACCCAAAGCTCAGCATTTCAACTGACCAGTTGAGGCTGCTGAACTGCACAGGCCTGTGTGAGAAGGAAGACGAGAAGGCTGGTTTGGGAAGAGCTTCCTTCTCTTCTGCCGACGATTCCCATAGAGCATCACCATCAACGCCTGCCTTCCTTCTAGCTGCCCTGACACCCACCAGCAGGGCCGGCGAAGGCCCAGGAAAGAGAATTCACATTCCTCACAACCCAAGAGATAACAGTCATTTGATAAGAGCTTTGTGTTCTTGACTTAACTTAATTTTCAGAGTAACTTTGTGGATAATAAAACCGAAGCTTGGAGATTTTAAGTTAGACCAAGAGCTATTGAGTCCAGCACAGGAATCAGAACCCAGGACCGTCAGACTCCAAACACGCCCCATTCCTCTCTCTGCAATGCTGCGATGTCTCAGAGTGTTCCCCTATCTGTTTGGTACCTGCTCTCTCTCTGTCCAGAAGAAAGGAGGGGACACAAAAGTGGAGTCTGTTACTAGAAACTCCAGGGGATGAGGGGACAAAGGTGTTTAGAATTACCCTGAGGGAAACTGGTAGCCACGGGACAGCATGAAATTGGTGAAATACTCGGAAAAAATTACAAGCAAAAATGGGATTAAACCAAAACTAAACTTTACGTCACAGCTTTACCCCCAACCATAATTACCCCCATCGCAATGCATCTCCATAAACTCATGACCCTCAGAGGCACAGGTACTCCCTTGCCAACAATCACCAACACCCAACTTTGAGCTAATCCAGGACAGCGACGGTATCTCCTCTCACACTGTAGCTTTTCTTCTTTCCTATATGACAGTTAGGTCTGCAGGACACCTTGCCAAGCACTTTTCATTTCGCTGGATTGGAAAAGGTGATTTTAGGTTTCTGTTTTTAAAGCTCTAATACGAGAAAGGAACAACGGGTCTGACACCGTTTCATGGAAATGTCTGTTGAAAGCAATCCCAACGGCAGTGCACTGTTAAGCCTCAGTGCTGATGCAAACAGTCCATCTAGAACTAGCAAGTACCGCCTGAACTTTCAGAAGACAAAGGATATGTGACCTTTCTAGGACTCCCAATATTTTTCTATGTCCCGGGTTACTTTTTAACCTCTTTAACTAATCTTCTTTCGTTGTGTTAAGTACCTGCTAATGCAGATGGCTGTGCCCTCAACACTGAGTACTGAGCTAACTATACCAGGTGATAGCCAATGGGCAGTGCTTGCTTGTATCTACAGTGGCTTTTGATTAGATGCAGTTATTAAAAATAGGAAAAGTAAGAATGTATCATAAACTGAATGGCAATGAACGCACTGAGTATTTTAAAGGAGGGAAAGAAAGTGATTCTGAAGAACGGTCGCTTACCAATTCACCTCAAAAAGCCCACCAAAATGAAAGAAATGAAGTCTCGAAGCCAGTATCTTCCACAGATATTTTCAAAATGGTAAATAGCCTTTTTCATACTGTTTAGGTCAAATGTAACTTGACATATTATTCACAGTGACAAAATCTAACACCGTCAAGGTAAAAAAACATATAGCAAATAACTGACCAAGAAAATATTTCTACATAATAAATACAAAGTTATGCATGCCAATAGGTCTTGTGGATAAACTCTAAGAGTCTAATAGATAAATGAGCAAACACACTGCTGGTGGCAGCGGCATACAATGTATAACCCTTTTAGAAGCATTGATTCTACTTCTGTTAATCTCTTAAGGAATTACCTTGACTGCAGGCATGGCAAGCCTCAATGACAGCTGGGTTATATTTGGTTTTATTGGTGAAAAATTAGAAATGATCAAAACACTCATTGAGAATAATTATGTAAACTATGGAATGCCCCCTTGCAGAATACTTCATGGTCACTATAAATGATACTGACTCCCAGTGATTATAAATTTACAATTACTCATCTAGAGATAAAAGAATGTTTCCCTAATCAAAAAAATAAATAAATAAATGTACAATGATAAATTATAACACTATAAATTGTGAAGACATAAAAGGCTTATTAAAAGGGTATATATACATATATATGTATGTGTGTGTGTATATTCACGTATATACACACCCCACACACATATACAGTATGCACACACATATACAGAGAATGAATACTTCTTGGTTAAAAGCACACAAACATGCATACAACCAAAACACTAAAAAGAAATACATCAAAATGTTAACAATGGTAATCTGGGCCACAGAGATTATAAAACTCTGCTTCTTTATCTTTTAAAATGTATTTCATCAGATTTTCATGTTTTTTCTACTTTTATATTTTATAATTCTAATCACTTAGAAAGTAAAAATAAAACGTAAAAGGTCACTGGGAAATAAATTTCCATCCAAAACTACACACAAATAGAGTATAACTATATTTTGGCATTATTTTCAAGATTGCATATTTCTATTTAGTTTAGAAAAAGCTGAACTAAGAGAGAGAATATTTTAGTGCAATGAGTACCTTTTGTTTCTCTTCAAAGCCTTACTTTGGAGGAAGCACTACAGTGGGCCCAGTCTTTTGAAAAGTTGATGGCTACGAAATGTGAGTATCATGTACATATCATTTTTTAATAACTAGTCAGTTTTATTCTTGGAGGAAAATGAGGGAACTTGATGATGTGTTTGCTGCTCTTCTCATAGCCTTCAAACGGCAACCGCCACGGTGAAGAAAAGAAACCTGAAAATAGTTTGCCGTGTCAACCAGTATTATTTTCTTTGGTGTTAATTAAAGCAAGATTAGTCATTGTGAATATTTATTCTTCACAAGTATACGTGTAAAATCCCTTGGAAAATATGCTTAAATAGTAACACATACTGAAATAGACTGCCTTCCTGTAGCTTTCTAAGGTTATAATTTAAAAAAAAACTAACAATTTCCTCTTCTTAGTGCCTTGAGAAGAATAAATTTGAGTTTTGATATTCTAAAAATCCTCAAAGTTTGCTTCTAACTTTATCAGTGTCTGACTTAAGTGGGACTTCGTATCAGTCCATATTTAGTTATATATGTGTCAGAATTCAGATGGTATAAATGGAAGATGAAAGCAGCGCACGTGAGGAAGATAAAGTCAGAGGCTCAACACAAGACATACGAAGGATCAGTCAACTGTGTCTGGGGTAGGAATTGGGAGGCTGTAGGAAATGGTAACCACCAGAAGACAGGTCCAGAGAAAAATTAGGGCATACTCAAAGAAAATCCCTGTTCGCTGAACTTGGTACTTTTTTCAAAATGCAGTTTGCTCCCCTCTAGTGTCTGCTAATGATCTGCTCTAGACCTTTTTTGATTTGAGATTCGCTGTTAGCCTCTCTGTGAACGTTTAATCTGTTTACATCTATTGACTGTGGGAGGGGAGTTAGCTGTGATACCCAAGGTTTAAATTGGCAGGGGTGCCAGCAGTTGTTCTGGGCAGGGTGCTTCCTGTCCCCCAAGGCTCGCCATGTTCCTGGGGTGCTGCCTGATCTTCTCAAGGCCCCCCCGCTCCCCGCCGGTTCGGAGACAGCTGTCGCCACCTGGCCTCGAGGGCCATGGCACAGGTGCGGACCCCTGGCTCCTCCTGCTGAAACACCTTAGCCAGCCGGCCTGGCTCTTATTCCACAGCGCCCACAGTGCTGGGACCCACAGCTCCAGGCTGTGTCACCACCTGAGGGCCCACCTCAGGTAGCAGCCTTTCCCAGTGGGCACTGAAGGCCACGCTTCCTTCCTCTGACGCCACCGTCCCCACCTCTCACTTTTCAGGTGTACCTCATAGTTTGTGATCCGGTTTGCCAGCATGATTGCAGATTTTAAGATATGTATCCTTTTGGTCCATTTTAGGACATTGGTATAGGAGGAAGAGACTAAAGTGTATGTTCAGTTGGCTATCCTGACTGATCCTCTGTTAATAATTCAGAGTTCGTCCCAACCCCCAGTAAGCCATATTGTGCAGCATTGCCAGATTAATCTCCCTCTTGGAGTTTATTATTCTTCATCTGCAGAACGGCATAGTATCATGTATCCTTTCAGCATTACTGCGCAGGTTAAATATACAGCCCCTCGCTCAATGCCTGATACAGAGGAGACACACAATGGCTGAGAGTTATTTCTCTTAGCAATAAAGTACTTGTCTTGAATAGCATTCCTTTTTCTCTGCTGCCCACCCAAAAGCCCCAAATCTCCAACGTGGTTTGCAGGACTCTATACCTAACCCAGCGCACTTTCTGACACTCACCTCCAGCTCTGTCCCTACACGTGACATGCCCTTCTGCCCCTGTGATGCCTGCTCCATCCTCTACTTGTGCAACTCTCCTGGTCCAGGCTTTTGCCTCTCTGTCTCCTCTATCTACTCTGCCCATCCTTAAAGGTAAAATTCAAGTTCCACCTTCTCGTCTTGGGAACCTCCTGGAAATATTTTTCTCTCTCTCTTCTATTTGATAGTATCGTTATTTACTTTGATTCTAATTATAGCAATGTCGTGTACTGGGTCTTCTTCCGCAGCTGCTTTCTCACTAGATTGTAAATTCCCTGAGAGCACAGATCACTTCTCATCCACCTTTCATCTTACCTCCCAGAGGCCGAAATTGTGCTTTGTACCTCATGGGCATGCAGTAAATGTTCAATGAATAAATACAAGACAAATACTAGTAAGAAAAGATCAAAACGCCAAACCATATTGTGTAAGAGTTTCTGTGCCAATCCTGGCAGCCTCATAAACTAAGTGAATAAAGTTAATTACTCAGAAAAAAATTTTCAAGTGGGATCTTGGCTAGAATTAGCAATTTAGAGATCTAGCATCATAAGAATAAGTAAAGTCTAAAGAAAAGATGAGGACAGGAAGACAGCATACTGCTCTTTACAAAAATCACCAAAAACAGGGTACTAATCTTACCAGAAATTGAATTACTGTGAAATTCATGTCAAAATTCAACAATCATGTAATAAAAAGGTGACAAAACAAATCATTCTATGGGACATGCAATCAGAAAGGTAAAACTAAGAATACAAACATTAAATGTGCCAGCGAATAGACTGCATTTACATTAACCAAGCACAGGAGTAAAACACATCCTCTAGCTAAGACACACAGATGCCTCCACACAGATTAAAAAACAATTTCTAAGAATATGTAGTTCAGAAACCCACATGGCAAAGATTCTCACAAGAGGCAAATTTTGAGCTGGGACTTAAATGACTCAGATTGTTGTAAAATGATAAAGAGTTCTGACTGTAAGTACTTTAAAGATAGGAAACGGTTTTAAAAGAAGTAAGTAGAGTAAAGGCAAATGAGTGCTTCTTTCAATGAAGAAATGCAGTGTGTAGTATTCCTCGGGATTTGGTGTGAAGACTGGTCTCATTAAAAAATCTCCACAATGAATTAAAGAGAAAGTACCCTGCAGAAGTTCCAAGTTTACAGATGACAGAAAAGTCCTTCAAGTTTCCAAACATCCAAGATTTTAGGAAAAAAATTATTTTCAAATGGGCATTAAAGTAGTAATAACTTTTTTTTAAATTTTATTTTTGGCTGCATCTGGTCTTCGTTGCTGCAAGTGGGGGCTACTCCTCATTGCGGTGCGTGGGCTTCTCATTGCGGCGGCTTCTCTTGTTGCAAAGCACAGGCTCTAGGCACGCAGGCTTCAGGAGTTGTGGTGTGTGGGCTCAGTAATTGTGGCTCGCGGGCTCTAGAGCACAGGCTCAGTAGTTGTGGCACACGGACTTAGTTGCTCCGCGGCATGTGGGATCTTCCTGGACCGGGGCTCGAACCCATGTCCCCTGCATTGGCAGGCGGATTCTTAACCACTGTGATACCAGGGAAGCCCAGTGATCACCTAAAAGCTGAGGACTCTACAAACTGGAAAGGTCAAGACTAAAAAATAATTAAAATCAAAACTTTGATTATTCAAAGTTTTATTTTTGACTTTGATTAAAATATCACAAAAGAATGCCAGAAAAGAATGCAGAAGGCTCATACATAAATAATATTTTTTGGCCAAATCTCAAAAGATGAGGATAGAGGTTTCCCACTAATATTCGAATAAAGTATGCTTAATATAAATAAAAATAAGTTTAAAACAGCAACTAATGCCCTTGGATGAGTCATTCAATCCTTCCATGTGTCTGGCTGACCTTCCTGGCACTGGACAGTGCAGTGAGAGGCCTAGAGGGTCACTGTACTCAGCTCGTGTGCACCCTCTAGAGGGAGGAGAGAGACAAACAGGAAAGCCAACTAATAGCTTAATTAATTCCAGAACGTAGTAAGTGCTTTGAAAAAAACAAAACCAGGTCGTATGACAAAGGAAGACAGGAGTAAGAGGGAAATTCAACGGGATGATTCGAGACAAACTGTCGGAAGGTGTAAAATTTGAGCTAAGAACTGAAAGACGAGAAGCGGCCAGCCATACTGGGGTCTGGGGGCAGAGCGGCCCAAGCAGAGGAAAACCATGTTCAGAAGACCGTGAGATATGAATGAAGTTAGTGTCTTCAATTAACCGAAAGAAATCCAGCATAACAGGAGCACAGGGCCTTATAGGCCACATGAACGACCTTAAATGCAAAGTAACAAGCATTAACGTGCTTTGAGAAACACCCTCTGAGGGTGGGGAAGGGCAAGGGAGGGGAGGAGATTAAGAGATACAAACTACTAGGTAGAAAACACATAAGACCCAAGGATGCAATGTACAGTATAGGGAATACTGCCAACATTTTATAACTTTATATGGAGTATGATCTATAAAAATATCAAATTACTATGCTGTATCCCTGACACTAATATCATATTGTAAGTCAATAAAAGAAAAAAATCAATAATAGTATGTGCTACTTCTCTTCTGAAGAAAAGAAGCAGAGAGACTAGTTAGAAGGCTATTTCAATAAACCAGGTAAGACTGGAATGCAGTAGGGAAGACAAAACCTGGAATAATTAGCATATGGATGCTAATCGAAGCCTCGGCCCTATGAGCTCACTCAGAGGGAGAGTTCAGAGAGAGGTGAGCAGAGATCCGGACGTGGAGCTCAGATGCACACCAATATTTCCATATCCAGAGAAGAGAAGGAGTCGGTGACGGAGATGTTAAAGGAGCATCGAGTGAGTGAAAAATGACCAGGACAGCACATCATCACGGGAGGCAAGGAAGAGAGCGTTTCAGGAAGGGAGGTGTGCACTGTGTCTAAGGCTGCTGGGAAGTCAGGTCAGATGTGAAAGGAACGAGACCACTGGGTGTGGCAACATGAAGTCAGTTGTGCCGAGATAAGAGCCACCTCGGGGGCCTGGTGGAGATGGACTGGACAAGAGGAAGCAAGGCAGATGATACAGGGAATTATTTACATAAATTTTGCTGTGAAGTTCATCAGAGAAAAGCACAGAGACTGGAAGGAAGCGTTGAGTGCGGTCCACATTGGGCGTCAAGAGTCAGTAGTCGTTATTGGTTTTACTTGGGAAATAAAGCAGCATATTTGCAGACGACGGCAACCATTAGAGAGGAAGAAACGGATGACACAGCATAGAGTGGAGGCGACTTTAAGAGCAAAGGAGAAGTGCAAGGCAACAGGGAAAGCAAAATCAGGTAGGAGCCACAAATGAACTGTTTGACCCACCCAGGAAGCAACTGGGATCCTCTCCTCGCAGGGGGAGAGTCAGAAATGGCAGGTACCAGCGGAGGTAGGTTGGTTGATTTGGCGGAGAGAAGGTGAGGGAATCTCCACCTCATCAAACCTGTGCTCTCAGCTAAGTCTGAAGCAGGGTCATCAGCAGCTGAGGAGAGCGTGAGCCGGCATTGTGAAAGGAGGGGACAGGAAATAGTTTCTGGAGAGCTGGAGAGCCACGCTATTAGGGGAGGATCGTAGGGTGACAGGGTAATGCTGAGTGCCCCTTTTAAAACTGGCAGTGATGATTTCACGTGAGAAAGCACGACTGTGTATTCTTCCACGGCCTGTCGTGTGCGCTCCGGCACAGACACAAGAGCAGACATACATTTAGGCCCTTCTGGATCGGCAAGGGTGATGAATCCCAGAATTTGCATCCATCTTAATTTTGGCCAAAATCGTCCTTGAATGTACTGAACGCTTTCCTCCCTTTCTCAACGATCACAATCGCCGTGGACAGCCTTGGAAATGCCAGGTGGAAAGTGGATTACCACAGTGCCCAAGGCACCGGGGCTGCTCCATACCACGGAGCGGACCCTACAAGTCACCGAGGGGTATGGCCGCTCCCCCCCGTGTGTTCCCTCGGCTCTCCTCACCTGTGAGATTCTGGGCTGCTCGCTGGGGACTGGCAGCTCCCTACACCACCCTTTAGTCTCAGCACGGCCGCCCACAGCCGTTGCCATGGTTCCCCTCGCCCTCCCTCACACTCGCCAAGCCTCTCCCTTCCCGCCAGCACCTTTGTCTTCTTTAACTTCTCTTGGATGGCCTCACCTTGCAGGGAAAACAGCAGAACAACAACAAACCTGGCCTTTTGTAGACCTCAGTGTTCAGTTAGTACATTTTCCGTCTCGCTCTCAAGAAACCAGAAAGTAACAACTTGCCAGGTATAATCCTCTGGTCTTTGGTGCTTCCTGGATGCTGAGTAATTAGAGCCTGTCTCTTCACTTTTCAAAATCTACAGACAGCCTCTTTAAAATACAGAAGCACGAGGGATCCAAAAGCCTGGATTAACAAACATTTCTTTACTGGGTACGTGTTATCCGTCAGGCAGCACACAGGCGTGGGGCACGCAGAGGTGAGTGGCTGCGGGGCTTGTTCTCAAAGGGCTTGCAGGCCAGGGGAGAGCAAGAGAAATAAATCAACAAACAGAGCAGACTGTGGTACAGAGGGAGATACAATGAGAATGAAAATAAGTGTGGACTAGGTGCTGCTCGTCAACTGACAGGCAGCACTTATCTAACCTGCTGTGGGGACAGGGGCTTCAGAGAGATTTTCTTCAGAAACTGAGATACCAAACCTGAGTCTTAGATCAGGGTATAAAGCCCGCCACACAGAAGGAACTGCATATACAGCAGCATGGCAGTAACACACCACCTGGCCAGGAAGAGCAAGGCGCAAACCAGGATGGTGTTCAGGCATGACAGGATGAGGCTGGAGAGGTAGACAGTGCGGTATCCTCATGGGCCCTGCAGACACTGCCGAGAGGTAGGGGTTTTACCATTAGAGCAATGGGAAAGGTTGAAGGCTATAAATAAAGGGCCATGGCCAGATTTTCGTTTTACAGATTTTTCTCTAATAAGAGTGCAGAAAAGATTGAAAGCAGAGCAGATGGATGAACTTAGGCTTTTTCAGATTAGATATTTTACAAATATTCCCCCCATATCATAAACAAAAGTAACATGTAAAAGTGAAACAGAAGATAATGCCATAAATAAAACAGAGAGTGTCTTTAATATACAAAGAGACCTGGAAATTCAAGAAAACAGTAACAATGCAAAAGAAAAATGGACAAAAAATTTGAAATTCACAGAAAGAAAAGAAATGGTCTGGAATAAAGAAAAAATGTTTAAGCATTAATATTTTTAAAACACAAATTTAAATAATTACAAGTCACTGGTTTTACCCAATCTGATCGGGAAGGAAGGAGTGTGTAGACATGTCAACACTGCTATTACTAATGAAAAACAATGAAATATTTCTGAAAGCAATTTTATAATAGGTATCAAGAGTCTCCAAAAATATTACATCATCAATCTAGTAAATTCTACTCTTTTAATTCTTAGGGAAATAATTAGAGATGCAAAGATTTATAAACCAAAATGGTCAATGTAGAATACGTTACAACATATAAAGAGGAAATAATCTAAATATTCCATAATGGTAGCACGGCTAAATATAATATAGTGTAGTAGTCCTGCAATGGACTACTACATGACCTTTAAGAGTAAACAGGAGGAAAAAAAAAGAGTAAATAAGGGGCTTCCCTGGTGGCGCAGTGGTTGCGC
This sequence comes from Physeter macrocephalus, assembly GCF_002837175.3. Lineage (NCBI taxonomy): Eukaryota > Metazoa > Chordata > Mammalia > Artiodactyla > Physeteridae > Physeter > Physeter macrocephalus. The sequence continues at coordinate 9,235,579 of NC_041217.1, read as the reverse complement.
GTCCGCCTGCCGATGCAGGGGAACTGGGTTCGCGCCCCGGTCCGGGAGGATCCCACATGCCGCGGAGCGGCTGGGCCCGTGAGCCATGGCCGCTGAGCCTGCGCGTCC
>NC_041217.1:9228488-9231471 GCF_002837175.3 Physeter macrocephalus | reverse complement strand
GATGGGGGTGTGTGTGTGTGTGTGTGTGTGTGTGTGTGTGTGTGTGTGTGTGTGTGTGTGTGTGTGTGTGTGTGTGTGTGTGTATCATTATATAATACTCACTTGTTAAATAATTTGGGAGCTCTGATTCAGATGTTAGTTTTAAACTGCATTACATATTGTTCAGATATTTTTAGGATGCTGACCCCGGAAAATAAACTGATTTTTCCTCTACTTTTAGATGGTCCGGTAGTCTATGCGGCATACTTAAAAACGGAGCACAGTGATGAAAATATTAAATTCTGGATGGCGTGTGAAACCTATAAGAAAGTTGCCTCACAGAGGAGCAGAACTTCTAGGGCCAAGAAGCTTTATAGGACTTACATCCAGCCACAGTCCCCTAGAGAGGTAACCACACCTGACAATGCCGCAACCAGAAATCAATACACCCCAGGAAAGCGTTAGTGTCTGTCAAGCACACGTATGTGCCAGCACTTTACATCCAGTACCTCCTACAGTGCTATGTAGTCAGTACTGTTAACCTTATTTTACAGATAAGAAACCTGAGAATCTGAGAAGTTAATTTAACTTCTTCAGTGTCACACAGCAGTTAAGTAGGAAAGTTAGCCCTGTCTGGCTCCAAAGCCTCTCCTCATTAAGTTATCTTAATTCCCAGGAAAGTGAAAAAAAAGAAGTCCTTGTAAGAAGAATTGACTCTGCTACAAGAAACAACAGATAGCATAGACGTGGTGACTTCCCCAGTGGGGGTGGGCAAAGTGTGCCATCACTGCTCACCTTAGTTTAAAACCAGCAAACCCAGCAAACATTCACACCGACATTCCTGCCAATCACTTACAACTGGAGAAAGGAAATAAAGAGTCATGAATGAAACGGACATCCTGAGACTTCTCCTGGTGGAGAGAAAACGAGGAATGAAAATTCTGGTCAAGAGGATAAGGGTAGAGGGTGGTTTATGAGATTCCTGTCTTTCAGGAGAGCCCAACATTATTGACTTGTTCCTCAAAACTCTTGTCTGGAAAATACTTGGTTTATTGAATAACCACTTCTCTCCTCTATTTCTCCACTTCTCTTCACTTTCTTCCCATTTCAGGGCATAGTCAGTTAAATCAACGTTCATGACTGTTAAGGACGATAAACTTCAAAAGAGCCCCAATTTCCCTTTTCTTTAAAAGAGGCCTCCATACCATAAACTCCTTGCTTACAGACTCCACTAACAAACCACTTGCATCTGCCTAAGGAAGCAACGGTTTCTGGTATTTCCCTGGTCTTGGCCCTCATGTTTTGTGGGGGGGGTTTTTTGGTTGTTTTTTTTTAATCTGGGATGTGGAGTTGGATGTTTACTTTTTCAAAAGCAAGTAGCTTATCTCTTATCAGTCTTTTAAGATACCAATGAAACTGCAAACAAAATTACCCTATTCCACTGAAAAGGAGAGGAGGAAAAAAATTAAACCTTTCCATTCCATTTTCATCTTCAATTATGCCTACTTATGTTCTACATGTAATTTCACTTTTCAGATTAACATTGACAGTTCGACAAGAGAAACCATCATCAAGAATATTCAAGAACCCACTCAAACGTGTTTTGAAGAGGCTCAAAAAATAGTGCATATGAACATGGAAAGGGATTCCTATCCCAGGTTTCTAAAGTCAGAAATGTACCAGAAACTTCTGAAGACTATTCAACCCAACAACAATTCTTGACCACCACTCAAAAGTTTAAATTGAAGATGGTACACTGAAAGTCCTGGCTTTGTGCTTTTAATATAAAAAAATTTAAAAAACTCTGGGCTTCCCAGCCTGTGCTCCGCAACGGGAGAGGCCGCAGCAGAGGGAGGCCCGCGTACCCCCCAAAAAAAAAAAAAAAAAAAAGAGTAAATAAGAGAAAGTGTTTGCTATACCATATTAAGTATGAAAGATTGATACAAAATTTCTTTCGTTGTATAATGCCAATAAGGTAATTTAAGAGTGTGTCTGTATTTGTGAAATGAATACTCTTTAGGTAGAAAGTTAAACATGAACAAAGGACTGAAAGAGTGAAAGGAAATATATCAAGTTGTTAACACATTTCTGTATTTAAGTTGCTTTTATAATAATACAGCAAAAAGAAGTTAGGAGAAAAACCAGAAATGATTAATATCATACAAGCCAAACCAGAGAATTTCAATAAAACAGACTTATTTTAAAACTTCACACAGAGGCTGGTAGAATTATGGAATTCATTTTCCCCAGTGGTACATATTAAAAATAAAATGGATTTAACATAGTTTTAGACACTTGCCTGGTGGCAGACTGCCACACAGCCCATTTTAAGGATTTAATGCATGCCATGAGCCTTGCCGCCTTGCAGAAAACAATCCTGGAACAGGTGGGCCACCATTCTGACTGGCACAAGAGGAATGTCATGCTTCCTTTCTATTTACATCAAGATACCAGCATGTGTCACCTTGTGTGTCACAGAAATACTAATTTCAGTGACTAATTCGTAAAGAACACACTAGGGAGTCCCCAAGGCACCACTCTCATTCTTCAAGGAAAAAGCGTACACTATGTGTGACATAAGCCTAGTTCTTCCATCTTCTCAGTTTGATGAGCAATTCTCCCGTTTATCGCTATTACTCTGCTCAAGCAGAATCACGGTCCCTGGAGCGCTAGTGCTCAGAAAGGAGCATCACTGAAAACCTCAGCACGGGCCGCACTGGGCTGCATCGCCTAATTTGGAAAAGGCTTCCCCACCTTGTAATCCCCTTGTTGTATGAGTCAACAGAAATTCTAAAGTGAGCAATTCAGTTCTGACTTAAATAATTGCTCGGATTCCTGGAACACTTTCTTTTTCTTAGAAATTTATTTAATTTATTTATTTGTTTTGGCTGCATTGGGTCTCCGTTGCTGAGCGCGGGCTTTCTCTAGTTGCGGCGAGCGGGGGCTGCTCTTCATTGCGGTGCGCAGGCTTCTCATTGCGGTGGCTTCCCCTGTTGCGGAGCAC
>NC_041217.1:9201170-9227329 GCF_002837175.3 Physeter macrocephalus | reverse complement strand
AAAAAAAAAAAAAAAAAAAAGACAAGACCAGAGCTGAGGATGGGCTTCTCTGGCATCGTGTGTCACTTCATGGCTGTTCTGCACATCCTCACTGCCCTGTTCTGGACTGTGAGGTGGTTTCCAACACCCGATCCGAATTCCATTCCCTGCCTCGCCCTTCATTTCTGGTGTGAACCATAAACCATGGATATGAAGTTAAATTGTTCATTATCTATGTTCTCCTGCTCTAACTGCATACGAGAAACACCCCGGGCTAAACAGCCTGATCAGTCTATCACTTCTACATGGTCTGGACATTTTCCTTTCACCCCTGACCTGCCCGTTTAGATTCTAAACCTTGCCCTTCCCCTCCAGTTTGTATTGAGGTTTTAGATTTTTCATGTCAGTTTCATGATCAGAGCTCTCTCCCACTTAGGCCATTTAAGTCCTGTTTCTGGGTCCTTGTGACCTATTCCATCCTAGACCCAGCCACACTAGTGGGCATTTTGCTCTGAGTAACACAGAATAAAGGAATGAAGGAATGATCCCACCACTAACTGGCACTGTCAAAACATGCTTCAGATGCACAGATGTAACCGAGATGGGGTGTGTGTGTGTGTGTGTGTGTGTGTGTGTGTGTGTGTGTGTATCATTATATAATACTCACTTGTTAAATAATTTGGGAGCTCTGATTCAGATGTTAGTTTTAAACTGCATTACATATTGTTCAGATATTTTTAGGATGCTGACCCCGGAAAATAAACTGATTTTTCCTCTACTTTTAGATGGTCCGGTAGTCTATGCGGCATACTTAAAAACGGAGCACAGTGATGAAAATATTAAATTCTGGATGGCGTGTGAAACCTATAAGAAAGTTGCCTCACAGAGGAGCAGAACTTCTAGGGCCAAGAAGCTTTATAGGACTTACATCCAGCCACAGTCCCCTAGAGAGGTAACCACACCTGACAATGCCGCAACCAGAAATCAATACACCCCAGGAAAGCGTTAGTGTCTGTCAAGCACACGTATGTGCCAGCACTTTACATCCAGTACCTCCTACAGTGCTATGTAGTCAGTACTGTTAACCTTATTTTACAGATAAGAAACCTGAGAATCTGAGAAGTTAATTTAACTTCTTCAGTGTCACACAGCAGTTAAGTAGGAAAGTTAGCCCTGTCTGGCTCCAAAGCCTCTCCTCATTAAGTTATCTTAATTCCCAGGAAAGTGAAAAAAAAGAAGTCCTTGTAAGAAGAATTGACTCTGCTACAAGAAACAACAGATAGCATAGACGTGGTGACTTCCCCAGTGGGGGTGGGCAAAGTGTGCCATCACTGCTCACCTTAGTTTAAAACCAGCAAACCCAGCAAACATTCACACCGACATTCCTGCCAATCACTTACAACTGGAGAAAGGAAATAAAGAGTCATGAATGAAACGGACATCCTGAGACTTCTCCTGGTGGAGAGAAAACGAGGAATGAAAATTCTGGTCAAGAGGATAAGGGTAGAGGGTGGTTTATGAGATTCCTGTCTTTCAGGAGAGCCCAACATTATTGACTTGTTCCTCAAAACTCTTGTCTGGAAAATACTTGGTTTATTGAATAACCACTTCTCTCCTCTATTTCTCCACTTCTCTTCACTTTCTTCCCATTTCAGGGCATAGTCAGTTAAATCAACGTTCATGACTGTTAAGGACGATAAACTTCAAAAGAGCCCCAATTTCCCTTTTCTTTAAAAGAGGCCTCCATACCATAAACTCCTTGCTTACAGACTCCACTAACAAACCACTTGCATCTGCCTAAGGAAGCAACGGTTTCTGGTATTTCCCTGGTCTTGGCCCTCATGTTTTGTGGGGGGGGTTTTTTGGTTGTTTTTTTTTAATCTGGGATGTGGAGTTGGATGTTTACTTTTTCAAAAGCAAGTAGCTTATCTCTTATCAGTCTTTTAAGATACCAATGAAACTGCAAACAAAATTACCCTATTCCACTGAAAAGGAAAGGAGGAAAAAAATTAAACCTTTCCATTCCATTTTCATCTTCAATTATGCCTACTTATGTTCTACATGTAATTTCACTTTTCAGATTAACATTGACAGTTCGACAAGAGAAACCATCATCAAGAATATTCAAGAACCCACTCAAACGTGTTTTGAAGAGGCTCAAAAAATAGTGCATATGAACATGGAAAGGGATTCCTATCCCAGGTTTCTAAAGTCAGAAATGTACCAGAAACTTCTGAAGACTATTCAACCCAACAACAATTCTTGACCACCACTCAAAAGTTTAAATTGAAGATGGTACACTGAAAGTCCTGGCTTTGTGCTTTTAATATAAAAAAATTTAAAAAACTCTGGGCTTCCCAGGTGGCGCAGTGGTTAAGAATCCACTTGCCAATGCAGGGGACACGGGTTCGAGCCCTGGGCCCGGAAGATCCCACATGCCGTGGAGCAACTAAGCCCGTGCGCCACAACTACTGAGCCTGTGCTCTAGAGTCCGCGAGCCACAGCTACTGAGCCTGCGCTCTAGAGCCCACGAGCCACAACTACTGGAAGCCCGCGTGCCTAGAGCCTAAGCTCTGCAACAGGAGAAGCCACCGCAATGAGAAGCCCGCGCACCGCAACAAAGAGTAGCCCCCACTCGCCGCAACTAGAGAAAGCCCGCGTGCAGCAACAAAGACCCAACGCAGCCAAAAATAAATAAATTAAATTTTTAAGGATTTAATGCATGCCATGAGCCTTGCCGCCTTGCAGAAAACAATCCTGGAACAGGTGGGCCACCATTCTGACTGGCACAAGAGGAATGTCATGCTTCCTTTCTATTTACATCAAGATACCAGCATGTGTCACCTTGTGTGTCACAGAAATACTAATTTCAGTGACTAATTCGTAAAGAACACACTAGGGAGTCCCCAAGGCACCACTCTCATTCTTCAAGGAAAAAGCGTACACTATGTGTGACATAAGCCTAGTTCTTCCATCTTCTCAGTTTGATGAGCAATTCTCCCGTTTATCGCTATTACTCTGCTCAAGCAGAATCACGCACGGTCCCTGGAGCGCTAGTGCTCAGAAAGGAGCATCACTGAAAACCTCAGCACGGGCCGCACTGGGCTGCATCGCCTAATTTGGAAAAGGCTTCCCCACCTTGTAATCCCCTTGTTGTATGAGTCAACAGAAATTCTAAAGTGAGCAATTCAGTTCTGACTTAAATAATTGCTCGGATTCCTGGAACACTTGCTTTTTCTTAGAAATTTATTTTATTTATTTATTTGTTTTGGCTGCATTGGGTCTCCGTTGCTGAGGCGCGGGCTTCCTCTAGTTGCGGCGAGCGGGGGCTGCTCTTCATTGCGGTGCGCAGGCTTCTCATTGCGGTGGCTTCCCCTGTTGCGGAGCACAGGCTCTAGGCACGTGGGCTTCAGCCCCTTGTTGTATGAGTCAACAGAAATTCTAAAGTGAGCAATTCAGTTCTGACTTAAATAATTGCTCGGATTCCTGGAACACTTTCTTTTTCTTAGAAATTTATTTAATTTATTTATTTGTTTTGGCTGCATTGGGTCTCCGTTGCTGAGCGCGGGCTTTCTCTAGTTGCGGCGAGCGGGGGCTGCTCTTCATTGCGGTGCGCAGGCTTCTCATTGCGGTGGCTTCCCCTGTTGCGGAGCACGGGCTCTAGGCACATGGGCTTCAGTAATAGTGGCATGTGGGCTCACAGCTGTGGCTCGCAGGCTCTGGAGCGCAGGCTCAGTAGCTGTGGCGCACGGGCTTAGCTGCTCCGCGGCATGTGGGATCTTCCCGGACCGGGGCTCGAACCCGTGTCCCCTGCATCGGCAGGCGGATTCTCAACCACTGCGCCACCAGGGAAGTCCCCCTGGAACACTTTTGTACAAATATTTTCAGCTGCTTAACTTACATAACATAACAATTAGCCTAATGAAGACAAAATTCTATAAAACATACCAATCATGTGAGCTACTTGTTCTACACACCAGCGTCCCATCAGTATATCAGACAAGTTCAAGCGGTCCAGGTCAGCTTTCACTAGGGTATGATACAGTAATAGGTGGTACTAAAATCTCACTCGCCTACAAGAAAGGTGCATTTCTTGTTCATGCTGCACAATGACTGGGTCACCTGTAGCTCTGTTGCAGGTCTTTATTCTGGCCTTCAGACGAAAGGAGCAGCTCTTCCAGAACGGGTCCTTCTCACGTTTTTTTTGCGGGGGGGTGGGAGCAATGGCAGGACCACCTGATCGCCCTCCTGAAGTCTGACCTGCACGTGACACTGTGCATGGGTGTCACTGGCTGACACAAGTCCAATGAGCGAGGCTGAAATAAGTGGGACATGAAAGTACAATCTTCCTCCAAGAAGGGCAGGAATAACTGAGAACAATACCACCGTCTACCGCATCGGGTATCTGTATGAAAATATATGCAGCAACACACGGATGGGTTCATCAGCAGAGGACTTGGGAATGTTGAGAACTGCTGAACCATTCGGCCAGCCCCAAAAGACCCTTCCTCCTCTCAATCAGGAGGGAAGTTAAAGAAGGCAGATACAGATGCAGGCAGCTTCTAGGATAAGAATCCCTAAACATTTTACTATACAGTTAAGCTAAACATAAATATAAACACAAATTCGGAATACTATAACATGTAATCTAACACTGGTTTCCAAATCATCCCCCCACCTGCCCCCCACCCCATCTGCTTAACCCATGCAAGCAGGCTGGTGGCTAAGTCTCATTCCAGGATCTGTAGATTTCACCTGGTGGCTTGTTTTTTTTTTTCCTATTCCATAACTCATTTATTGTAGGATCCTTATTTTCTGTTCCTAATGAAGCACTCAGTCAAAATTTCTCTAAGTACAAAGTATAAAAAATTGCTTTTTATTTCCTTAAATAGGATTCTAGTTCTTTCAATACACACTGCAAATTACTGGCTTCCAGCTTCACTTGTTATGCCAGAAATGGCTTTCTGTTCCGATTTGTTCTGTTTTTTGGCTTGCCTACCCATTCAGCTGTCTCTCTAACAGGAACACCAGTTGCTGCCTCTGTATTCTCTGACCCCAGCTTCCTGTGTCTGTGATGAGGCGAGGCACATCTTAAAGTTAATTGCTGTGAAAACAAACTTCTTGTTTTAAGTGTAAGGTGGCATATAGTCCCCCATTGGGTAGAAATACCAAATCCATATCCTTTCCCTGTTACATTTTGATACAAGCCCCACCCCCATCTCGTCTGTCCTCTCGATTCAAACAATGCTTCTTCTGAACCATCTCCCACCCAAAGTCGTGAAGGCTACACTTGCTCCCGCGATACTAATGAACCAAGCTCTAATTTCGTGTCTTCCTAGGATAGCACGTTTCTTGCAGATTGCCAGCTTTCCCCAACCCTAATGCCTCCTTAGAAGGTGTTATTAGAATCTGCCTCTGTTTGAGTTTTTCTCTTGAATGCAAAATACCTTAATTGTTGTCTTTATTTTTGTATCAGTGCTGACAGAGCGGCTGAAGCCCAGGAGTCAAGGAGCCTGGCTTTCTGGTGCTAGGAGACTCATTAGATCCAATCTCTAATGTGAAGATCTAGGAAAACATGATCTTACCATTGCTATTCCCTCTGATTACTATTATTTCTTGTAACTGCTAACAATACTAAGATATTGTTAGTCAAAATCCTATGTTTCATCACGTGATCAACTGGCCTACATACACATTTCTGTCACTATCATTGAAAGTTACATTGTCTTATAATTTAGCAATTCAATTTCTCAGATATGCCAAGAGACTTCCTAGTCACCAAAAGAAGTTTAGTATTTTTCTCAGAGGGTTCATCTTGAATCTTGAGGATACTTGATCCCCCCAAAGATTCTGATTAATGTGTTAGATTTGTGAAAACTCACTTAACCCTCTTCTTCAAACACTGGTGCCCACAAAATAGTGGCTCAATTGGGAAAGTTCCTCCCACACGTTTGCCCCTATCTTACCACTTCAGAAGAGACCAGGGCTTCCCTGGTGGCGCAGTGGTTGCGCGTCCGCCTGCTGATGCAGGGGAACCGGGTTTGCGCCCCGGTCCGGGGGGATTCCACGTGCCACGGAGCGGCTGGGCCCGTGAGCCATGGGCGCTGGGCCTGCACGTCCGGAGCCTGTGCTCCGCAACGGGAGAGGCCACGGCAGTGAGGGGCCCGCGTACCGCAAAAAAAAAAAAAAAAAAAAGACAAGACCAGAGCTGAGGATGGGCTTCTCTGGCATCGTGTGTCACTTCATGGCTGTTCTGCACATCCTCACTGCCCTGTTCTGGACTGTGAGGTGGTTTCCAACACCCGATCCGAATTCCATTCCCTGCCTCGCCCTTCATTTCTGGTGTGAACCATAAACCATGGATATGAAGTTAAATTGTTCATTATCTATGTTCTCCTGCTCTAACTGCATACGAGAAACACCCCGGGCTAAACAGCCTGATCAGTCTATCACTTCTACATGGTCTGGACATTTTCCTTTCACCCCTGACCTGCCCGTTTAGATTCTAAACCTTGCCCTTCCCCTCCAGTTTGTATTGAGGTTTTAGATTTTTCATGTCAGTTTCATGATCAGAGCTCTCTCCCACTTAGGCCATTTAAGTCCTGTTTCTGGGTCCTTGTGACCTATTCCATCCTAGACCCAGCCACACTAGTGGGCATTTTGCTCTGAGTAACACAGAATAAAGGAATGAAGGAATGATCCCACCACTAACTGGCACTGTCAAAACATGCTTCAGATGCACAGATGTAACCGAGATGGGGTGTGTGTGTGTGTGTGTGTGTGTGTGTGTGTGTGTGTGTGTATCATTATATAATACTCACTTGTTAAATAATTTGGGAGCTCTGATTCAGATGTTAGTTTTAAACTGCATTACATATTGTTCAGATATTTTTAGGATGCTGACCCCGGAAAATAAACTGATTTTTCCTCTACTTTTAGATGGTCCGGTAGTCTATGCGGCATACTTAAAAACGGAGCACAGTGATGAAAATATTAAATTCTGGATGGCGTGTGAAACCTATAAGAAAGTTGCCTCACAGAGGAGCAGAACTTCTAGGGCCAAGAAGCTTTATAGGACTTACATCCAGCCACAGTCCCCTAGAGAGGTAACCACACCTGACAATGCCGCAACCAGAAATCAATACACCCCAGGAAAGCGTTAGTGTCTGTCAAGCACACGTATGTGCCAGCACTTTACATCCAGTACCTCCTACAGTGCTATGTAGTCAGTACTGTTAACCTTATTTTACAGATAAGAAACCTGAGAATCTGAGAAGTTAATTTAACTTCTTCAGTGTCACACAGCAGTTAAGTAGGAAAGTTAGCCCTGTCTGGCTCCAAAGCCTCTCCTCATTAAGTTATCTTAATTCCCAGGAAAGTGAAAAAAAAGAAGTCCTTGTAAGAAGAATTGACTCTGCTACAAGAAACAACAGATAGCATAGACGTGGTGACTTCCCCAGTGGGGGTGGGCAAAGTGTGCCATCACTGCTCACCTTAGTTTAAAACCAGCAAACCCAGCAAACATTCACACCGACATTCCTGCCAATCACTTACAACTGGAGAAAGGAAATAAAGAGTCATGAATGAAACGGACATCCTGAGACTTCTCCTGGTGGAGAGAAAACGAGGAATGAAAATTCTGGTCAAGAGGATAAGGGTAGAGGGTGGTTTATGAGATTCCTGTCTTTCAGGAGAGCCCAACATTATTGACTTGTTCCTCAAAACTCTTGTCTGGAAAATACTTGGTTTATTGAATAACCACTTCTCTCCTCTATTTCTCCACTTCTCTTCACTTTCTTCCCATTTCAGGGCATAGTCAGTTAAATCAACGTTCATGACTGTTAAGGACGATAAACTTCAAAAGAGCCCCAATTTCCCTTTTCTTTAAAAGAGGCCTCCATACCATAAACTCCTTGCTTACAGACTCCACTAACAAACCACTTGCATCTGCCTAAGGAAGCAACGGTTTCTGGTATTTCCCTGGTCTTGGCCCTCATGTTTTGTGGGGGGGGTTTTTTGGTTGTTTTTTTTTAATCTGGGATGTGGAGTTGGATGTTTACTTTTTCAAAAGCAAGTAGCTTATCTCTTATCAGTCTTTTAAGATACCAATGAAACTGCAAACAAAATTACCCTATTCCACTGAAAAGGAGAGGAGGAAAAAAATTAAACCTTTCCATTCCATTTTCATCTTCAATTATGCCTACTTATGTTCTACATGTAATTTCACTTTTCAGATTAACATTGACAGTTCGACAAGAGAAACCATCATCAAGAATATTCAAGAACCCACTCAAACGTGTTTTGAAGAGGCTCAAAAAATAGTGCATATGAACATGGAAAGGGATTCCTATCCCAGGTTTCTAAAGTCAGAAATGTACCAGAAACTTCTGAAGACTATTCAACCCAACAACAATTCTTGACCACCACTCAAAAGTTTAAATTGAAGATGGTACACTGAAAGTCCTGGCTTTGTGCTTTTAATATAAAAAAATTTAAAAAACTCTGGGCTTCCCAGGTGGCGCAGTGGTTAAGAATCCACTTGCCAATGCAGGGGACATGGGTTCAAGCCCTGGGCCGGGAAGATCCCACATGCTGCGGAACAACTAAGCCCGTGCGCCACAACTACTGAGCCTGTGCTCTAGAGTCCGCGAGCCACAGCTACTGAGCCTGCGCTCTAGAGCCCACGAGCCACAACTACTGGAAGCCCGCGTGCCTAGAGCCTAAGCTCTGCAACAGGAGAAGCCACCGCAATGAGAAGCCCGCGCACCGCAACAAAGAGTAGCCCCCACTCGCCGCAACTAGAGAAAGCCCGCGTGCAGCAACAAAGACCCAACGCAGCCAAAAATAAATAAATTAAATAAGTAAATTTTTAAAAAATCAGAAATGGAGTAGGAACGAAATAGAAGAAATCAAATTATAAATTGATTTCTAGTTCTCGAAGAGAAACAGATCCTGAAAGGACGGACTACAGAACTCTTATAACATGAATAACACAATTTATGGCATACCTACATAGCTCACTTAATATATAAGGAGAAGGAAGGCCTTTCTTCATGACAACAGTGTGATAAAGTTTTTACTGTAGAAATCCAACTAGATGGATGTTTTCTTACTAATGAAATTTTTCTGTCATAATGCACAGATCAGTTCTTTAAAAACTGTAGCTATATGAGTTTTGTCTCTAGCGTGAACGTACTCTTTAGATAGAGTGCTCGTAATAACTTTAATTAGTAGACAAATTTGGTACTCAAAGTATAATCAATTGTATTATATCATACGCCATATAAAAAGATGTGTTCTTCAGAGATATTTTACCTATAAAATCTTCCTACTATTACTTTCATAACTGAACTTCTATATTGCATATATCTTCTACGTGTGAAAAATTCCAAATGGGTCTAAGCTATTTAAATGTATGAATTTCCTCATTTATTTTCATACTTATTTTGCTATAGGGTAGAAAATTTGGTTCCTATATTTTGAGGTTTTTCTCCTCACAATTTGAATCCATCATCATGGTCTTGATAATCAATAAATCCAAATATAAACTAAAAACTTTATAAATATGTGATTTCTTTCAAAGACATGATAAAGTAATCTTTCTGGTAAAAGACTGTTTTTATCTTCCCTGTCATAGAATCTTCTTAGAATCTGTCAGAATATTCCAGAGGAAAGAACTCATGTCTGTTTCACTTGCTTTGTTCAGCACATAGCATAGGATAAATGTTCCTTAGTAATGGATAAATATTCTTTACTTCTGATAAAGAATAAGTTACTTAAAATATTTAATTTCATTTTTCCAAAGAATTAACTGTATGAAATTTCTGATCAAGATTTTTAGTTTTAGTATGAAAAGCGTTTCTCAGGTCTCAAATTTGACTGAAACAGCATTACTATTTTAAAATGCCTATAAACCTAAGCTGTATCACATGAAGATAAATATTAACTGGAATTATTCTCATTAAACAAAGAATTATTATAAATATAGAATCAATATTCAGGGGTTCATTTCTGGGAAAGATAATTAGCTGTGCAAGAGAACATTTTTTGTTAAAAAGTATAAAGCTGATTAATGGGGGCTCTAGTTACTTGTAGAAGGTGTTACCACAGTGGTCCAATTTTATCTCATCCACTGAATTTAATTTATTTCTTTTAAAAATACTAGTATAAGAACACAGGTCTAAGTCTTAGATATCTGAACTTGATAATGACCCCTAGGCACAATATGCCAGAAAAAAAATGTTTCCATGCGTTTCAAATAGTCTCCTCATCTCACTCCATCAGCAAGTGAGTATATGCATATGGGCAAGTCAGAAAGGTCATACATCCACGGCCTCGAGACACACGGTTTCGGGACACCTTGAGCCCTTCTCACGCAAATTAGACTAAATCAGCCAAACACTGATGTGACTAATAAATGGAATAACCAACATCCTTTGCTACTTCATTTTCCCCTTGCACTCCAACACAGGATAAGTCTAGAATTTTCAGTTTTGCTTATGTGCTGATTTTACCTTCCAAATACAGTCCCCTCTGCCCAGCCCTCAGAGCTGGTGCCACATGGTGACAAGAAACAAAAAGCTTTGGACCAAGCAACTGGATTAGTGCCTATTCACGCACCTCATGCCTTCTCTGTACCTCTAGTACCAATAGGCCTCGGTTTCCTCACCTATAAAATAAAGAAATGGGGCTAGCTGATGGAATGAGGCACACGCAGTGTGCTTTACATCCCATTGCTAATGCGTTCATCATTTCCTTCAAGCTTGGACTCACTGTGAAGAGGAATTCCTCCAAAAATGGATGTTTTCATGGGAAAGTGGATAATGAACTCTTCTGTGTTTAACACCAATTGAGGGAGTTCCAAATTTTTTTTACTTAGGAACAGAGAATTTAAACTTAAAGTGCTATCAGTTCAAGAACTCTAGGTGGAAGTATGTGTTTCATGTGACTGACAGTTAAAATAGTTTTCAGATTATTTTAACTTACTATCTTAACTCCTGTTTGTTTTTCTTAGGATTTTTAAAAATTAATGAATATTTCATTTTATTAAAACAATTCAAAAATTGATTGTATTTATCAAATGGCTACAAGGATATATTCACATTTACACATTTTTACATGATATTTGTTTTATCCTTATATTTTCAGATTAATAACTTAAAAACATTTTGTTAGAGTTCTGATATCAGAACCTGGATATATTAATGATTTTTTTCCCCATTTTTAGATATACATTTTCAAATTCTGGAGATGTACAAGATAAGCCTTCATTGTTTCCTCATGAAAATAAAGTCTTATCTTCTCCAAAAAAAGATAGCGACAGAGATTTGTACAATTCAGGTTCAAGCATCTTGGCAGAGACAAGCACTTTCCTGTTTATAACTTATCAGTCACACCACAGTTTTGGCAACTGCAAAGGACTTCTTACCAATTTTGGAAGGATGATTACAGAAAAGATATGTATGAAGCTTTCTTCAAAGACATAATGGGGTGTGATTTGAAGAAAAGCATAAGATCCTCCTGCCCCAAATATCTTTCCCATATCTAGGACCTGACATTTCCATCATGGTCATAAAAGATGAAAAATAGCATCTGAACTCAGGCTTTAAGTGAGCAGTGAAACACTAGTGCTGACACGTTACCTGTTGCTTAGCAGAAAGCAAAACTTGGGGAAAACAGAATACTGGCATATGGGGTGGCACAGAAAAAGAGGCTGAGAGAACAAAGATATTAGAGTAAATAGAGGTCACCACATACCAAACAGGAGTGGGAACTTGGGGGACAAATGGAAATGGATTTCTTATTAAAATCTCCCTTTGTTGATAATAGAAAACCAAAAGGGGAAGGAGGGGTTAGTTTAAAAAGCAAGTATTAAGAGGTACAAACTACTATATATAAAATAATAAGCTATAAGGATATATTGAACAGCACAGAGAATACTGCCAATATTTTAAGATAACTTCAAATGGAGTATCATCTATAAAAATTTTGAATCCCTATGTTGTACACCTGAAAACTAATATAATATAGTAAATCGACTATACCTCAATAAAAAATAATAATAAAATAAAGTATAGAGGAAAAAAAAGACTGTGCCTGTTCAGGCTATTTTGAAGTA
Organism: Physeter macrocephalus; assembly: GCF_002837175.3. Taxonomy (NCBI): domain Eukaryota; kingdom Metazoa; phylum Chordata; class Mammalia; order Artiodactyla; family Physeteridae; genus Physeter; species Physeter macrocephalus. The sequence goes on along the minus strand of NC_041217.1, from coordinate 9,215,232 downwards.
CTATTTCCCACTGAATAAACAGATGTCGAATGATTTTTTTAAAAAAGCAGTTATTCCCAACTGCTAAGTTTACATTTTAGTAGAAAAAAATGAATAGCATTCCTATAAAAATAAAAGAGCAAGTATTAAATTCCCCAATGAACAGTATTTATAGAAGCATTCCTTTAACAAAAACCTACCCAGCTCCTACTGAGTAGAGATATTGTAAATACGAACATTCATGAGAGGTTTCTTCTCTCAAGGATGTGTGAGCTCATAATTAAAATACAAAATACTAATGGCCAAGGTTGACGCGTGTACGGAGTGCTGTGGAATCCCAGCAGGAGCATCTACTTCTACCCTGGAGAACTTGGAAAGAGGAGAAGAGATGCTGTGTAAGATGATTCTTGAAGAGTAATTATCAGATCATTCAGAGGAAAGGAGAAGGCAGTGTGGAGTGAAACAAGGGCGCAAGAAGGGAAATTCTGCGGCAACTAGGAAGATTTAAAAGATGGTGGAGGCTCTGAAATCAGATCTAAGTTCAAATCCAACAGCAGCTTTGAGAATTTAAGAAACTGCTTAACTTCTCTGAACCTTGTCTTCTCTTCATCTGTAAAAGGATAACAACAGTAACATTAGTAACATCTTCCTCATAGGTTGCTGCATATTTAAATGCATATCCAGTCTGTACTGAGGTCAATAAAATTTAATCATACCATTAGGTGCCATAAAAGTCCAAGTGAGAGGCCATGATAGTCAGAGCTAGGCAAGTGAGGAGAAGGGAGACATTTCTGAGGGAGAGACTGTGAATTGGTCAGAGAAGGGAAATAAGGGAGATCAAGGCTGATGCAAAGCTTCTAATTTGAGCAGCAGGGCAGGTACAGATGCCATGAGCGGAGAAAGGCAGCCCGGGAAGGTGAACAGGACTCGGAGGCCTGCTGTGTGTGAGTGTCTACATGCCGTGCTTGGGACTCCAGAGAGAGGCAGAAATGTAGACCTGGGAGCTGTTAGCACGGCTGAGCCACTGACCAGAGAAGGTCTTACAGGGAAACTGCAAAACAGAGGGTAGAAACCCAAAGCACTCCATCAAACCTTAGAGAAAAAAATAACATACTAATGACTCAAATTCTCGTTGTAAGCTCATCATGATATTTGCAGTAACGATAATGATCGTTTATTGCGTTTTCCTCTGTGGATGTCGTGCCAAGTGTCTGAATACATCATTCATTCATTCAACAAACAGTTTCAGAGCACCTTCTGAATGCCAACCTGGTTCTCAGGTGAGAACCTGAGATGCACCAACAAACCTAGCAGAAGACATGGCTGCCCGCACGGAGCTTGCACTGTCTTGTGTAACAAAACAGTAACCAAATAAAGGATATCGCATCAGATTATGACAAGCGCTACAAAGAAAGGATGACAGAGAGCAGCGAAGGCAGGACGGGGACAACTGGAGGCAGCCGTCGGGGGGCTTCTCTGCAAAGCTCGTGTGCCCCTCCCTCCTGACAGCCCTAATCGAGGCCGGGGACCCCAAGGCTTTGCGAAGTTAAATAACTTTTTCAGTGCCTCTCGGCTAGAACCAAGATTTTTCTGACTCTCATACCTTGACCACGACAAGTACAGCCTCCCACAAACAAGCTAAATGGCAAGTAAATGCACAATGACCTAATATAGTAAAATACATATTCAAATGTAAACTGCTATTACCTACACAGACTGTTTTAATACGGAAATGGTCACTATTTAGCTACCGCTAGTTACTGCTGCTAATAAGCTCGTACAGATTGGTTGAAAATATCGCTGATGCTTAGGTTTCTGCTAGAAAGAAGAACTACCAGGCAACTGACTGATGTAATGATGCCCAAGTTCCAGTAATAAGATGAAACCTCCTCTCTTTGGTTAGCAAATACGTTGTTGACTCCAGGAACTGAAACACACATATTGAGTAGTCAGCTGATGTTTATGAAAATGATGCAGGGGGAGAAGGAGCCAAGCCTGTTGAGAGGTTGGAGGTCATGGTACTTACTGTGCAGCGTCCCACGCTGTCACCGCTGTCCTGGATGAAAAATGAGCAGGAGGTCCAGGCTCAGGACCACGGCCATGGCCAGTCAGTACTAACGGCTAAATCTTCAGATTGAGAGGCTGGAGGAAAGGTGTGGGCAGAGAGTGAAAATGTCATTAGAAACACTAAAAGCCAAAGAAAGAAAGTGCTGAAAGAATCTAGAATCAACGGCCAAAAAATTTAGAGAAAATCAAGTAGGAAATCATGAGGGTATTTTAGTTATTTTCACAAGCAGCATCTTTCTCATCTGAGGTCATTTTAAAAAAATCTATCAGCCATACATGTGGCAGCATCTGCCACCTTCTGAAGACACCACCCAACATCCGGCACCTACCACTGTCACGGTCAGTTTTGCTTAGAATTAGGAACCAGTCACTTAGGGCTTAGATCCTTTATCTAAGTATAAAGAAATGTGTTTATAGAAAGGATTTGACCAGTGGCATTTTCAAATTTTAACACTTTATGGGCAGAATGCCTTAGAAAGAATAACACATTTTCAAAAATCAATAACGTCTTCAGAGTTCAGGAAAAATATTGATATCCACTCTTTTACTTGAGCCTCAAAACAATCCTACCAGGATGAATTTTTATCCCCGATATGTGAGAAGGAGAGTAGTGAGACCCAAAGGGCACATGGGCCGGTGGTTGAGTGGTGAGGGTCTAGCATGCGAACAGAAATCCAGTAGCAGGTGGTAACAGGAACTGCCCTGCAGAGGTATGGCGTGAGGTAAGTGAGTTGATGCATTCAGACTCCCAGACCACTACATATACCTGGCAGGTCACCGTGAGCCTAAAAAGGTAGTTATTAAGACAGAGCATGGGATTTTAGAGAATAACGGCATGTGAGAATCAAAATGGAGGAAATCCGCAGATGGGATACAAGAGAAAAATAAAATGAAATACAAAGGGGCAACAGAAGAAGCGCTATTGTAAACGCAGGGGGCAGCAGCCTCAGAGGACAGTCGCTAGAAGGCAGGAGGGGGAAATGAAGAAATAAGCCGCATGCAGAAGTGCTATGATAGTAAACAAGCTTATAATGATAAACACCCCCTTAGAGAGCCTCCATTCTTAAAAAGGAAAGGAAACTTTTCAATACAAGAAAGGAATCTGCCAGATCTATAAACATACTTAGTTTGCAACTTATCCTGTAAAAGGAATGGTCTACAGAAAGAGGTGGGACAACCTACTGGATAATTTGACTTCTTGACAGGGTTACAGCTCATCTTGCTGCTTCTAATTAATCACGTATTTAGCTACATTATTAGACACTTAGATGTGTTTTCCTGGCAGCAACGGTAACTGAGTTCTTTCTCACAGGCCTGTGCTAGTGAGCAGAATAATAAAAGACAGTTAAGGTAAATATAGTCTGCTTTCATGCTGTAAGGCTGTCTGATAGCACCCCAGCCCTTTGGTGATTTATACACAAGTTACATCCCAAGTAACCAAGCCTAAAATTGGACTGTACGTGCTAGCTCAGTTTTTATGTCTCAGTGTGGCAGTTTGTGTCTAGAGTTGCCACAAATGAATGTTAGTTACTATCAGCTTAAAGCTTTGGTGAAAAGTGTCATCAATGCTTATTCTTTGAGAAGAGGAAAAAGAAAAAAGATACTGAGGTTCTGTTTCCAGGAAAAAAAAACTTGGAAGCTACTAGGTGCCAGGCACTGTGATCGTCATTTTGCATTTCTTATCTCATTTAAGTCTCACAATAAATGTGCCAAGAAGTTATTATTAACTACATTTTAACCTTGAGAAAACTAAGCTTCAGAGAGATTAAAAACTTGTCCAAGTTCACTCAAGGAACCAAAAAACCAAGCCAGGACTAAAACTAAGAACTTTCTGGCTCTGAAATAACCGCTCTTCCCATAAATCAAATGAGATTTTGATGATTAAAGACCAAAACTGCAACTTCTTTCAGTCACATGCTTAAAATTAGCCTCTGAAATTGAGGAGACTTTTTGTGACTGAGCAATGACTGATTTTCTTAATAAATCTCAAAAGAGGTATTGTCATCATTCAAATGCTACTGTAAGGATGGTCACAGCCATCATCCTAAACACAGACAAGTTAGAAAGTTCTTTCTATGCAACATGCAACAGTTATTGATATGTGCACTCTGAGGCACATTCTAAGAAAAATAAAAAACCATGGAGACTTAATTTTAAAAGATATTACTGTCTTCAGTAATTCCCTATCTTTCCAAAGGCAAGGAAATTGTTCAGACAAACTGAACTGAATAAACTGAATTTTCTGAAATGAGTGCCCGTTCAGAACACAGGACTATGTTCAGAAACCATCACGGCCCTTCTCGCTTGCTAGAGTCCTCTGGAGCAGTCTCTCACCCACTGCAGCGTCACCAATCATCTACCCCCTGTCTGAGATCGCCACCTGAACTCCAGACGGGAACTGCGCGATGCCACCACACTTCAGAACCCCTATGTACACTCACCTTCCTTGTCAGTTACTGCACTAAAGATGTAGTACATTATCATCACCCATGTTCAGTAACTCTGAAAAGTGGGTGAGCTGAATCCCATTTTTCAGGTGACGAAACTGTCACTTACCTGAAGTCATAAACCTAACAACTGATGGAGCCAGGCAGCAATCCAAGCCCAGGTCTTTCTGATTCCAAGGCTGATTCTTGTCCCTCTCACCCTGACCGCCTCTCTGCATAATTTCCAGTTCCCACTCGTGGTTCCAGAGCTCTCCTGATCTTTTTGTGTCTATAACTGAATGCCACTTTTTCTCCTTATAATTCATCTCTGCTTTCTTTTTCTCCTGGATTCTTTATGAGGATTAACGGCATCACTTACCCACTGTAATATATTTGTACGTTCACTTGTCTACCTCTTCCACTAAATTCTCAGTCACCTTTGTGTGCCTACAACCCGTCGGAGAGCCTGGCAAAAAGTCTGACACGTTGAACATATAAGTCTTTGCTTGGTAAATGACGCTCTCCGGTCACCTCAGCCGGAACCCCGGAGGTCACCCAAGCCTCACTCCTCCCCTGCCCCCGAGACCAGTACAAATCAAGCCTCATCCGTTCTACTTTAAACGTCTCGTGAAGCGGTCTTCAGTTTTCCCCCGTGACTGCCTTAGTTACGGTTTCCATTCCCACCTCTTGCTTGGATTACCACAGCTCTCTTCTGAATGACGGAAACACCCTTCTCTCTGAGGTGATTCTCGCCAAAAGCACTGTCCACCAAACGCGATCCGGTTCTTCAGGAACTCCTCACCGCCTCTACCATGATACACGTCTCTTCAGAGCTCTTACCTTGCAAACCGCTCTCATCTCGTCCTTCGCTGGCTCTCGCGCGCTCTCTCTCTCTACCCCCCACACCTCCATACAAACTGTACGGTCCAGCCATTACGCACTGCTTATAAGCCCCTTAAACCTATGTGCTTTTTCTCCACTGTGTGGCTTCTTGCACAAGAAATGCCCTTTATCCATTTACTTACCTCATAAACTTCTAATTAAGAGGCCAGTCAAAGGTTAATCTTTGTCATCCCTTTAAAGGGACAGTCTTCACGCCTGGTGGATCAAGATGGCAGAGTAGGGAGATCCTGAGCTCACCTCTCCCCAGGGACACACCAAACTACAACCACACACAGAACAACTCTCTCTGAGAACAGCCTGAAGACCAGCAGGACAGATTTTCTACAACTAAGGATATAAAGGAAAGGCCACATGGAGACGGGAAGAAAGGGAAGAGACGCAGTCTAGTCACAACCCTCACCCCCGGGGCAGGGCCCACAGGCAGGAGGGACATCACAACCACAGATGCCCCCTGAGGAGCAAGGGGTCCATGCCTCACGCGGGGCTCCCCAACTCAGGGGACCTGCACAGGGAAGACGAGCCCCATGATGTCAGACCTGGAAAGCCAGTGGGACTTACATCTGGGAGAGCCAGAGAGCTGCGGGAAACCGAGACTCCGCTCGTGAAGGGCTGGGGCACAGACTCACCCTCACTGCGTCTCAGCACAGGGGAAGCAACTTGGAGAGTGCCTGGGTTATATGAGGAGGAGATCCGTTGACTAACATTAGGGCCTGTGCTGGAGGGACAGGGATCTGGTAAAACTTTCTTCAGGGACAGAAGCGCTGGCACGTGCCATTTTGTTGTGCTCTCTTTCTACCTACCTGGCCTGGCACTGGCAGGTGCCACTTCTGTCACTGGCCATCATCTCGGCTAAAACCATGCACCCACCCTGGTGTTCTCCTAAGGACCAGCCCCGCTAACAGGCCCATCCCAGCTGGCCCTTCCAAAGCAGCTCCCACCCGCCCCTGCCTGGCAAGTGGCCTGTGTCAGCATCAGTGGCCCCTCTAAAGCAGCTCCTGCTCCAGGGGGCCAGCCCCCAGCCACAGCATGTTCACAACAGCCATGGCAAGGCCTCAGGGCCAGTCACACTGGGGGCCAGCCCCACACATCAGCATGCCCACAGCAGTTGCGTGCAGACCTCTCAGCCAGCTGGCCTGAGGGCCAGCCCTGCCCGCCAGCATGCCTGCAGCAATCACAGCCCAACCACAGAAAAAGGGCACATACAGTCCACACAGGAGATACACCTGGAGCACCTGGCTCTGGTGACCAGGGGGGACTGTGCCACTGGGTCCCGCAAGACACCTTCTACATAAGGCTACTCTTTAAAGACTGGGAGATACATACCTCACATGCCTAATACACAGAAACAAACACAAAGAGTTAGGCAAAATGAGGAGACAAAGTAATACCTTCCAAACAAAAGAACAAGACAAAACCTCAGAAAAGGAACTAAACGAAATGGAGATACAAAATTTAACAGGTAAAGAGTCCAAAGAAATATTCATAAAGATACTCATTGAACTTTGGAGAAGAATGGATGAACTCAGTGAGAACTTCAGCAAAGAGACAGAAAATATAAAAAACCAATCAGAGCTGAAGAATACGATAGCTGAAATGAAAAACATACTACAGAGAATCATCAGCAGATTTGAGGATGCAGAAGAACAGATCAGCAATCTGGAAGACAGGGTAATGGAAATTAACCAACTGGAACAGAAAAAAAAAAAAAAAGAATCCAAAAAAATGAGGATAGGGCTTCCTCGGTGGCGCAGTGGTTGAGAGTCCGCCTGCCAATGCAAGGGACACGGGTTCGTGCCCCAGTCGGGGAAGATTCCACATGCCGCAGAGCGGCTGGGCCCGTGAGCCATGGCCGCTGAGCCTGCGCGTCCGGAGCCTGTGCTCCGCAACGGGAGAGGCCACAACAGAGAGAGGCCCACGTGCCGCAAAAAAAAACGACGATAGTTTAAGGGCCCTCTAGAACAACATCGAGTGTGCTAACATTCGCATGATAGGGGTCCCAGAAGGAGAAGAGAAAAAGAAACAATGACAGAAGACCTATCTGAAGATAATGGCTGAAAACTTTCATAACCTGGTGAAGAAAACAGTCATCCAAATCCAGGAAGCTATAAAAAAGAAAAAATTACAGGTGAAAATCTCTGAGGAACACAGATGCAAAAATCCTCAACAAAATACTAGCATGCCAAATTCAACAATATATTAAAAGGATTATTCACCATGATCAAGTGATATTCATTCCAGGGATGCAAGGATGATTCAATATCTGCAAATCAGTCAGTGTGATATACCACATTAACCAAATGAAAAATAAAAATCGTATGATTATATCGATGCAGAAAAAGCATTTGACGCAAATCAGTCAGTGTGATATACCACATTAACCAAATGAAAAATAAAAATCGTATGATTATATCAATAGATGCAGAAAAAGCAATTGACAAAATTCAACATCCATTCATGATAAAAAAACAACCTCTTAACAAATTAGGCATAGAAGGAACATATCTCAACATAATAAAACCCATATACAACAATCCTACAGCTAGCATCATACTCAATGGTGAAAGGTTGAAAGCATTTCCTCTAAGATCGGGAACTAGATGAGGATGCCCACTATTACCACTTTAATTAAACATTGTATTGGAAGTCCTAACCACAGCAATCAGAAAAGAAAAGAGGCTTCCCTGGTGGAGCGGTGGTTGAGAGTCCGCCTGCCGATGCAGGGGACATGGGTTCATGCCCCGGTCCGGGAAGATCCCACATGCCGCGGAGTGGCTGGGCCCGTGAGCCATGGCCGCTGAGCCTGCACGTCCGGAGCCTGTGCTCCACAACGGGAGAGGCTGCAACAGTGAGAGGCCCGCGTACCGCAAAAAAAAAAAAAAAAAAAAGAGATAACAGGCATTCAGATTGGAAAGGAAGAAGTAAAACTGCAACTATTTGCAGATGACATGATACTATATACAGAAAACACCCAAAGACTCCACCAAAAATCTATTAGAACTAATAAATAAATTAGTAAAGTGGCAGGACCAAAATAAATATACATAAATCTGTTGCAATTCTATACACTAATAACCAAACTATCAGAAAGAGAAATTAAGAAAACAATCCCATGTACTATTGCATAAAAAAGAAAAAAAATACCTAGAAATAAACTGAGCCAAGAAGGTGAAAGAGCTATACTCTGGGAACTGTAAAACACTGATAAAAGAAAGTGAAAACAACACAAACAAATGGAAAGATATATTGTACTAGTGAATTAGAAGCACTAATATCATTAAGATGTCCCCAAGCAATCTAAAGACTCAATGAAATACCTATCAAAATACCAATGGCATTTTTCACGGAATTGGAACAAATAATTCAAAATTCTGTACTGAACAACAGACCGTGAATAGCCAAAGAAATTTTTAAAAAGAAGAAAAAAGCTTGAGGTATCATGGTCTCTGATTTCAAACTATATTACAAAAGTATAGTAATCAAAACTGTATGATACTGGCACAAAAACAGAAACATAGATCAATGGAAACAACAGAATAGGGAGCCCAGAAATAAACCCACGTATATATAGTTAATTAATGTACGACAAAGGAGCCAAGAATGGAAAAGACAGTCTCTTCAATAAATGGTGGTGGGAAAACTGAAAAGCTACATGCAAAAAAATGAAACTGGACCACTTTCTTATATCACATACAAAAATAAACTAAAAATGGATTAAAGCCTTGATTTTAAGACCTGAAACCATAAAACTCCTAGAAGAAAACATTGGCAGTATGCTCTTTGATATGTCTTGGAAATATTTTGTTTGGATCTGTCTCCTCAGGCAAAGGAAACAAAAGCAAAAATTAAAAAATGGGACTACATCAAACCAAAAAGCTTTTGCACCATGAAGCGAACCATCAATAAAATGAAAAGGCAACCTTCTGAATGGGAGAAGATACTGGCAAATGATGTATTCGGTAAAGGGTTAATATCCAAAATATACAAAGAACTCACACAACTCAGTATAAAAAACAGTAAACAATCTGATTACAAAATAGGCAGAGGATATGAATAGACATTTTTCCAAAGAAGACATGAAGATGGCCAAAAGACACATGAAAAGATGCTCAACATCACTAATCATCAGGGAAATGCAAATCAAAACCTTAATGAGATATCACTTTACACCTGTCAGAATGGCTATTATCAAAAAGACAAATAACAACAAATAACAAGTGTTGACGAGGATGTGGATAAAAGGGAATCCTCCTGCACTGCTGGTGGGAATGTAAATTGGTGTAACCTCTATGGAAAACAGTATGGAGATTCCTCAAAAAATTATTTAAAAAACTGCCATATGATCCAGCAATTCCACTTCTGGGTATTTATCCAAAGAAAACAAAAAGGCTAATTTGAAAAGATAAAAGTGAGCACTCTTATGCTCACTGCGGGACTATTTACAGTAGCCAAGATATGGAAGCAACCTAAGTGCTTAAAAGTGGATAAAGAAGATCTGGTATCTATAAAAACAATGGAATATTACTCAGCCATAAAAAAGAAATATATCTTGCCATTTGAGACATGGATGAACCTAGAGGGTATTATTATGCCAAGCGAAGTAGGTGAGACAGAGAAAGACAAATAACATACAATTTCACTTATATGTGGAGTCTAAAAAACAAAACAAAACAGAAACCGACTCAGATACAGAGAGCAAAGCGGTGGCTGCCAGAGGGGCGGGGTGTGGGAAGCTGGGTGAAACAGGTGAAGGGATTAAAAAGTACAAACTTCCAGTTATAAAATAAATAACTCACGAGGATGTAAGGTACAGCATAGGGAATATAGTCAATAATATTGTAATAACTTTGTATGGTGACAGATGGTTACTAGACTTATCGTTATGATCAATTTCTAATCGATATAAATGTAGAATCACTATGTTGTTTACCTGAAATTAATATAATATTGTGTGTCAACTATACGTCAATAAAAATGATAGAAATAGGAAATAAAGTGATAGTCTTCAAACACATGATCCTTTTGCACAAAACTTCTAATCATTAAAATATGTACACCTGAGGGGCTTCCCTGGTGGCGCAGTGGTTGAGAGTCCACCTGCTGATGCAGGGGACACGGGTTTGTGCCCCAGTCCGGGAGGATCCCACATGCCGCGTAGCAGCTGGGCCCGTGAGCCATGGCCGCTGAGCCTGCGCGTCCGGAGCCTGTGCTCCGCAAAGGGAGAGGCCACAACAGTGAGAGGCCCGCGTACAGCAAAAAAAAAAAAAAAAATGTACACCTGATTTTCCAGGTTCAAAATATGGAAATTTATTGCTTGCATTAAATATCACCAGTTATTTTATCTTTTCTGTTATTGTTCTTATATTTCAGTTGATCTGACCTTCATTAGTAGGTAGCATTTGTAGCAGAAAAATAATATATGAGACATTAACCAAGATTTTTCATCTGTGTATGGGTGAGAGGGGTGAAGGTGTCAAAAGGTATAAACTTCCAGGTATAAAATGAGGAAGTCACGGGGATGTAATGTACAGTATGGTGACTATGGTTAACAATACTTTACAGTATATTTGAAAGCTCCTAAGAGAATAAATCTTATAAGTTCTCATCACAAGAAAAAAAATATTTTGTCCCTACATGTGGTGATGGTAGACTTACTGTGATCATTTCATGATAAAAACAAATATCAAATCTTTACATTGTACACCTGAAACTAATATAATGTTATATGTCAACTGCATCTCAATTTTTAAAAACACATTTTTACTTTCATGTTCTCCTATTTTGTCAGCAGCAAACAGCGGCAGCTCAAGGAAGCAGAAAGAGCACGAAAAGCAAATGGTCAAAGTCTTGGCTTTTGAGTTCCAAAATAAAGACCTGAAACTTGTAGTGATGCCAAAGATCTTAAAAGATTTTTATTTGCAAGCACAGACTTTTCCTACTTTCAAAGGCTGTCTTGAAAACCCAAGCATAATGTTTATGCTGTTAGAAAAATAAATAAAGAGGTCTCTACTAAGGAGCACTTAGAATCACTCTTTACTGAAATTTTCCAAACTTTCTGTCTTTAGCATGGAAAATTTTAATTCAAGTTTATGTCTTATAGTTGTATCTATTCCCTTCGCTTTCTAGTATTTATACTTTATTTTGCCAATAGAACTTTAGCAAACAACTCATCAGAAAAATCTGCTTTACTCTGACTGAAGTCATAGCTCTCTGATAAATACTGTTTCCATAAACACACTTGGGTCTTCTCAGTTCCGCACTTTTCCCTGTTAGATTTCACCTGCGTGAAATATCTGCCCCTTTTCTCTTGGCTTTAAATAAATCCTGTGCCTCCCTCAATATCCAGTTTAAATCCCACTATGTTTTCCCAAAGTCCTTCATGATCACCCCTGGCTAGAAAGCCATCTCTCTCTCTCTCACCTCTGAATGCCCACAGCAACCATTATCAATGAAATCCATGTGCCGTAAATCTTGTGCCATTTTGCCATAATTTTTATCTTTATTGAACTACTTCTTAAAATTTTTATTATCATATTCTTTTCAAGAATAGTACTCTTATTTCTGCAACTAGAGTATAAATTTTTGGAGGGAACTAAATATGTTTTCCGCCTTTATATCCACCAGAGACCACATCAGTGGGTTGAAAGGCATAAATGCTAAAAGCACATTTGATATGGTATTTTATCTTTGGTGATGATGATTATAGTAACAACAATAACAATAACAATAATAATAATTTACTAAGCATCTACTATGTGCCGGGTGCTATGCAAATCACTTCATGTGGATTATCTCCTTTAACTCTCACATAAACTTATGAATTTGGTTCCATTATTACCTTCATTGTTTAGCAGATAAGACAGACTTTAGAGTCCTGAGAAGTGTTAAGTTATTCGCTCTAAGCCACACAGCTAGAAGTGGGAAAACCGTAACTTAGTTTAAATCTTCAATGTTAAATTTCTAGTTGTAGGAATCCACATCTAGGACTTCCTCAGACGGACAAAATTTTATTATCTGTTTTTTGATGTCATGGTTTTAGGAAATGTATTCTTTATTAAAAGCCAATCTCCATTCCAGTATCTAGATCATCTGAGAGCAAGGGGAAGGCCCTCTGCAATGGTCTCCAGAAGGAAGAGTGAGTGGGTGGTGTTAAGGGTGCTTCATGGCTTTAATGAGGTGACATAAATTTTCAGGGAAAAAAACACTAAATCACATGCATAGAAAACCTAGTGAACCAGAACTCTGCAATAAATAATGATAAATATTACACAAAGGTTTCTAAATATCAGAACTAGTGATAATTCTGAAAAACAACTAGGCAGTTAAAAAGTTCAACATGGAATAAAATAATTATTGTCAACTAAATCACTGTGAGAGAGAAGAGTGTTTTTTTAAAACCTCCTAATCGGATCTGGAATTGGTGAAATCATCTGCAAGTGAAACCTAACTGAAGAAGATGAAGACAAAGAGACTGTAAAGTGTTCTGCGTACCATACTATCTGTTCCTGGTTTATTGCTTCCTACACACAAAGAACTATTACACATGAAGGAGGATGAACTATTAAGGGACCTCTCAATAGTTAGGGTGTCTAATAAGACATTTCAAAACTAACAGTTGCAAAAATTAATTCTTGATCTTCCTCCAAAACCTATTCCTCCCCAGTTTCCCTCACCTCAGGAAACACCACTGCCTCTTCCCAGTTCTGAACTTTTCCGTGTTTCAGGTTTGCTTCACTGGCCTAAAATCCCTGCCCCTTCCCCTTGGCTTGAAACAAACCCTGTGCCTCCCTCAATATCCAGTCCAAGTCCCACCATGTTTTCCCACAGTCCTCATGATCATCCCAGGTTAGAACACTCTCTCACGTCTGAGTGCCCACAGCAACCACCATCAACGCAATTCATGGGCCACAAATTTAGGCCCCAGCCCTTGGAATCTTCCTGAACTCTGCTCCTTCTGTCACAGCCCACATGCAATGCATCAGTCAATCTGGTCATCTCTTCCTTTGAACTATACCCTGAATCCTGTCGAGCCACTACTTTGACCAAGCCACTGTCACACTGTGCCTGGACTATTGCAGTAGACCCTTAGCTGGCCTTACAGTTTCTACCTCTCCATTTCCATCATTTTCCCCAACACACACACACACACACACACACACACACACACACACACGCCAGAGTATTCTTTTAAAAATCAGATTATGTCACTCTTCAAAATTCTCCAGTGATTTCAATAGCACTCAAGGAAAATGCCCCAAATCCTTGCCATAGACTAACAGATCCACCGATACCTCACCATCAAGCCTAACTAATCTTCCTGCTACCATTCCCTACTGCTCTAATACCACCAGCAAAAACCCATCACCCTTCCCTCTACTCCAGACATGGGGTCTCTTTGCTCTTCTATGAACTCATCATCCTCTTCTCCCTCTACCCCAGGGCATTTTCACTTGCTAATCCCTGGGCCTGGGACACTCTCAGTTCAGTTCTCCGCTCAAATGCCTTAGGGAGACATTCTCTGATCACTCTACACAAAGGAACATTATTATCGTCACCACCTCTTTCTCTTCCCCTAAACCTTATTATTCTTCACAACACTTGTCAATCCCTAACATGTTATTTTAATATATATTATCATATACAAAGTATATATATATATATATATATATATATTTTTTTTTTTTTTTTTG
>NC_041217.1:9173247-9201047 GCF_002837175.3 Physeter macrocephalus | reverse complement strand
CCTCTGTCATGGCCTCTCCCGTTGCGGAGCACAGGCTCCGGACGCGCAGGCTCAGCGGCCATGGCTCACGGGCCCAGCCGCTCCGCGGCATGTGGGATCCTCCCAGACCGGGGCGCGAACCCGGTTCCCCTGCATCGGCAGGCGGACGTGCAACCACTGCGCCACCAGGGAAGCCTCCAAAGTATATATTTTAAAATAAGTTCTTGGGAGGTTCTAACAGGAGCCTACAATAAATAAATAATACATACTAAGAATAGTTTTTAATATATACTCAGTTGGTCATTTTGCAAACTTCTCAACAATGCAATGGTCCAAAAATGCAACTGCTAAATGCATGAAGTAGGGCTGAGGAGAAAGGTTAGGGACTAAAAGCAGTATTAGTGAAAACTTGTGTCCATACAAAAACCTGCACACAGATGTTTACAGCAGCTTTGTGCATAACTACGCAAACTTGGAAGCAATCAACATGTCCTTCAGTAGGTGAATGGGTAAACTGTGGTACATCCACACGACGGAACATTACTCAGGGCTAAAAAGAAATGAGCTCTCAAGCCATGAAAAGACATGGAGGAACCTTAAGTGCATATGACTAAGTGAAAGAAGCCAATCCGAAAAGGCTTTATACTGTATGATTCCAACTATATTACATTTTGGAAAAGATAAAACTATGGAGACAGTAAAGAGATTAGTGGTTGCCAGGGGTTGGGGGAAGAAGGAGGGATGAACAGGCAGAGCACAGAGGATTTTCAGGACACTGAAAATACTCTGTATAATGACATGTGGCATTATCCTATCACACAGCATCCAAATCCATAGAATGTATAACACCAACAGTGAACTGTAATGTACACTGCAGACTCTGGGTGATTCTGATGTGTCAGTGTAGGTTCACCAGTTGTAACAGACGTACCATCTGGTGGGCATGCTGATAATGGGGGAGGCTGTGCGTGTGTGGGCACAGGGGGCATACGGGAAATCTCTGTACCTTCCTCTCAATTTTGCTGTGAACCTAAAATTACCCTAAAACAAAATAAAAGTAGTATTTGTTGATAAAAGTTACTTCACAGAGTTGCTATGAAGATTATATTACTCTCGATAACATATGTGAAGTAGCTCATAAACTGACCAGCCTATTACAAGCCTTCAATAAATGTCCACATCTTTTGTTATTGCTCCCATTCTGTTTTCTGTAAATGGGAGCACACAGCTGCCTAGACAGTGCCATCATTCACTACTGTCACCTGAAAGGCATGAAACACAGTTAATTGTTAGTCTGCAAATTGAAGAGTGACAAGCGTCAGCCTATTTAGTTTACATTGCTTACAACAATAATCTACATCTAGCACTGTAGAAAAAGCAAAATAACCTCATAAAAACCCAGATTACTATGGTCTTCATTACATTCTGGACTAAATCTTCTCTCTGATATCACACCTACACAATGTCAAAGTGTTCGAAGGACCAATTTTCATGATAATTTTATTTTAGTAAATATGTTTATGTAGACAGTATCTATTTTATCACCTAATATTTCCTGGAAACTCTGATTATTTACAAAGAAATGAGTAGATCCTGTGTCAATAAGCTCAGGCTAGTATCTTCTGCCATCTAATGTGTTAAGAATTCTTGAGAATTTTCTGATTACAATTCAAATTAAATGCAAACAGTCAAGTAGCACACAGAGACCCTGTTATCCACTCTCTGTGAGCTGAGAGAATGAATAATATAATGAGACATGTTAATTATTGGCTTTCCAACAGCTGTGACTGATTAGTTTTGACTGGTACATCTTGCTAATGTGATAGAGGATGGTAAATATCAGGGCTTGTCATATTTTTCCAGGTCAAGGAAACTGTGGTCGCTAATGACTTGCTTCATTTGTAGCTTGCTATGCAATTTGCCAAAGTGATGCTAGATCCCACAATCTCTTAACTAAGTGAATTCCATGTTAGGGGACCCTAAGTTTTCAGAGCCCTCTGTCTCAGAAAGGTTGGTCTCTCTCTGTCTCTGTCTCTCTTGTCTCTCTCTCTGTCACACACACACACACACACACACACACACACACGCACACACACTTTAGTTTCTGAATTGATAACATAGAGAACCAAACCTACGGAGGTACTAAGAGATCCCAGCCACCATATGTACTTTTCTTTCTTTCTACCTAAGAGTGCCTTTTTAAATCATGTTGCTTATTTTTAAACAACGAAATGCCTTTTGTGAGTCCACGAGTGGCTGCACCAGATCCAGTATGAGCTTTGAAATCTCTGAACTGCACGTGAGGGGTTTTGAATCACGGCCATCTAGGAGAAACTATCACTAGAGGTGTGTTTCTCAACCTTTTTTTATCACCCCCTTTAGATTTTTTTTCCTAATCATCCCCTCCCCATGAAATTTTAATACCTCAGATACACCATACCTGGTTATGTACTATGGCCTTTTATAGGGCCACAGACCTGTAACAGCTGAGATTTTCTTGATCCCCCAAGAACCTGTCTTCAGCCCTTGGGAGCAAGATCACCCCTGCTGAGAAAGTGTTCACGAGAGGCTTCAATCTACCCCCTCTTCGTCACTGTCTAAGTTACATATTCTCGTTGGACACACGAGCTCCTCGATATCTCATGTCCCCCATACAAACTGCTAGGACAGGCACACCCCAAGTCTAGGTCCTCCACGCAAAGGAGGTGGTCAAGACAATGCACAGGGTACAATCACACTTCACCCTCTTTCTTTTCCCCCCAATAACCTAGGCTGAATCAGGTTCAAACAACTTCAAGGCAACCTTGATGGAAGAAAGAAAACTCAAAACTGCCATGTGCAAATAGTGCTTTGCAGAAATACTGAATGAACTTGAACCCACAGTCTACCTACTTTAATTAAGTACTTCACTTTGCTGAGCTTTAGCATGCACATCTATTAAGTGGAAATGTCAATAGTTATTTCTTGCCCATTTAATAAAGATTTGTTAGCTCAGCTGAAAGCCCCCATGAAGACAACCAGAAACACTTATTGATCCAAAGAAGATAATTTTCCTAAATTTACTGCAGCAAGTAAGAACACTACCTTGACAAAATTTTAGAAATCACCAAAGGGAGAAAATTCAGGACGGTTACTTATAGGGTTATAGGACGCGCGCCAAAAGATTTCAAGGTCATTCTGAAAAGCAGAGAAGCAGTTGGGATTGGGTAGAATTAAGGACAGAGTAACTTGGATTGGTGGCCACAGTCAAGTGAGGTCTCGAGATGAGGGCTGATAAGCAAGCTGTTTTCGAAGCAGTTCTGAGGAGCAAGCTATTCGTGTTCGTACGATAACCATTTTAGTTGGCCTGTGGTCTTAGCTTCCTGGAATGAAACAAAAATAATACATTTTGCTTGGTCCCAGTATCATTTAACACAGGAACTGGAATTTGTTTCAATTCTCAGTTCCTGCAATATGTCAGACACATATATTGTGAACAAGTTCCCTAGCTTCAAGAAGCTTCTACTCCCGCAAGAAAAATAAGCTTCAAAAAGACACTGCATAAGGGGCTTCCCTGGTGGCACAGTGGTTGAGAGTCCGCCTGCCAATACAGGGGACACAGGTTCGTGCCCCGGTCCGGGAGAGGCCACAGCAGTGAGAGGCCCGCGTACAGCAAAAAAAAAAAAGAAAAAAAAAAAAAAGATACTGCATGGATCAAATCTTTTAAAGAAGTGTGGGTTGCTAGGGAAGTGAAAGGAAGAGGGGGTCATTCATGAGAAAAATATAATAAAGTGTTCTTTGTAAAATGTCTAGCAAAGTCTCCAAGACAATACAGGAAGGATCTCTGGGAATATCCACTGGCTTTTCAGTGCTTGGACCTCAGGATGAAAGGTGGGATGGAGTGGTTTATCCCATTTTTCCATCCTGAATTTGCAAGAACCTACAGATTAAGTAATTTAATCTATAAATATACATAGATTATAGATTAACCTTCTGTTGTCTTTCCTAAAATTCTAAGGAAGACAGACTCTCCCTCTGAGTTGGTGAGGTCAAGCATTAAAACAAGGAATAGAAGCTATCAAGACAATAATCTAGAAACTGTGAGTTCTAGTTAACCCAAATGGTCTGGGATTACAATCAGTAGAAAGCCATGCCCTGGTTTTAGTAAATGTTGCCTCTTAGTAGGTATGAATATCATATATGCCTGTTTAAGAATCGTGACTAAATGTTTTCTTGACACAAGTCTTTGGAGTACAAAGGGTCTAACTCGTAAACCAAAATTCATCAGCAGTTGCAATCTAGAATTACTGAAGCACTGAAAGTTAAATAAATCTACTCAAGAAACCCACGCAGATCCAGGAACACCGGACGCTTTAACTTCGTGAAATTATCACTTGGGCTGTGTCTATCCTGGCTCAGTTTTGACGGGTCCTCTGGCACATCTTCCATGAGCCAACAACTCCTCCTACCTTCTGCCCTCTCAGGTCTGGTGAGCCCACATGTACCCTCTTCCCTTCCCTATGGAAACCGGCTCCATTCCCACAGACCCATTTTGGAAACTGGCACCACCACACCAGGCTCACCTGGCAAACCTGTGCTAATGCCAAATGCTCTGGCCCATCACTTCCTAATGCTGTAACCCTAAGGAAGTCACTTAGACTCTTGTGCTTGACTTTTCTCACCTAAAAATGGGGGTTACAATGTCTAGAATTTTAGAGCTGTTCCGAGGTTTAAGTAACACAATGCATGAAAAGGGGTAAGCAAGGTAACTAAAAAAAACAGAGAACTACACATTTTAGCTACTGTTATTATTCAGGCCTTGATGTGTCTCTTCTCAACCGTTGCTGCTTCCGACAGAATCTTAACTCTCATCACCTGACACCTCATGTCATTATTTTAAGAGCTTTCCCACTGGCTTTCTTACCATCAATTTTTCCCCTTCTTCATTTTAGACATTAGTAATTAATTATCCCCTACGTGCAACTTCCCATCACATCAAGTTCCTGGCTTGAACACATTCTTGTGCCTCACTCTCAAGGTTTCCTGTAACCTGACTCTGCTAAAACAACCTAAACGCATTGTTAATGCACCATGGATTCTCTCTGGTAGTTTTCAGTAGAAACCAACGGCTAGAGGGAGTTAAAGCTATAGGCCTTCCGTCCCTCCGTCACTCAGAGTTACACCAAAATGAAAGCAAGACTGAAAGCTGCCTCTGCCACCGCCACCGATTCAAACAGTGATGTGACCCTAAGACAACCATGCCACCTGTTCTGTAAGCCTGGTGGAGGCCCATCTCTCTATCCTTTCTTGTGTTCCAACAGCATTCTGTATAGAAACTTTACCTAAAGCAGATTCTACACCATTCTTTCTTTCCCCCGGCTTTACTGAGATATAACTGTCATGCAACACTGTGTAAGTTTAAGGTGTACAACAGGTTGCCTTGATACACTTATATATTACAAAATGATTACCACCATCGTGTTAGCAAATACCTCCCTCACATCATATAATTACCATTTCTTTTTTGGGGTGAGAACATTTAAGATCTACTCTCTTAGCCACTTTCAAGTATATAATAGGGTATTGTTAACTATAATCACCATGCTGCACACACTAGGTCCTCAGAACTTATTCATCTTATAACTGGGAGTCGGTAGGCTTTGACCAGCATCTTCCCACTTTCCCCACCCTCTACACTCTTCTAATGGCAGGATGCAACTCACCTGGTCAGGGTTGAGCAACAGTATCCTCTGCTCAACAGCTGAGGCCAGGTCAGGTGCAGAAACCTGAGCCCAGCGTGTCGTCCAGAGCGCGTGGTTAGCGGGATCTCTGTGCCTTGCTTGTGCCCGGCTGCCATGCCTGTACAACGTTTCTAGACTGATCAGCCCTCATTTCATGGGTTATAAAACAATAGCTAGCATCAACTATAAAAATTAATAAGGCAACTGATATTAATTGAAATAAAGACAGTGAAGCTCTCTGCCTGCCTGGGCCTCTGGCCCTGGGGCCTCTGTTTAGAGACTTTCATACACCGATTAACCGCTCCTAACGTGCGTATTCCTGGCTACGGTATCTGAAACGTTGACCTTAGAGTACAGATTAAATTAACTAGCACTTACTACGCTGAAGCACTTGACAGTAAATTGCAGGATATAATGTCTTCTCTTTCCCTGTTTCCCACCACACACATTCATCTAGAGCAGGGTTTCTCAACCTTGGCACTACAGACGTTTTGGACTAGATAATTCTCCTAGAGGGGGATGGACTGTGTATTATAGGATGTCTAGGTCAATTCTAAGGCTGGGACCCACTTTGCTTACAGTTGGTCCCAGTCTTAGAATTGATCTTCTCTGCTCTCCTAATCAAATGTGACCCACGCTTTAAGACAAGATAGCTACAAGCACCTCAAAAACCACATGAAGCTCTCAGAAGTAATTTGTTTGACCCATGGGAATGCAGTTTCCAGATCCCCATGGTCCCCCGCAGCTCTGGTTACCTGAGAGCTTCCTACTTTTTTCATTTATGTTACCCGCCGGGTTCTGTAAGAATAGACTTTGAAACCTCTACCTTAATATTAAACAGAAGTTATCCTTCCATAAAAGCTTCCACTCTTTATGTCCATAGTGACCTGACTTCTTCCTTTTCTGGAGGTTTTATACTCTAAGGCAGAGAGATAGAGAAAGAGAGATAGAGAGAGAGAGAGAGAGAGAGAGAGAAGAGAGAGAGATTCTGGTACCAAAATTTGCAACTTAATTGGTTCCTGCTAACAGAATTAAACTATTAAACCACAATATACAAAAGTCATTTATTCTTTAAATAGTCACAGAAATCACAAGGAGTTAGACTGGCTAAAATATTGTTCGTGTGGATTAATATAGAGTATGAGCTGTTCTGCAGTTCTCAAAAGATCAAGGCCCACAGAAGACAGAGTTCTTTAAAAAATTCATGTGGGAGTGTCCATTTATGTGGCAATCTATGAAACTGTTTGTACTTGGAAAAGGTACAGGTAATAATTTTTTGTGAACTACTAGCTAAAAAACATTTTTTAAACTCTCCTAGTTTTCTAAAAACAAACCCTATCATATTACATCAAGAACATTATAAAAGCAAATGTTGGCAAAATACAAAGTTAGGTGAACAGTGGCTGTTCTCAGCAAGGCTTAATAAACATAATAGGACTTATAACAAATTAATGATTAATAAAAGCATCGTGAAAAGGCAGTGATTTATCTGTGCACACATTATCCATGTAGTTTAAATCACTTAAAAGTAGTTCTACCTGAATCCAATTTATAATATGTAAGGAAGATTTTACAGTTTTCCCTAAAATAGAAATGAGATAAACATTTGACAACGTTTTATTAAAATACCTTATATCTCCACATTTGTTTTATCTCAAAAGTCTCGAACAGTGCAATAAAACATTTCCCAAACTGAAATAAATGTATCAGAAAAACATACATATGTTGTCTGTGAACCATCTACTTTTTGTAAATAAACATAAACTATGTCACTGATCGTCTCGCTCCTTTTCTTTCCCTTTTTTTCTATTCTTACATCAAGCACTTTGCAATGTTACACCACAGCCAGACACCTCCCTCTAAAGAAAGTCTCTTTTTAAATAGTATGGCCTTTTCTAATCTTCACAACTGCTGTTGGGGGTAGTTATAGTCAGTTTATGGAGAGGAAAATGAAATCTCAGGGAATTCGAGAATATCGTCTAACTTCCTAAGTGGAAAATGAAGCACCCAAACTCAGGCATATCTGACTCCACGTCTGCGGTGTTTAAGCTGCTCAAGCTGCTCGTCGGTTTTCTCCCCCGTAGCAAAGGGAGCCTGACTGCTGGCCAGTAGGGCCCATCTAGTTCAGTTACCTATAGGTACAATCATCCCAAAAGGTTCATTTAGAAAAATTTTTGGCACTTTATGAGATAACCAAAACCTCATCTGAGAATGCAAAGAATGAATAACCCCTAGTCTGAGTAAGATGTATATGGATATGTATAGAGATATTACTGTATCTTAGAATGCATTAAGCAAATAAATAGTATCCATGCATAGTATTTATGATAAGTATTCAATGGATAAAAATGAGGTTCTGAATAAACTTGCATGACTTGCTCACAGTGGAACTGGTAAAACACTTTAACTAGTATGGCTGAGAGAACAGTCTCTATTCTGGTCTGGAGTTCTCTTTTATTAGCGTCTTCTTTTTCCTTAATGAATACTTCACTGCTTGTGTGCCATCCTAGTCGATCATGGAATGTTGGTTTACTGAGCCAAGGATCTTTATTTTCAGTCTAATTTTTCATGTGCTGAAAGCTCAAGTATGAGGTTATTACATTCTAATAATATTTACCCATAATGGCTACTCAAAACCTGCTAATCATTTTGTTAAATCTATTACATTTATTATATCATATTTACAGAACACTGCAAGGTAGATATTTTTACCTCCACTGTGTAGCTGAAGAAACTGAGGCCTACGGGCGGGTACTGTGTGAATTCTAAAGTCACACAGACGGGAGATGGTGGACTGGAATTCAGATGCAGAAACGTCTAATTCCAAGCTGTGTACTCAGCCACCTTGCGGTGCGGCTGAGGAGGGAATGTTTCTCTAACAAGCTTTGCAAAATGTCAGCTGCATGCTTTCCATGCTATCCCAGAGGTCTACATGGGCTAAACCTCTTCCGCTGTTTACATGGCATTCTGAGCTCTGGGTGAGGCAACTACTCTCTGTGCCAAAGGAAAGAAAGAGTACTTTATTCAGTTCCCTACAAAGGAAAGAGAGCTAATGTTGTTTTCCAGGAAGAAAACTATTACTTTCAGATTAATGACTGAGTTGAAGATGGGTCATCCATTGGGCAAATATTTCCTCTAATGCAGCATTAAATCTCCTCCAGTATCAGTGCTCAGGGGATGTATTCAGTTAATTCTATCTAAATGGAGGTTACATTTTAATCAAATTATCAATTTTATCAACTTATATATTTTATACAATTTCTATATTTAAGTTCTACAACGTATTTAGCTACTATCATTTGAATAATGTAAAATAATTTTAGCTATATAAAATAACTTAATTAAATTATGCAGAACTTAATTCCACCTGAAGTCCAACTTTTTGTAGATTCAAGGATATTAAAGAGGCTTAAAAACTGTTTCAAGTGGACATTTAAACTTCTAATGGGAAATGTTATAATTCACATACTGAAAAATACCCTGTCATGTACAAAGATGAAATCTGTGACCTCTTTTCAACATGCTATATTTAGTTTCCCAAGAAAGAGGAGGAGGAAGAATTTTGCAAATCTGTCTCCATTTCTTACCTGGTTCCTGCTAAAGCAATAACAGGCACTTGAAAAATGTCATTCTTTAGGATTACGGAGCTAACTGGCCGGCCTGGGCTAAATTCACACTCGATTTTCTTGGCACCATGCTAAAACCAACTGAACTACTTGGTCTTCAAAGCAAGAAAGGTGTCCTCTGCCAGTCTAAATACCTAGAGGAATCACTATATAGTATATTTTTAGGTTTTTTTTAACCCTAATTAAATGTAGTTTTAAAGTTTATCCTGAGAAATTTATTTTCCAGTGGAAATTTACCCCCTGGATATTTAAGTAAACTTTTTTTTTTTTTTTTTTTCCTAACTACTTATAAAGCAGTATGCTAGAAGTCACATATCAGGCATCTACCATAATACAACTTTTAATAGACACACGGGTGCATTTTAGCCAAAATCCACATACTTGGCTGGAGATGAATGCATCTATTATTTACAGTTAAATACTTCCTCTACCTGGAGAGATTCCTATCCTGCAAGGATTTTAGAACACGAAGTACTAATATCTTATTTTGGAAATAAAGTGAGTGACAACCTTCTAAAATCCTTGCCAGGAAGAAAAATGCTAAATATAGATTGTGAAACTCCATCTTGGGGAGATTAAATCATACCTGTATAAACAGCTGATGTCATGGCAACTTTCCACCACAAACCAGTCAATTGTTATATTTTCAAAATTCTATATTTCCTGTGTGTTTATAGTGCACTTTTGTAATCATTGTATCCTTTTTAACCATTCCCCAAATCCCCCAAATATTGCTTTTTTACATGAATTGTAAAGCTCAGAAAAATTAATTCACTAGCTTAAAAAGGTAATCACAGAGTAATACACAAAACAGGATTTAAAAAAACATAGAAACTTGGGGTATTCTAATGAAAAAGAAGATAGCAAGTATCCTCATTTAAGTTTCAAATCATTAACTAAATTCAAGTATCATATAGCATTAATTCTAACACTCAATGTTTCCTATAACATTACCTCATCTTTCTCATGCATGGACATATCTGATCTTCAGAGCCATTCCTTGAGGAGACTATCATTATGATAATCTCCATTTTATAAATAAGTAAATAATAACTCAGAAAGTTGAAGTGTCTCCTAATAATTAAGCTCACGTCTCAGACTAGATCCTTTGTGTTTTCTAAGGCAGGCAAGCCCCATAAAAGTCAGGGTAAATCTTTACTGAACAATGAGGATAATCAGTTAGGACACAGGTCAAATTGCACTTTAGGAAACCCACCTGCTATATTGTATGTAACAACTATTCTGTGGTTCTGTAGAACAAGACCATTTCCACAATCATGAATGTGCCAGTATAACGGTAACAGAATGTGCCAGTATAACAGTATAATCAGACAGCTTAGCTTGCCTGATTATAAAGAACTAGTTAAATAACATACTCCTCATAGATTTCTGTCTCAATATTAAACATGTTACCCTCACATTTGGAGGTTTCTAGTTGCAGAGTAATAGTCATTGCTCAGAGAAGAAGTAGTAAGATAGGCTATGACTTAAGTTTCTAGGCAGAAACACTGTTTACATGTGCCATGTCTTTGCATATATAAACAATTCTACTCCCCCCATCACCAGGTATATTTTAGCAATAATAGCTTAAGTCTGAACCATCAACTAAATTAAAACAGGATTCTACCTACATTTTTAGTTTATGAATCTGACATAATGGAATTTAAGCCTTACACAGAGATTTCTGGAGCCCCTTGGATTTAAAGTTTTAACTTTTAATTAGTATTAACTTGATACAGTTGCAGTAGAATGCAGCATAACTAACTACTTGATTTATTTTGAAAATGGATCAGATAGATCTATTGTCTTTCACACCTTTAACTATGGGTTTGACTAAACCACAAATCTGTACTTTGAAAGTACACACTGTTTTCTCCTTTTTAACCTTTACTGTATTAATTACCTCACGTATATTCCTACACACTTATTTGCAAGTGAATGCTTACACACATATACACACACAGAGTTTAGCTGTCTACCTAAACTATTTTAAATATTTTTAAAGCTCAGTGCTTTCCCCTTTAACTTTCTGAACAATTTCGTCTCCAATCACCCATCTTCGCAGTCCTAAACCTCCGTCTCTCATTTTGTGCGTTCTGCTTCACGGCAAATCCACATGTCCGGTTTTCAGGTGGACCCCTGTAATATGAACGGTCCCAGAAGCAGATCAAACGCCTCATAACTTCAAACTCCTCATCTTCCTCCCAAATGCAGTCCTCCTCCTGTATTAGAAATTCCATCTCACGGCCTCATCATACTCCCAGTTGCCTATGTTTGAAACCTCAGAATTTCAGATCATCTACCATCCCCTTCTGTTACTCTCCTCCTCCAATCAGCTTGTCTGCTCATCTGATTACTTTCATCTAATCCGTGCTTCCATTCCCATCTCATCTAATACTTCCATTCATTTTCTCACCGTTTCCATTAACACTTCCCTAGTTTATCTCTCATCACTTCTCACCTCACTTCACCATGTTTTCTACTATTTATCCTTCCATGAATTTAGACCTCTTCCCCGTTTCCTTATCCTTCATGAAGTTACAGTAACCTCCCCAAAATTAAGATCTGGCCATGTCATTCCTCCCCAAATCTGCAATGGCTCCCAACATCCAAAGAGTAGGATTCAGATACCTGGTTTTGGTATTTAAGAGCTTTTTCTATGTGGATCCGACACACTTCAGTTGTATCTCCCAGTCTATTGCTTTTCCCTTGGTCTCTACTGTGAATTAGTCTTTATTCCAATTACATACTTTCTATTACCTAAGACTCCTTCCTTTATCTTTCAAGGAATGACCTTTGTTCTCTCCTGTCCTTACTTGCATCTTGAAATCCTGTAACGTCCTCGAGCTCTAAACTCTTCTCAATTCCCTGAGTCAGAATGATTCTCTTCCTCTTCTTTTCCTCATTATACTTTGCTTGCATCTCTGCCATGGTACCTATCATATACCACTTTAAATTAGATTAGGTCTAGTTCAATCCAGTAAACAGTTATTGAGGGTCTTCTCTGTAAAAGGCCAGTACTAGGGAAAACAAAATGATTCAGTGTCTCTCCTCAAAAATTTACAATCTAAACAATCAACTGTAGCAGGTATCACAAAAAGATACAAACAAGGTATGAGAAGTCTTAAATGAAGTAAACCTGTATATGTCTTCCTTTCCCAGAAAAGGGCAGGAACCACCTTTCTCTTTCTCTTTCTTTCTTTCTTTTCTTCCTCCCTCCCCCCACCGCCACCACACGCACACACACAGAGTAACACACAACATACACATACCATTGTGAGTGTCATGCAGTAAATATTACTGCCTGGAATTCTTTAAAGTAACTCAGTAAGTTGATCAAAGTAGATTTAATGCATATTATGGGCTGAACTCTGTCTCCCCAAAAATTCATGTGTTGAAGTCCTAACGCCCCAGAACAACAGAGTGTGAATGTATCTGGAGATAGGACCTTTACAGAGATGATTACGTTAAATGAGATTCAAATGATTGAGTTAGAGTGGGCCCTAATCCAACCTAACTGATGTCCCTACAAGAAGAGAAAATTTGGACACGCACAGGGACACCAGGCATGTGCACTCACACAGCGAAGATGGCGTAAGGACACCATGGCCATCTGCAAGCCAAGGAGAGGGGCCTCAGAAGAAACCAATCTTAATCTTAGACCTCTAGCCTCCAGAACTGTGAGAATCAAATTGCTGTCGTTTAAGCCCCTCAGCCTGAGGTACTTTGTTACGGCAGCCCTAGCAAATTACTACACTGCATAGCCACAGAACAACAGGGAAAATGGGGGAAGCTGATACCCTGAAAACTAACTAGAAAATAAGCACATAATTGAAAAATAAGCTATGTAATTTGTACAGGTCTACACATTATAAAAGCAAAAAAAAAATATTCTGATTGGATGAGGTTTCTGTAACCAAAGAGGAGAGTTAGGACACTGTGTATACCAAAGCATGGACTTGATTAGGGCTTCCCAGTTATTTTGCTACAATGTACTCCCTTATTATTTATCCCCTACCTTGCACTCCAAGTACATGTTGCTAACTGCATCTGCTTGCTTGCTTGATCTGTCAAACAAAGCATATATTATCTTCCTGTATACTGAAGAAAATGTGTGTGTGTGTGTGAGACTGAGTGTATTTTTCATCAAGGTGAGAATAGCCTGACATTTCAGTTAATCTATGAAATCATACTGCAGGTAAATACATGATTCTGGTAGACTTCCAGAAACACTGGAAGCAGCTTGAATAACATCCCCCTTTGCAACTTTCTTGGATCATTAGTAGTTTGGACCGCTATACCCAAACTGATATAACTGGATCACTAAAATCTATACTCCTCAGTGTTTGGCATAGGTTTTTACTAATGTAGATCTGAATTTGAGTTTTCTTTGAAAGTACATTCCCAAGCAATCTTCCTGAATGACTTTATGATAAAATGATACTTTTAAATGTTTTTATTACTATGACCTTATAAAGTATATACACATGACTTTCTGGTTTCTTGCCAAAATTAAATAAACAAATACAAATCCATTGCTTCATAGCACGACCTATGTTATAGTACATGCCTTAGAAAGAATGTTAAGCAACGCTATTTATCTACAAAGTCTTACGTAACAAATTAGTTGTAAGTGAAACTAAACATAACTTACCAAATTAGTGATACTGAATTACCATGTAGGATTTATCTGACGAACTAAGGTAAGCACTTACTGCTATGATTGTTGAAAATAATGAAGAGCAACCACTCACATGAAGTTCAAATCAGAGGCCGAAACTTCACTGGCACCATGTTCTAGTCACACAGGATGGATGTTTATGAGTAAGGCTCTACCATGGTCAAAATTCTCAGTTGACTTTGTGTAATTCATTAGTTGATGGAATAAATTATTAAAGGAAAAACAAAACGTAGACCGTTGACACTTCCTATTAGTTCACTTTCTTGATTATAATAGTTGTATATAAAGCAACTGATTTAAGTGTCACATAATTAATCTATCTTAGACATTACAATAGTACAAATAAAATCACATTAATGGTTAAAGTAGTTTGCTCAAATGATCAAAGGAGTCAACTAACAGTGAGAATACAATTTTTCCGTTTCTAAATGAAGCTGGTCAGGGCCACTCCAAAGGGCTCTACAGGTTTTTCTCTGTACAAAGGCGCAAAGCTGAGGCGGTCAGTGGAGGCTGAAAGCCAGCCTGAGGTGATCCCCCAAGCCATGTACCTATAGGTACGAGAGGAGGTGCCTGTGACTAACTCACACAAAGAGGCCCTTTGGACCCTAGCAGCCCTGTGCCTCTCACTATTTTCTTCAACTAAATGACGCTAAAAATCCCACATATTCTTAGAACCCACTCTGAAGAATATCTAAATAGAATGTGACTCATGAAACAGTTAAACCGTAGAATTCTTTTGAACATGATTTGAACTGAAGCAATTGTAAACAGTTTTAAATTTCTGAATGACTATCCTTTCGCAAAAGATAAATATTATATTCTAACTAATTTCCAAACACTAAACTGCCAACGTAGAATTCAGCAGATTAACGGAATAGAAAGGTAATCTGTTGACTGGTAAGATATTATCTCAATGACAAATATAATTAACAAATGCACCTCAGGACTGTTCAAAATTGGGAATTCCCTGGCAGTCAAATCATTGAGTCCTACCTTCCTTCTGTCTGTGTCCTCTATGAGAAGCAGCTAACTAAACAAAAAATTTAGGATCACAAGATTAAACCACGTGCCAAATGTATATTAAGACGATTTGGAAGTGAGAACTCATGAAAGAAGCAAATTGAGATATTCTTTTTTAGTAATTCCTTATTTCAAAATTCTTCTTAAAAATTTTCAACCAGGTTAACAACCTAAGGAAAGTTTACAACCACTTCGTAGATAGTGAGGATATCTAAGAGGTGGGGGGAAAAAGGTGGTGAATTGCTGCCTTTCAGTTATGCAAGAAGCATGTATTTTTTGAGCATTTTCTCTATGTTTTGGAGCACGTAAAGACAGAGTGTGTGACCTTAGCCCTTTAGAAGCATTCTTATTCTACGGGAAACTAAAATTCTTGTCACACATCAAGATTTTTACAAGAGCAGTAGAATAACATTTTGTTTCTTTTTATTCATCAGCCTCATGGAATTTTACTGACAAATTTGGTCTTTGGGCTATTTTTGCTCAGAGAATATATTTTCAGGATGTAGTGTTCCTTATTATCCTTTTGTTCTTCTATTTGCTTTTGGGCTTCCTAGTTACAAAGCATTCATTCCACTAGCATTCTCTTCATCATTAATTGTTCAAGTAGCCTTAAATATCTTTGTATTCTTAAGCAAAGGAGATGTGGTCATTATGGGTATATGTGTATATATTTTCATTTTTAAAGCTCCTTCAAATAGAGCCAGTAATAAAGTACAGATTTAAAACTACACCTCAGAGGTCTGAGAACCCAGTCAACCGGATTATATTGATTAAGAGTGAATTAAATCGTCTGTGATTAAAAAATGCTTGCATTCATATGCTCTCAGAAAAAAATCAAATTTCTGCTTAATAAAAGCAAAATTTCTAATGAATTCAAGTTAACATTCATATGATGGTATTCCTTAAATAGTAGTATGCAACTGATACTTGTTTGAGTTTCTATCTATCGAGAACAAACACTACAAGCATATTCTGGTATATATTCCCCTTAGGTTCTATTTTGATTGTCTTTGCTAAAGTTAAATAACATTTCTTTCATCAAAACTGTATACACTCATCATAACTAATCAAATAAAATAATGTAGTACAAAGCAAAAAAATTTTAAATCCCCTAAAATCCTAACATGTAGAAATCATTTTCTGAATATATTTTGACTTGCATGTGGATATTTTTCTATATATAAACATTGAAGAGAGGATAGAAAAGTACATAAATGATAAATACACAGGCTTTTTAAAAATGGGATTCTACATACATGACATTTTAAATAGAAATTATTATTTAATTATACTTAGATTTAATGAAATAAAAATGAACTGAATTGATGTATTAGGCATTAAAATAAATATTTCTTAAATACCTAAGTTCACAAAAGAGTTCTCTAGAGCTGAAAAAAGGTGTAAGAAATCATACTTTTAGCCTAGATTTTAAAAATGTAAACAGCATCTGTTAACCTTGTGCTCCACAAGATGAGAACACTGCCCCTTCTACTTCTTCTTACCTTTTCTTCCCACTTACGTTTGTTAAGTATATTAGGAGATAATCAATATAAATTCTATTTGTTAAATTATTTTCATATTGCCTGCCCTGAGGCACCCATCCAGCCTGCTAGTTGGATTTATGACATCAATAAGTGAGTGGGAAAATTCTACCTGTTAAAAAAAATGTTAATTGAGTTGCTAAACAAATGTATTTTAAATTTACAGCATGAAAAAATTGTCTTGAAAGACAAACATTTTTGTTTCAAGAGCCAGGCACTTAAGAGACAGAAGAGTTTTTCATTTTCCAAAAATCTGGGTTTTGAAATTCAAGAGGCAAAGCCCTGAAGAAGGGGCAGGGCATAAAGTTCATACCATAAACAAGACAAAAGTATGATGAAACAATAGCCAGTAGCAGCACAAATATAGAAAAACTCTCATCAACTGATGAAAAAAGAGAATCAGAGGGCATGGAACTCTAGCTTGAGTATTTCCTGGCTCTATGAGATAGGGTTCACTCCATTCTGGACCAAGAATGATGGTCTGAGATGGATAATTGGAGCAGATGCTGTAGGTGCCCATCCCATACTCCTTTAACATTCACCATTCCCTTAAATGCTGTCCCAACAGTTTCAAGATGTAACCATCTGTTGACTTTGCCTCCGGGCTTCCTTTGGCTGCCAGATCCTGGTTGGCCCTCTCTCTCTAGTTCCTGGAGTTAACCCGGGAGCAGCTTTCAACCAACATCTGATGGGAGGTGGTGGATAAATACCTCTGCTCCTTTGCCTCTGGGTGGGGTTCATTTTAAGGTGTGTTCTATACTACCTCCTAAATTTCCTCAGAGTGACTGAGCCCCATTTACCTACGGTACTGATGGTAACCTAAGTAATGAGGCGCCCTTTATTTGTTTTCTTCCCTTCTCTGCCACTTCTCCACCCAACCGACGCTTTCTGGAATCACATCTCAAATCACTTCCCAAATACTTGCACCCACATCTTTATCGCAGGGTCTGCTTCTGTGTGAACCCCACCTAAGAGTGTAAAGGACAATAAAAGAGGTGGATGGGGAATCTGAGAACAGAAATGGGCCACACTTCTCTGTTTGAGAGATAGGTTCTCCTTCAGGTTTCTCCAGAAAGCAGACTCTGAGATCAAGTTTAGAGCATAGGGTGTTTAATAAAGAGCCTTGGCATCAACACCTGTGTAAAGGAGACAAGAGCAGGACTGAGCCAGGGAGGAAGGTCAGCACAAGCTCAGTGAGGGTCAGCCAACCTCACAGGGAGCTCTGGAGCCAACATGACTTCTTACGCTGCCTCAGTCAGGATGTCACTGGCTGTGGGCTACTTTGGACAGTGTGCCACCTAGGGCGAGAGAGACGTCTGCGGCTGAGCCAGTCTGAGAGGGGGATGGCAGCTGAAGACTGTATACCCGCAGTACAGCAGGGACAGGGGAAGAGGGTCCTTCCTGGAAGAGGGTTCTGAGAA
Source organism: Physeter macrocephalus (assembly GCF_002837175.3). Taxonomy (NCBI): domain Eukaryota; kingdom Metazoa; phylum Chordata; class Mammalia; order Artiodactyla; family Physeteridae; genus Physeter; species Physeter macrocephalus. The sequence continues at coordinate 9,183,059 of NC_041217.1, read as the reverse complement.
GCACGCCCTGGCGCCCACCATGGACCCTTCTGCTACTCAGGCCACTTCATGTAGGTTGGGGAAGCAGACCCTTCAAAATTTTCAAGGTTCAAGCACGTATATGTTAAATGGCACCTTCCTCAAACTTGTTTTCGCTTTTATAACAGCTACAGATACATAATAGACAGATGGTAGGCAGGTAGGTAGATAGACAGATACACAGATACACAAATACACAGACAGACAGAAATTTGTCAGAGTTCTCCAGTGAAACAGAACCAATAGTATATATACACATAGAGAGACGGACTGAGATTTATTTTAAGGAATTGGCTCATGTTACTGTGGAGAATGGCAAGTCTAAAATCTGAAGGGCAGGCCAGCAGGCTGGAGACCCAGAGAGGAATTAATACGGCAGTTCAAGTCCAAAGGCAGTCTGCGGGCAGAATTTTCTTCTTCAATTGATGTCCAATTTTTTTCTCTTAAATTAAACTGATTGGACGAGGCCCATCCATATTATGAGGGTAATCTGCTCTACTCAAAATCTAGTGATTTAACATTAATGTCATCTAAGTAATACTTTCAACAGAAACATCTAGACTCATATTTGACCAAAGAGCTAGGTACTGTGGCCTAGTCAAGTTGACACCTGAAATCATCACAGATGTGTAGGCAGATCTATACATATCGTCACAGATAGACATTAACAGTATTACTGTCATTCTGCCTTTTCCTCCCCACTTAGCTCTCAGGTATTGCTTTTTTACTGAAGGCACTGTACCTGCCTCTGTCACCTCTCTTTCCTCTCTGCTTTGATTTCCCACTTCTAATCTTCTGAGGGATGGATAAAAAAGAGAAGCATAGTTCTGAGTGTAAAATGGAAAGAAAATGCCTGTAAATGACAGCCAGAGCACTTACCCATGAGGAAGAGAACTTTAGTCTGGGCATGTGGACTCTGTGTGACTGTACTTGGCTACCCAGAAGTCTTTCTTATTTATTTTTACATGTCTATTTATATCGGTGACTGAGTTTGCCAAACATGTGAGAGGTAACAACAACAATGAGACTTTCTAAGAAGTTATTATTTACCCATTTTTAACATAGAAAATGTATAGAAAACTTTTTATTAATCTTATGAAACTGATAATTCAAAAATAATAAGAATGTTTTAATTAATGCAAGGGTCTCATTAATATTTGATATAATTTCCAATCAAATACTTAGAAGATGATTAATATTTTTATTTATTCTCTTTTGTAAAACTAACTTCTCAAGTTTCTGTTTCAACACTAGAGACCATAATCAAGATGGAAACTAGTCATCTTTTCAGCTTCCTGGAATTTATCATAATTAATCTTTGAATACATTAAGCCAAAATGTTAGAGGCATTTAATAGGGAAAGTAACATAACAATAAAAATGTTGAATTAATACCATCACTATTTCCAAATCAATAATGGAAAAATAATTCAAATGATCCGTAAGTAAAGTCCCTTGTGATTAATATGTGGAAGTATCGCTTGTAATCAATATCTGGTTCATCTTCTCAGCTTTGGTTATGCCTATAAAGTAACAGACAAGAAGCCAGACACAGCCTTCCTCAAATCACTGATATGAACAAAGCTCTTTGTTATCCACTAAAACTGAACAGGCCTCATCTTTGGTATTTGTTTGCCCTGAATTGTGTCGTTTATTATCTATTGTAAGCAAGTCAGTCCCAGTTACAAAGTCTTCGCTTTCTGAAATGTACGCTACTTACTGCTCTACACACGACTCAAGAACACGTTTACTTAATAACAAATCTTTTCCTGTTTCTCATGTCAGAAAGTACCAAGTAAGCAAATGGAAAGTCCTAACAGCAGGAGAATGTTGCCAAAAGCAGTGAATGTGGCTTCCAATGGCACTCCAGATTCAAAAATAGAGTGGATTTTAATTATTTCCTTTGAGGGAAAATGAAACAACCACAGCACTTAAAAAGATGTCTCAAATAAGGCATCTCTCCTCGGAAATAAGAAATAACAGAGTGCTGTCTGAAAATACCCGCCAATGTCCAGTCAGGCAGCGCTGTGAACACTCAGAATCAGAGCTTCTGCCTCAGACATTGTAAGGACCAGAGAGAAGACCTGTCGACATAGGACATCTAGCCCTCCTAGACCATTCCTGTCACTCTCTCCGCAGGGCTGACAGGCACCAGAAATCTCGATCTCACCAACAGGTGCCCAGAACGTCAGCTTTGAACCACAGGCATTTTATCATAAGCACAGTGTACTTTTAATTCCTGGCAGCTAACTTTTCTGAACCAGCCTTGATCTAATGTTAAGAGAGGTGGACCATTCTTTGAGCTTCACTTCTGCCCTGAGATTCAGGAACCTATTCACGACAACCCTTGATCTCTGCCAGTACTGTCTGTTTATCCTCCCTGCAGAAGGATGGCTCCTGGACCCCAGTCTGCTGTGCCCACACCTTGGGGCACTCTGACCAATGAAGTTTATTCCTCCAACTCTGACAACGAACGGTCCAAAGTGTATTCAAGCTGGTATTAATTTATATCACGGCCCTTTCCCATACATATAACATAGAGTTGCAGCCAGAGTTCTTGCTGCAGAAAGCTATATGCTTTTTCCCCTAAGAGGGATCATTGAATTCCCCACAGGGAAAGATATGTAGAATAAGCCCCCAGCAAAATTACCAAGGCTGGAAACTGTCCCCCGCATCCGTTTTCAGGCTGTGGCCCAAAGCGTGCCTTTTTCCATATTCCAAGAAGGAATCTAGACAGTGCAGGGTTGAAGGTCTCAGGCTCACAGCGGCCTGGTGTGAAGCCCAGCTCCGCGGGGCCCGGGCACTGCCCTTGCCATCAGCCTGCCTGGGCGGACCCTGCCTCCGCCAGCCGCCAGCCCTGGGGCCGTGGGGAAGTCATGTAAAGCTTCCACACCTCGGTCCTTCCGAACGCATGGAGAGATGAGGGAAATAACGGGGTTGTTCTGAATATTCAAGGAGCTTGCCCACAGGAAGTCACTAGTAAAATGCCCGTAACAGTGCAGTCCTGATCACTCATCGAACTGTCTACTCACAGCTTGAAAAAAATAAAAAAATACATTTATAAAAGGAAATGGACCTGTGGACGTAACTTGGGTTTGAGAGAACAGAGTTCTTTTTCGTCGTTACTTTCATGAGGATGACTAAGACCAGCGTCACTCCGCCTTCACCACAGGCGCCTCCTGGCGTTTCTTCAAACTCACCAAACACCGTCCTCGCGTTTACTGCTCCTTCTGCCTGGGATGCCGTGTCCCCAGGGGGCCATGCTGCCGCTTCCCGTCCTCCAGTGCTCTGCTCCGACGTCACCATCACAGAGACGATGTTCCTGACCCCTGATCCGTAACAGCACCCTGTATGGCTCTCTATTCTTTTAAGCAGCTTTACTTTCCTTCATAGCATTAGGGCCATCCGATGGTTCATTATGTATCGATCTCCTTAGAGCCTGTCTCACCGCATGTGAAGGCACGGACTTCCATTCACTGGGCTCCCTGACGTCTGTGACAGTGACTGGCACACTACAGGTACTCAAAATTATGGGTTAAGCAAATAAGTGCTTAACCGAATGATTCCTCACCAAGCAGGTTATACAGAGGCGCAGGGATGCGTGGTGTACACCAGACAGAGGTCAGGGCTGCAGCTCCTCTCGGGGAGCTCAGTCGCCGGCCAGGACCCTCTCAGCTGCATGCGTGCTAAGATGCCGAAAGGTAAAATGGACATTTCTCTCCACTATCTGACACTAGGTTGTTTCAATTTATTTCCAAAAAGACAAATGTTTAAGATTTTCAATTGTTTCAATACATGCGGCCATAAAGAGAGATCGGAATTAATATATGTTCTACTACAATCATTTGTCAAAAGTATCATGGGCTCAGTAGACACAAAAGAACACAACGAGGTTTGAAACACCAGTTGCTTCCAGCTGACAATTAGGTTGTTTGCTTTACTTAGTTAGGTGCATGTATCTTTTTCATTTCTATCCTACACGTCTTGCCATAAAAACCATGGTGTCTAAGATCCAGCTCAGGTTATGTTCTACGCGGTTAAGTTTGCAAACCAGAGGAGGTCAAATCTGCACTACACTTTAACTGATTTAGATCTTGTTATTTCAACAAGCAAACAACTTAAGTGTACCGTCGTGGGGAACGCAGGGACAAGAGTGATCACATCATCATCTGTGTACTCGGGCCAACAGGATGCTTGGTGAGGCTCAATCATATTGGTACAATGGGTGCATTCTATTCTCTTCTCAAAGATTAAACAGCTTTATTATAAGTGGTATCCTAAATCAGTATTTGTGATGCATTTTTTTAATGCAACAAGCACAATATGATTCAGAAGGATGCTTGCAATAATTACATGGAACTCCTCTCCTGAAACTTTTCCAGCTTTCTTTCGTTTGAATAGCAGTCTAGTGACTCCTTAGGAAATCCTTATAAAGTAAGTAAAGGGTGGTAACAAGAAAACCCATTTTACAAACGAGGAAGTGGTGGTTACTTACCCTAGGTTCAGGTTCTAATTGAAAAGTCAGGACAGAAGACTGTATCAGAGTCTACTGTTAAAGCTCCAAAAAGGGAATGATTTCTTTCCTAGCATGATTTTCAAACTTATCAATTGATCCCAAGGTCATGAAATAGTTTTTACAATTTCTCTTTAGCTTTGCACCAGCACCAATTGCTATTTGTCACCAGCCTTGGAAAGGGAGCAAGAGGTTGGAGAGATGGCATGTGGATATGTTTTAATTGAGATATAACTGTCTCATAGCATTGTATTGGTTTTAGGTATACAACATAATGATTTGATATGTGTACATTTTGGGAAATGATTGTCTAATAAATTTAGTTAACAACCATAACAATGCATAGTTAGCAACCTCCAAATATTGATATATAATATAGTATTGTTAACTATAGTCACCACGCTGTAAATTACAGGATTTATTTATCTGATAACTGGAAGTTTGATCACCTACTCCTATTTCACCCATCCCTCCACCCCACCTCCGGCAACTACCAATCTCTGTATCTGTGAGTTCAGAGTTTTTGTTTGTTTTTAGATTCCACATATACATGAGATCTTATGGTATCTTGTTCTGTGTGACTCATTTCATTTAGGAGTCCTCAAGGCCCCTATTCATATTGTTAAAATGGCAGGATTTCCTTCTTTTTTACGACTAAATAATAATTTTCCATTATTTTCTTTATTCATTCACCCATCAATGGACAATTAGGTTGTTTCCATGTGTTGGCTATTATAAATAACGCTGCAATGAATAGGGAGGTACAGATGTTTTCGCGTTAATGTTTTGCTTCCTTTGGATAAATACCCAGAAGTGGAATTGCTGGATCATATGATAGTTCCATTTTTAGTTTTTTGAGGAACCTCCATACTGTTTTCCACAGTGGCTGCACCAATTTACATTCCCACCAACAGTGCAAAGTTTCCCTTTTTTCCAAGCCCTTGTCAACATTTGCTACTTCTTCTCTATTTGATAATAGCCATTCTAAAATGTGAGAAGTGATATTTCATTGTTTTGATTTGCATTTCCCTGATGATTAGTGATATTGAGCTCTTTTTCATGTACCTGTTGCCCATCTGCATGTCTTCTTTGGAAAAATGTCTATTCGAGTCCTCTGCCCTTCTTAAAATCAGATTGTCTGGGTTTGGGGGGTTTTGTTTGTTTGTTTGCTATTGAGTTGTATAAGTTCTTTGTATATTTTGGATATTAGCTTCTTATCAGATATATGATTTGTAATTCTTTTCTCTCACTCAGTAGGTTGTCTTTTCATTTTGTTTATGGTTTCCTTTGCTGTATAGCTTTTTAGTTTGATGTAGTCCCACTTGTTTACCTTTGCTTTTGTTGCCTTTGCTTTTGGTGTCAAATCAAAAAAACTCATTGTCAAGACAGATGCCAAGGAGCCTATCCCCTATGTTTTCTTCTAGAAGTTTTATGGTTTCAGGTCTTACATTCAAGTCTTTATTTCAAGTTCAGCTTTGTGTATGGAGTATACAAAATGAATAAACAGAAACCTCAATTAAATAGAGTCGGGAGACTAGAATGGGGAGCTCTCACGGCCTGCAATGACAGCAGAGCCCAACAGGAAGAAAGACCCCATTCTTTCCTGGCAGGACTCAGCCAGTGAAAAGCCAAGAACTCTTTGTTTACCATCACCCTCCCTACTTCCTTTTCCTTTCTGTAAAAGTGTTCTTCCTCCCTTGCTGTGTGGGGACTTGCATATGGCTCGCCATGGTTGCAGAAGCCAAATTACAATCCTCTGGTGATCCCAGATAAACCCATCTTTGCTAGAGCAATATCTGGCAGTTATTTGCTTCAGGTCAACAGGGGTAACATAGTGGTCCAGTTTCATGCTTTTGCATGTGGCTGTTCAGTTTTCCCAACACCATTTATTGAAGAGACTGTCCTTTTCCCACTGTATATCCTTGGGTCCTTTGTTACAAATTAGTTGACCATACAGGCATGGGTCTATTTCCAGGCTCTCTATTCTGTTCCATTGATCTATGTGTCTATTTTTGTGCCAGTACCATACTGTTTAGGTTACTGTAGCTTTGTGGTATAGTTTGAAATCAGGGAGCATGGTATGTCCAAGTTTGTTCTTTTTCAAGATTACTTTAGCTATTCAGGGTCTTTTGTGGTTCCACACAAATTTTGGGGTTCTTAGTTCTCTTTCTGTGAAAAATGTCATTGGAATTTTGAGGGGGATTGCACTGAATCTGTAGATTACTTTGGGCAGTATGGGCATTTTAACAATATTAATTCTTGCAATCCATGGACACAGAGTATCTTTTCATTTATGTGTGTCTCCTCCAATTTCTTTCATTGGTGTCTTATGTTTCCTTGGTTAACTTTATACCCAGTATTTTATTCTTTTTGATGCAATTGTAAATGGGACTGATTTCTTAATTTCTCGTTGATAGTTTGTTATTAGTATATAGAAATGCAACTAATTTTTGTATATTGATTTTGTATCTTCCAACTTTACCACATTTATTAGTTCCAACAGGTTTTTTGGTGGAGTCTTTAGGGTTTTCTATGTATAATACCATGTCAGCTACAAAGAGAGACAGTTTTACTTCTTCCTTTTCAATCTGGATGACTTCTATTTCTTTTTCTTGTCTAATTGCTGTGGTAAGGCTTCCAATATTATGTTGAATAAAAGTAGTAAGAGTGAGCATCCTTGTCTTGTTTCTGATCTTAGAGGAAATACTTTCAGCTTTTCACTACTGAGTATGAAGTTACCTGTGGGCTTGTTATATATGGTCTTTATTATGCTGAGGTACATTACCTCTATACCTCTTTGTTAAGAATTTTTGTCATGAATGGATGTTGAACTTTGTCAAATGCTTTTTCTGCATCTATGGTGATGACTGTATTGGGTTGGCCAAAAAGTCCATTTGGGTTTTTCTGTAAGATGTTACAAACTTTTTGGCCAGCCCAATATGATTTTTATCCTTCATTTTGTTAATGTGGTATATCACACTGATTTGCAGATGTTGAACCATCCTTGTGTCCCTGGAATAAATCCAATTTGATCATAGTGTATGATCCTTTTAATGTACTGTTGAATTCAGTTTGCTGATATTTTGTTGAGGATTTTTTTGCATCAATGTTCATCAGGGATATTGGCCTATAATTTTATTTTCTTGTAGTGTCTAGTTTTGCTGTCAGGTTAATGCTGGCCTTGAAAACTGAGTTTGAGAATGTCCCCTTCTATTCTATTTTTTAGAAGAGTTTGAGAAGGATTAGTATTAATTCTTCTTTAAATGTTTGTTACAATTCATCAGTGAAGCCATCTGGTCCTGAACTTCTGTTTGTTGGGTGTAATGCATTTTTAAATGTTTCAAAGAGCACTCTGTGTCTTAATAAATAGACAATAATGAGAGGTGTGCTTACCCCGACAATCATTCTCTTAGGGAACATCAGTTTAATTTCAACATCATAATTATTCTGGCACTAAATCAATCAAAGCTCTTTCTCCTTTACCTCAGTTATGATACTTAAATGTTACTGAATTGAAACAATCATAAAATTGAGGAAAATACTGTATACTGACAACCTACAACAAATATGTCAAAATATCAAAAATTTGTCCAATTCTTCATGGCCTATTGATCGATAAATGCCATGTCACTGCTCCAGCAGATCCCTGGGTCATTGTAGCTTCATGACTGAGAACTGAGGCTGGCCAAACTCCCCATGAGGGACCGCACAGTCACATGCCTGACCCTCTTCCAAAATGTTAACATGCCCAAAACATTAACCCAAGTAAGAATGAGAGCACTCTTCTTCTTAAAGATTAAAGACCAACAGCTCCTGTTGCCTTTGGTGCCACAGTCACTGAAACTGGGGTCCTAGGTGCCTCCACCACAGCTGGGGTACAACTCCTAGCAACATCCTTAGACTGTCATCATTCCTTAAGGTTTAATAAATGCACCTTGTTTAAAAGACTAGCTCAGAGCTGGGAGGGAGTCCAGGAGAAGTCTGGAGCTGCCGAAGAGGCAAGAGACCTTTTCTTCCCTCTTTGCTTCCTGAGGCGCGAGGAGAAGGGATTAAGCACACCGCTTAAAGGAGCTCCAGAGATGGGCGCGGAGCTGCCAAAGAGACGAGACTTTTTCTTGCCTCTTTGTTTCCTGGTGTGCAAGGAGAGTGGTTTAAGCCCACCGCTTAAAGGAGCTCCAGAAACGGGCTCGGAGCTGCCGAAGAGATAAGAGACGTTTTCTTGCCTGTTTGTTTCCTGGTGCGAGAGGAGAGGGGATTAAGCGCACCGGCGTAAAGGAGCTCCAGAGACGGGCGCGAGCCACGGCTATCAGCGCGGACCCCAGAGACGGGCATGAGACGCTGAGGCTGCTGCTGCCGCCACCAAGAAGCCTGTGTGCGAGCACAGGTCACTCTCCACACCTCCCCTCCCGGGAGCCTGTGCAGCCCGCCACTGCCGGGGTCCCGTAATCCAGGGACAACTTCCCCGGGAGAACGCACGGCACGCCTCAGGCTGGTGCAACGTCACGCTGGCCTCTGCCGCCGCAGGCTCGCCCTGCATCCGTGCCCCTCCCTCCCCCGGCCCTGAGCCAGAGCCCCCAAATCAGCTGCTCCTTTAACCCTGTCCTGTTTGAGCGAAGAGCAGATGCCCTCGGACGACCTACGCGCAGATGCAGGGCCATGTCCAAAGCTGAACCCCAGGAGCTGTGCGAACAAACAGGAGAGGGGGAGGTCTCTGCCAGCAGCCTCAGAAGCAGCGGATTAAATCTCCACAATCAACTTGAGGTGCCCTGCATCTGTGGAATACCTGAATAGACAGCGAATCATCCCAAGTTGAGGAGGTGGACTTTGGGAGCAAGATATATTATTATTTTCCCCTTTTTCTCCTTTTGTGAGTGTGTATGTGTGTGCTGTGGTGTGAGATTTTGTCTGTATAGCTTTGCTTTCACCATTTGTCCTAGGGTTCTGACCGAACCGTTTTTTGTTTTTGTTTTTTAATTTTTAAAATTTTTCTTTCTAATAATTATTTTTTATTTTAATAACTTTATCCTACTTTATTTTATCTTCTTCCTTTCTTTCTTCCTTCCTTTCTTCCTTCCTTTCTTCCTCCCTTCCTTTCTTCCTCCTTTCCTTCCTCCCTTCCTTTCTCCCTTCCTTCCTCACTTCCTCCCTTCTTTCCTCCCTTCCTTCCTCCCTTCCTTCCTCCCTTGCTTCCTCTCTTGCTTCCTTCCTTCCTTCCTTCCTTTCCTTTCTATTTTTTCTCACTTTTATTCTGAGCCGTGTGGAGTAAAGGCTCGTGGTGCTCC
>NC_041217.1:9169208-9171854 GCF_002837175.3 Physeter macrocephalus | reverse complement strand
AAATGGTAATAGGAACATACATATTGATAATTACCTTAAATGTAAATGGATTAAATGCTCCCACCAAAAGACACAGACTGGCTGAATGGATACAAAAACGAGACCCATATATATGCTGTCTACAAGAGACCCACTTCAGACCTAGGGACACATACAGACTGAAAGTGAGGGGATGGAAAAAGATATTCCATGCAAATGGAAATCAGAAGAAAGCTGGAGTAGCAATTCTCATATCAGACAAAATAGACTTTAAAGTAAAAACTATTACAAGAGACAAAGAAGGACACTATATAATGATCAAGGGTTCGATCCATGAAGAAGATATAACAATTGTAAATATTTATGCACCCAACATAGGAGCACCTCAATACATAAGGCAAATACTAACAGCCATAAAAGGGGAAATCGACAGTAACACAATCATAGTAGGGGACTTTAACACCCCACTTTCACCAATGGACAGATCATCCAAAATGAAAATAAATAAGGAAACACAAGCTTTAAATGATACATTACACAAGATGGACTTAATTGATATTTATAGGACATTCCATCCAAAAACAACAGAATACACATTTTTCTCAAGTGCTCATGGAACATTCTCCAGGATAGATCATATATTGGGTCACAAATCTAGCCTTGGCAAATTTAAGAAAATTGAAATCATATCAAGTATCTTTTCTGACCACAACGCTATGAGACTAGATATCAATTACAGGAAAAGATCTGTAAAAAATACAAACACATGGAGGCTAAACAATACACTACTTAATAACGAAGTGATCACTGAAGAAATCAAAGAGGAAATCAAAAAATACTTAGAAACAAATGACAATGGAGACACGACGACCCAAAACCTATGGGATGCAGCAAAAGCAGTTCTAAGAGGGAAGTTTATAGCAATACAATCCTACCTTAAGAAACAGGAAACATCTCGTATAAACAACCTAACTTTGCACCTAAAGCAATTAGAGAAAGAAGAACAAAAGAACCCCAAATTTAGCAGAAGGAAAGAAATCATAAAGATCAGATCAGAAATAAATGAAAAAGAAATGAAGGAAACAATAGCAAAGATCAATAAAACTAAAAGCTGGTTCTTTGAGAAGATAAATAAAATTGATAAACCATTAGCCAGACTCATCAAGAATAAAAGGGAGAAGACTCAAATCCATAGAATTAGAAATGAAAAAGGAGATGTAACAACTGACACTGCAGAAATACAAAAGATTATTAGAGATTACTACACGCAACTGTATGCCAATAAAATGGACAACCTTGAAGAAATGGACAAATTCGTAGAAATGCACAACATGCCGAGACTGAACCAGGAAGAAATAGAAAATATGAACAGACCAATCACAAGCACTGAAATTGAAACTGTGATTAAAAATCTTCCAACAAACAAAAGCCCAGGACCAGATGGCTTCACAGGCGAATTCTATCAAACATTTAGAGAAGAGTTAACATCTATCCTTCTCAAACTCTTCCAAAAGATAGCAGAGGGAGGAACACTCCCAAACTCATTCTATGAGGCCACCATCACCCTGATACCAAAACCAGACAAAGACATCACAAAGATAGAAAACTACAGGCCAATATCACTGATGAACATAGATGCAAAAATCCTCAACAAAATACTAGCAAACAGAATCCAACAGCACATTAAAAGGATCATACACCATGATCAAGTGGGGTTTATTCCAGGAATGCAAGGATTCTTCAATATATGCAAATCAATCAACGTGATACACCATATCAACAAACTGAAGGAGAAAAACCATATGATCATCTCAATAGATGCAGAGAAAGCTTTTGACAAAATTCAACACCCATTTATGATAAAAACCCTGCAGAAAGTAGGCATAGAGGGAACTTTCCTCAACATAATAAAGGCCATATATGACAAACCCACAGCCAGCATTGTTCTCAATGGTGAAAAACTGAAACCATTTCCACTAAGATCAGGAACAAGACAAGGTTGCCCACCTTCACCACATTATTCAACACAGTTTTGGAAGTGTTAGCCACAGCAATCAGAGAAGAAAAAGAAATAAAAGGAATCCAAATCGGAAAAGAAGAAGTAAAGTTGTCACTGTTTGCAGATGACATGATACTATACATAGAGAATCCTAAAGATGCTACCAGAAAACTACTAGAGCTAATCAATGAATTTGGTAAAGTAGCAGGATACAAAATTAATGCACAGAAATCTCTGGCATTCTTATACACTAATGATGAAAAATCTGAGAGTGAAATTAAGAAAACACTCCCATTTACCATTGCAACAAAAAGAATAAAATATCTAGTGATAAACCTACCTAAGGAGACATAGACCTGTATGCAGAAAATTATAAGACACTGATGAAAGAAATTAAAGATGACACAAATAGATGGAGAGATATACCATGTTCTTGGATTGGAAGAATCAACACTGTGAAAATGACTCTACTACCCAAAGCAATCTACAGATTCAATGCAATCTCTGTCACAAACTACCACTGGCTATTTTTACTACAGTGGAGAAAAGACAGCCTCTTCAACAAGTGGTGCTGGAAAAACTGGACTGGTACATGTAAAATTATGGAATTAGAACACTCCCTAACACCATACACAAGAATAAACTCAAAATGGGTTAAAGACCTAAAT
>NC_041217.1:9147548-9168431 GCF_002837175.3 Physeter macrocephalus | reverse complement strand
AGTGAAGTAAGTCAGAAGGAGAAAAACAAATACCGTATGCTAACACATATATATATGGAATCTAAGAAAAAAAATGTCATGAATAGACTAGGGGTAGGATGGGAATAAAACACAGACCTACTAGAGCATGGACTTGAGGATATGGGGAGGGGGAAGGGTAAGCTGTGACAAAGTAAGAGAGTGGCATGGACATATATACACTACCAAACGTAGGGTGGATAGCTAGTGGGAAGCAGCCGCATGGCACAGGGAGATCAGCTAAGTGGTTTGTGACCACCTAGAGGGGTGGGATAGGGCGGGGGGGAGGGAGGGAGACCAAGAGGGAAGAGACATGGGAATATATGTATATGTATAACAGATTCACTTTGTTGTAAAGCAGAAACTAACACACCATTGTAAAGCAATTATACTCCAATAAAGATGTTAAAAAAAAAAAAGACAAGCTCAGACAGGAGCACTCCGTGACAAAACTGGCCTGGGTGCCAAATGGGATACGGTCTCTTATTCAATAACACACACACTGCTCTTGGTGAGAGTGTTTGGACTGGAATTATGTGCTTCCAAGGTCAGCTAATTCACGGTCTCACAACCAGAGCTTCCCTTTAGCCTCCAGCCCTGAGACAGAGCCTCATCCACTAGACACATATACTCTGGTAGGGATGGATTCACTCTCAAGAGTGTCACTGCTCTTCCCTGCAGGCAAGAAAAAAAATGAAGGCTATGTAATTAATTAAAAATGTTTAACAACTTTGGATTCCAAAAGAAAGGCATCATTATGGGCCCCTTTCCTCAGGGAAAACTCCTCTACTTCTACGCAAATTTATGGTTACAGATGGATTCATAATGGAGGGTTTTTCCCTCTGCTCCTAGGGTAGCAACTAAACTCCAACAGATGTAAGAGAAAAGGGGTAAAGTCTACTTCCTACATCCTAAGCAGTTACCCTGGCATGGCTAAAATGTCTTTTTCAAAAACAGCATACATATATATATAAAATGCCTTGCACATGATAGCTATTTATCAACAAAAGGTACCTTTCATGTTCAATGAAAGGTAGCTATTGTTATTAAAAACATAATCACACAATGCACAGATTCTGCTGGGCCACTTCTCAACTGGAAAAACCACATGGAATGGCAAAACAGCATTTAATTCCACTTTCTTAGTCATCTACATATTCACTGCAAAATTAGAGCTGAGGTCAATAAAACACAGACTTTTGTAATAGTGCAGATCAAACTCTTTTTTTCCCATCCCTAAATTTTACATTTGCAAGTAAATGACCAGTGTTGACTAACAACCTAAAATGATAACAGTATGTATTTTCATCAATAACTAAAACTGGCTTGGCTGTATACCTTCTTGAAAAAGAAAGAAAAAAGGCAAAACTCATAAAAATAGGATAAATTGAAATCAAATATCATCCCCTGGATAAATTCCTTAATTGTGTGTACGCCCTCAGCACTTCACAGACAAGTAAAACAGAAAAACACACATTCCTTTTAATCCGAGGGCCTAAAGATGAATACTAACTCCTTCTCATTTGTCCAAAGAGACTGAAGATGAGAGATGCTCAAGAATGGAATGTGCTTCTATTCCCAACAGCCAAGACATGGAAACAACCTAAATGTCCACTGACAGATGAATGGATAAAGAAGATGTGGTACATACATACAATAGAATACTACTCATCCATGAAAAAAGAATGAAATAATGCCATTTGCAGCAACACGGACAGACCCAGAGATTCTCATACGAAGTGAAGTAAGTCAGACAGAGAAAGACAAATACCCTATGATACCACTTATATGTGGAATCTAAAATATGACACAAAGGAACCTATCTGTGAAACAGAAACAGACTCACAGACATAGAGAACAGACCTGTGGTTGCCAAGGGGGAGGGGGGTGGGGGAAGGAAGGATTGGGAGTTTGGGATTAGCAGATGCAAACGAGTATATATAGGATGGATGAACACCAAGGTCCTGCTGTAGAGGACAGGGAACTACATTCAATAGCCTGTGATAAACCATAATGGACAAGAATATAAAAAAGAATGTACACATATGTATACCTGAATCACTTTGCAGTACAGCAGACATTAACACAACATTGTAAATCAACTCGACTCCAATTAAAAAAAAAAAAAGGCATGTGCTTCATCAGTGGGAGTCATGCTGGCATCAGTACCCTGGGCTCTGGTCCACCTGAGGATATACAGAAAAGCAGATGACAGGGACACACATTCACAGGCCTGTCTCCCCAGATGAATAATAACAATAGCTTACATTTACATAGCACTTACTGTGTGCCAGAGACTGCTCTAAGCACTCACCGAGTGTGTGAGAGAGACCGTGTGTGTGTGTGTGTGCGCGTACGTGCATCACTTAATCTTCACAACCACTCTATGAGAAAGCTACTTATCCTCACTTTAAAGATGGGAAAATTGAGGCCCAAGTTCACACAGCTCGGAAGTGGCAGAGCTGGCGTTTAAACTCAGGCCATCTGAACTCTGTAGTCTGTGTTTTTAACCACCACGCTCTACTGCCTAGAGTGGAATCATTTCCCCTGAAGCGCCACCAGAGAAAGTGTTATTCTTTCTGAGAACAGTGGTGGTGCTGCTGTCTCCTAGTTTTTCAGGTGATCCTGGAACCTTAGGATTTTTCTGACTTAGCATGTCTGCAGTTCACACTAGTGGAGCTCCTGTGTCACTCTGAGGAGTTCAGAGATTGAACCGGTCACTTAATTAGGCAACGGTACAATGTGACTTCCTGTCCCCTGAGCAGCACTGCACTGGGCACTGAGAACTTACAAGGTAAAGGGAGGATGGCCCTGCTGAGGCCCCACCTAACGTGATAATGTTAGGGAATGGGCCTTTGGGAGGTAGTGAGGTTTAGGAGAAGTCCTGAGGGTGGGGCCCTCATGCTGGAAATAGTGCCCTTATAAGGAGAGACACTAGAAAGCTTGCTCTCGCTCTCTCTGTCATATGAAGACACAGCAAGAAGGTGGCAGTTTCTCAACCCAAGGAGGGAGCCTTCACTAGAAACCAATCATGCTGGCACCTTGATCTTGGACATCTAGTCTCTAGAACTATGAGAAAATAAATTTCTGAGTTTTGGGGGGTTTGCTTTTTTAATTTATAAAGAAAAAAAAAAGCTCAATTTATTTTGTACTTTCTTTTACATCAACATCTTCTTCTTTCCTGCTTTAAAAAGGCTCACATTCTCAGTTGAAACCCCAAATGTCAGTTTGTGGGGCACAATGTGATTTTATGGGTAAAAACGGAAGTGCTGATATTAATTATTAATTAATCTTGATTAATTACGAAGCAGTTCAAAAATACGGAATGCTTCACGAATTTGCACGTCAACCTTGCGCAGGGGCCATGCTAATCTTCTCTGTGTGGTTCCAATTTTAGTATACGTGCTGCCAAAGCGAGCACAGATTTCTGTTTTTAAAGCCACCCAGTCCATGGTATTTGGTTATGGCCGCCTAACCTGAGAGAGACATAGACAGTGTTTAATGACAAAGACAGGACAGACACTTAAATCTGTGTCCATCGAAGAGAGACAGGAGCGAGAAACCATATTTAAAGGTTTACTAGTAGAAATATTTATGCATTTTAAGAGAGAAGGTAAACAGGGAAGGCTGGGTGTTTATCATGGTGGCAGATAATTATTATCATCATTACTCTTGCTACCACTTACCGAACATTTAACATACTTTCTCATTTAATCCTCAAAAACAACCCTGATGTGAAATTGAAATTTAGAGGGACTAGGTCATTTTCCCAGAGCATATAGCAATATCGTCAGGACAAAGACGGGACCCTGGCTCAGACACCAAAGCCCCTGACTCTGCCTTGCATCATGCAGAAGGTGGCAGGACAGCTCTAGGTGTTTCCAGCAAAGCTTCCAGAGCAGCTAAAATCCAGGAGGGTAGAAACCCAGCAAACAATATCTAGAATTAAGGTTTTCAAAAGAAACAACAAGGTACTTCTTTTTAGCTCCTACCAAGACAAAGGAAAAGGGCAGCTTCTTATCTGTAACATGATTCTCCCTTTTAAATTAATCCAGGGTGAATAAAAAGATAGCATCAGCCAAAGATGTACATGGAGACTATGATCAATCTCAAAATATCCTAAAAGGGACTTTGTCTGATACGGATAACCATGTGCTTGTGTCCATCTTAGATCACATTCCCTTTCAGGTAAGAATAAAAACTGGGAAGGATTTGAGGCTTAAAATTTACTAACAATATAGTATTATCAAGATTTTGGATTTGAAATCCAACGTACTCCATTCTCCCTTCGCTCAGAAAACCTGTGCTCTAAAGCGAATGAATCGAGGAATGAAAAGTTGGGTAACGCCTATGGAATCATTACAGTATGGCTACATTTTTTGTCTGAAGCTCTCTGCTCATTTGAGCATTTTGTTCTCAGAACAGCCCAGTACTTAAGAAGAATTGTCCCACAAATTAGTGAAGGCATTCTTTGTCAACCATCTGGCAGGCTGTTAAACGGATACTTTTTTCATTTTTTTCCCAGCCAAATGATTTCAGCACAATCTACTACCAGATGTCTTCTGTTTCTGAACAAATGATGATAGAAAGCAAGCTCTGTCTAACAACAAAGGTATAAATAGTGAATAATCTTGGCTCCATTTAAAATGTAATGCGGCAAACTGTGGAACCCTGAGCTCAAAGACACGCTGTTCAATTTTCTCTCAATTTTCCTAAGGAGATTTTCTATCTCCCAAGATATTCTAAACAATAAGGGGAATGATGCATTCAGAGAAAAACAGATGATAAATGTTGGCTCTATTTGTTTTGGTATAAGAATAAAGTCTGCCTCATGAATTATGAAGTATTTATATGTGTGAACAGAATTCAATAGTATAATCAAATAAGCCTTAAGAAAATGTTCTATTGATTAGCATTCTAAAATATTCATAATTACTGTTGCTCTGCATGCTAATTAAGCAAACTCAAATTTATATTAAGAAGTGTAATGTTTAATTCTTACACAAATTACTTTTATGTGTCAAATGACGTATATCCCTCCTACTCCCAAAAGGATTTAAAATAGATTACAACGAAGATATAACTAAGAAAAGTAAAAAATTTTTAAGTCGAGGACTAAAAAGAAGATGTAAACATTCTGACTACAAGATAACATCATTGCTGCCACTGAGGTTCTGCATACCCTCATACTAAGGTCTAATACATGATAGATGATACATAGATAGATAGATAGACAGGCAGACAGATAGAGAGAGAATAATAAATTGTGTGGCTGCCATTATGCCATAACTGCATAGTAAAAAACATGTCAACTCTTTAAAGAAACAGAATTTTTCCTGGCACTAAATTCAAACCAAGAGTTCATAGGTTCAGGGAAGAGAAGTGGTGAATAAAAAAGAAATACATTATTAGAGCCCCTTTGAATAATCTTCAAAACATAAACTAGAAGTCTCTATGGAGATGGACCATGATGACACCATTCCAGGAATTCCAAGATGATGGGATCACGCCCACAGAGATGCTGAAACAAAGGCAGGATGGACACTCCTTTCTCAGGGCTAGAACAGACTGAGGCGGCTCCAGGATCCAAGCAGTGGACAGAGGCTGTGGTGCAGCCAGGCACAACACAGCCGGGCTGTGCTGGGGCCTGTGGCAGACAGCGAGAAGGCAGCCCCGCAGACAGTACACACCCAGCCCGGAAGGAAGGGCACAAACAACACCCTGTTTTGGGGGAAATCCAACCCACAGGCCATGTGCTCCCAGCTGCAGGCAAAGAAAAATTATGTGTGAAATACCTCCTGTCCGATACGCTGTCGGTAATTACATGCGACATCAAGATGAGGTCTTGAGCATAGCCTGCAGGATTTCCCTTCCATGAAAGATGTGGTAGGTCATGGCAAGGCATCTCTTGCAACAACTAGAGAAAGCCAAATAAATTACCAAAAATCATGCCTTTAAAGACACTTTAGACCTATGGGGACAACGAGGACCAAAGATACTACAGTCACAGGAAGGGCAGGTTCCCTCCCAGGTGATCTGATCATCAGAGAGAGAAGGGACGGCAAGAGTGCCAAGCTCAGAACTCCCAGAGGGTGAAAATGACCTCCTACTCTTTCAGGGCACAAGAGACAGAACACCAGGTGCTCAAGGAGAAGCCTGAGGAGGTCACACCTGAAGAACATGGATAAACCTGTCCTGGGAAATACTCAGTTATCATGTGATTCAGTGTTTCAGCCCTGAAAATATAATCTTCTATGATTTAGGAATACAGCCCGGATCTCATGACTTTCCTTTATAAGGCAGTACGGCTCTTCCATCTATGCATTTATCTAACGTCTCTGTTCACTCATTTGTATTTTTAGCCTGTGCTGCCACTGGGGAAAATGAGGCCTATAAGCTTACTCTCCACTATGTGAAGAGATATATATATTTACAATTCCACTTACTAACTAATCCATTTATAATAGATTTTTAGAATAGTCACTTCTAATTTTCCATTTCTAGCTCCAAGGCACTAAAATATTTAGTCTGTTCCTGACTATAGTTGTTTTTGCATCTTTTTGAAACTTATTTTTAAATACACAGTTAACACCTGAAGATAGTCTCCATGTTGAAACGTTTTGAATCAGATTTTGTAGGCGGCCCATCCAATCCCATTGTCTTCCTCAGAAGTAACCTTTGATGTGAATCTTTTCAGTCCTTTTAAAGATACATTTATGGTCATATAAATGCAAATGGAGATATATTTAGGTTTTTATATGAAATATTTATGCAAGTATTACATAATGTGTTGCAACTTGGTTTATTCAAGTAAAAAGAGAAATTCCTCATATGTACAGATACCCCTATACATGTTATTTATTTTTTTATTTTGAAATGTTTTTCAAAAAACATTTTAATCCTTTGTTATTCAGCTGAAAGTATTATGTTATAATTTATAATTAGGACAGAGTCTGTACTTTCACTAATAAAATTCTGAAATGAATTTTAAAATAACTAGAAAAGTATCTTCATTACAGTCAAATTTTGTAAGATTATTTTTTGTCTTAGGTTGTATTTATAACTCTGAATTTCCAAGAGTATTAATAAGAATTGAGGGGTACCACATGTTATTTAATAATAAGAACTTTTGAGTAGAAAGTGATCTGTGTCACATAAGAAAACAATCATCCTCCCTGTAGAAGCTGGTCATGGAAAGTTCACTCAATTCATTACTTTCCTTAAAAAGGAAACAGTTCCAACTGTATCTCTCACTGCTGTTCTCAATGTTCTGTACCGTCACTAGAAGTCTTGTCCATACGCTCCTTGTTCTTTTTGCTTGTATGCCTCGCGACCTTCCTCTTCTGGCTGCGAGGCGCGTCCCCACGGCAACATGTGTCCAAGCTCAGCTTGCCTTCAAGAGCAGCTCACTGACCCCCCTCTCCAAAATCACTTGCTTTCTTCAGTTTTCCAATCAATAGCTGCGCTCTCTTGGACAAGTCACTAGAAACTGTAAATCTATTTTCCTAGAGTATTAGAGAATCTCTCAATTTTCCCCCAGTCCCCAATGTGCAGCGGTTCTAAAAATGCTCCCTCTTGGTGGACCCTCCACGGCATTTATCACATGTTCCTCTTTGTGGGGCTAATACAAGTCTCCCCTGTGGGATGGAGCCTGGCTCACCTCCCAGGCTAGAGGGCGGAGGCGGAGGGAAGGACTCGCTCGTGAGCGCTTTACTTGAAAGCCTCCCTGTGATTTGGATCCTTACGATTTTTTTCTTTTTAACAGCTTTATCGAGGTGCAACTGACACACAATAACCTGCATGCATTTACAGTGTAAAATTTACACTTAAATGTGTTCATACGTGTGTTCTGACACATTTATGCAACAGAGAGACCATTAGCCCAATCGAGACAATGAACATATATATCCACCACCCCCAAAGCTTCCTTGTCCCCTCTTGCATATCTTTTATTCAAAAATCCTTCCTTCAATCAGGTGGCTATACAATTACAGATTCTTTTGTATGTAAATGATATTTAACTGCCTCAGACTTAACCTAGGTTGCCTTAATTAAATTTCGGCGAGGCCCTCATCTTCCAGCTTTGACTAGGAATCATCTTATTTCCTGAAGCACTATTCTTCAACCTTTCTTCCAACGCAACCAATCCTATCGGTGACTCTCTCATTATGGGGAGTGATTCTAACACAGCCTTATGGTCAGAATCCTTAGTCTTGTATATGGCTTAACTGGGAGAAGGGTTTCAGCAGATTTTTCCACACAGACAGTCTTCAAAAATAAAAAGCAACTCTTTATAAAACACTCACACATAAGCAATCACTATACTATGATCATGACATTTTAGAACAAGAGGCACTAATAATCTGACAAGTATTTAAAGAAACAGAAGTTCCCAGGAAAATCAGGCCCCTTGATGGTTCACAACATAACTCACTCAACAAGCATTAACTCCACCCTATTAGCCACACACACTCCCCCATCCTTGAAGATCACTTCCAAAGAAACCTTCCCAGCCATGACATCTTCAGTGACACTGTGAATATCAGAATACCTACCTGGAGACGGAACACTTTAATATTCAAGGAACAGAACTGTTTGAAACAAACCTTTTAGGATCACATATTTTTAAAATGATGACCTTATAAAAAGTGAAGAATGGTGAGCACAGAGAGCATCACATGATAATGATGAAATTCATCAGGCAACAAAAGGCCAGGCCACAACATGCAGACGAGAACACACAGATTTTACTGGAAGATGGCAGGGACATCTCCGCAAATGTCTGGTGATACGTGAACTGTGGCAATTCCCAGTTGTTGATGGAGGGAGGCGGGTGGATAAATGTGTGTCTCTGTCTGTGTGTGTGTGACTGACGAGCTTTTTGAGAGGCTAAAGTATCTGTAAACAATGGGGGAAATGTTGTCTTAGTCTAGAACAGACCAGTCCCAGACGTTCTGAGAACATTATCTTCCCAGTGAAATTTAATTTCTAGATGACGAGCTGACCTTAAAATCTGAGAATAGTCACACAGCTACTTGGCACTGCTTTCAGAGTAAGTTCTGTGCCCAACCTATCTTGTACCTCCCAGACTGAACAGTCTGTATCCGGACGCTGTTGGGTGAGGAGCGATACAGTTCATAAATGTGGAGGAGAATAAGCCCAGCTGTGACCACAAACACATGAACCGACGAAACAGGGCTACTGCTTTCAAAACAGGCACTTCTGTCTCGTCTGCTCATTTAATAACTGTGAGATGACACTGCAGCCAGAGCGGGACAGACAGAAGGCTGGGAGGGAAGGAAAGAAGCACACCAGTCAGAGGCAGAGACAGGAGTGATTACAGCATGGCAGGCCCAGGCCATGTGGGTTTGAATGTGGGTGCTAATATATACACAGAAAGTTGGACAAGTTCTTTAATCTCACTGTGCTTCATGTATAACATGGAGATATTACCACAGGATCTTCACTGGATCATTCTGAGGATTAAATAAGTTAATATAAGTAAAGTGCAAAAAATAGTGCCAGGCACACTATAAGCACGATTCATTGCTACTATTGTTCCAAAATTTCTTTCATGTTAATTTGAATTTAACATCCAAGTAACTGGAGAGAACTAGGTGAAAATAAAATAATTTGGATCCTAGGTTGCAGGGGATACAAACCCAGCTCAGATTGGATTTTTTTAACAGGACGTATGCTAAGAGAACTTAAGGAAGGTGTGCGTCTCAGGGACACGTGGACGGGACGGTGCACGGTGAGCCTCGTACATAGCAGAACCACAGACAAGTCGAACAGCCCCAGCCTGCCCCCTCGCTCTTCTCCACGACCGCTTCCCTCCTTTCTCTGTGCAAAGCTGCTTCCTCCTCTCTGAAACCATGCTGGGAAACACGTTGCCGACACACCATAGGCCGTACATGCTACATTTTAGGAACTCAGAGACGGGTTTCCTTTTCTCAGTTCCAGTTTTAAGAAGCTTCCCAGGGAAGGCTTCCTACTGTCCATTCCCCAGGGAGCCCCAGAAAGGCCCAGATGGATGAGGGGAGAAACAGCTCCCAGTGCAGTGAGGCTGCGGGGCACTCCTAAGCACGCTGGAACTGCTTCTAAGAGGTCTTTACATGAAAAGAAGATGAGATAGGGAGGGTGGGAGGGAGGGAGACGCAAAAGGGAAGAGATATGGGAACATATGTATATGTATAACTGATTCACTTTGTCGTAAAGCAGAAACTAACACACCATTGTAAAACAGTTATACTCCAACAAAGATGTTAAAAAAAGAAAAGAAGATGATAGGAGGGCAAAAATAGAGTTCTTCCTCTGAATCAGCACCTGCCTTTTTCTCTACCAGGTTTCCTCAATTGGCTTTTCTTCTCAAGCTCAGTAAGACTCCAAGAACAAAAGGACATCTCCCAACTTCCTGATACTTTCCCACACTTGGAACAGAACTGTGTTTGTATGATACTCATTTCTGAATGGGTCTTGCTTGTTGTATTATTTGTTTGGTCTAAATTCCAACTGTTGATGCCTAAATTAGTTAGAGGAAACTCATTCTTGGTCCTAACCACAGGTTTCTGTTTTTAAGTATCAACTTAGAAACTCCTGTCATTTGATTCATGTAGCTGAAATGTTGCAGCTATGTATCATAAACTCTGAAACAGAGTTTTAGGAAATACAAACCACTTTATATTGTTTGTTGCAACAGATAAAAAAGATGTGCCACATATATACAATGGAATATTACTCAGCCATAAAAAGAGATGAAATTGAGTTATTTGTAGTGAGGTGGATGAGCCTAGAGTCTGTCATACAGAGTGAAGTAAGTCAGAAAGAGAAAAACAAATACCGTATGCTAACGCATATATATGGAATCTAAAAAAAAAAAAAAGGTCACGAAGAACCTACGGGCAAGATGGGAATAAAGATGCAGATCTACTAGAGAATGGACTTGAGGACACGGGGAGGGGGAAGGGTAAGCTGGGACGAAGTGAGAGAGTGGCATGGACATATATACACTACCAAATGTAAAATAGATAGCTAGTGGGAAGCAGCCGCATAGCACAGGGAGATCAGCTCGGTGCTTTGTGACCACGTGGGGAGGCGGAAGCTGGGACGAAGTGAGAGAGTGGCATGGACATATCTACACTACCAAACGTAAAATAGATGGCTAGTGGGAAGCAGCCACATAGCACAGGGAGATCAGCTCGGTGCTTTGGGATGACCTAGAGGGGTGGGACAGGGAGGGTGGGAGGGAGGGAGACGCAAGAGGGAGGGGATATGGGGTCATGTGTATGCATATGGCTGATTCACTTGTGCAACAAAAACTAACACGGTATTGTGAAGCAATTATGCTCCAATAAAGATCTATTAAAAAAAAAAGTTTGTTGCAATCTGTTTAGCATGTGGGTATGTGTGTGCCTGTGTATTTTTTTAAATAACATTTTCAGAATTTTTATTTTCATTAATAAAATGATATGCTGCCTTTAAAATAACTCCTGATACACCATAAGGAAGACACTGTTATCCTCTTATATGTGCAGCTTTAAGTGCAGTGCCTGGCACACAGAAGCGACTCAACAAATAATTCTTTAAAACCTGAATGAGGGAGAGCGGCCAAGATGTCAGAGCAGGAGGACCGTGAGCTCACCTTCTTCCAGGCAGAGCAAAATCACAACTACCGACAGAGCAATTCTCTATGAAAACGACCTGAGGACGAGCAGAAAAGCGTTTCCACAGTTGAAGACATAAAGAAAGAACGACAACAAGGAGGGCAGGAGGGGCAGAGACAGAGTATAGCCAGGAGCAACACCCCCTGGTCGGTGACCCACAAATGGGAGGCATATCACGATCCGAGAAGTCCTCCCCCCGGACCCACATGTTGGGCCCATATCGGCCTCCTCAGCCCAGGGGTCTGGCACCGGGAAGACGAGCCCCTGGAACATCTGGCTTTGAAAACCAAAGAGACTTACACTTGGAAGGGCTGGAGGGCTACAGAAAACAGACACTCCACTCTTCACGAGCCCATGCAAAATCTCCCATGCCCCAAGTCCCAGTGGAGAGGCAACAGTCTGAAAAGAGCTCCTGGGTCAGACCCACATGCTGACCGTGGAGAGCCTCCCAGAGAGGCAAGAGGCAACTGGGACTCTCCCCGGGGACACAGATGCTGGCAGAGCCATTTTTAAGAGCTGGTTTTACCAGGATAACACGGACACTGTCAAGCACATCTTGGAATGCTCCCTTTCGCCTACTGGCACACGGAGTTTACCTGCCCATCAGGGGGCCAGCAGAAGCCCCAGGCTCACGTGGGCCACACAGCGCTGTTCAGGGAACCGGCTCCACCCACCAGCAGCCCCACGCTCCCCAGGTACACAGCCAATCACACAGAAAGCCTACCTCGCTTTCCAGTGGGGCCACAGTCACTGCAGGAGGCAGGGCCTCACATCCAACTGGGCCGGGGCTTTCAGCCCAACCTACCACAGCACCCACAGCAGCTGGCCTCACAACAGAAGGGCACAAGCAGCCCACACAGCGGGCAACGCTAGAGCATACAGCTCTGGAGACCAGAGGGGAGTGTGCTCCTGGGCCCCAAAGGAGGTCTCCTACATAAGACCACTTCTCCAAGGCTGCGAAATGCAACTTACCCACCTAACACATAGACACAAACACCGAGGATCAGGAACATGAGGAGACAGGGGAATGTGTTCCAACAAAGGAACAAGATATGACCTCAGGAAAAAAAAAGAAAGAAGAAACAAAGTCGAAATAAGCAATCTACCTGATAAAGAAGTTACCATAATGATCATAAAGATGCTCACTGAACTCGGGAGCAGAATAAATGAACACAGTGAAAATTTCAATAGAAAGTTAGAAAATATGACGATAAACCAAAAGGACTGATGAATACAACAAGTGAAAGAAAAAATACATGAGTAGGAATCAACAGTAGATTAGATGGCAGAGGAATTGATCAGAGGACTGGGAAACAGAGTAGGGGAAACCACCCAAGCGGAACAGAACAAAAAAGAATTTTAAAAAATGAGGATAGTTTGAGAGACCTCTGGGATAATATCAAGCCTACTAACATTCACATTACAGGAATCACAAAAGGGAAAGAGAGAGGGGAAGGGGCAGAGAACTTATTTGAAAAAATAATAGCTGAAAACTTCCCTAACCTGGAGAAGGAAACAGACATTAATGTCCAGAAAGCAAAGAGAGTCCCAAACAGATGAACCAAAAGAGGTCCACGCCAAGACACATTATAATTAAAATGGCAAAAATTAAAGATAAAGAGAGAGGCTTAAAAGCAGCAAGAGAAAAGCAACAAGTACTATACAAAGGCACACAGGACCATCAGCTGACTTTTCAGCAGAAACCTGGCAGGCCAGAAGGAAGTAGCATAGTACATTCAAAGTGACGAAAGGAAAAAACCTACAACCTAAAATACTCTACCTGGCAAGGTTATCATTCAGATTTCAAGGAGAAGTAAAGAATTTTATAGAGAAACAAAAGCTAAAAGAGTTCAGCACACTACTGGCTTTATAAGAAGCGTTAAAGGGACTTCACTAAGCATAAAAGAAAAGGCCACAACTAGAAATATAAAAATTACGAAAGGAAAAATCTCACAGATAAAGGCAAATATACAGTAAAAGTGATAGATCAACTGCTCATAAAGCTAGTAGGAAGGTTAAAGACAAAAAGTAGTAAAATCATCTTTATCCACAAAAAGTAGTTAAGAGATACACAAAACAAAAATATTAAACATATATATACTATACATGTTGTTATATGTGAGTCACATGGCAACCACAAACTAAAAACCTATAATAGATTTAAAAAAAAAAAAGAGAGAAAGAAAGGTATCCAAACATAACACTAAGATAGTCATCAAATCACAAAGGGAAGAAAGCAAAGATGAAGTAAGGAACAAAAAAGAATTACAAAAACAACCAAAAAACAATTAATAAAATGGCAATAAGTACATACCTATCAATAATTACTTTAAATGTACTGGACCAAATAGTCCAATCAAAGTACAAGAAGAAAACTAGAAAAAACACATTCATGTGGAGTCTAAACAACATGCTACTAAACAACTAATGGTCAACAAATAAATAAAAGAGGAAATCAAAAAATATCTTGAGACAAATGAAAATGGAAACAAAACATACCAAAATCTGTAAAATACAACAAAAACAGTTCTAAGAAGGAAGTTTATAGCAAAACAGGCCTATCTCAGAAAATAAGAAAAATCTCAAACAATCTAAAGATTTAGGTTTAACTTAAGTTAAACCTAAAGGAACTAGAAAAAGAAAAACAAATAAAACCCAAAATGAGTAGCAGAAAACAAATAAAAAGGTCAGAGCAGAAATAAATGAAATAGAGACTAAAAAAGCAAGAGAAAAGATCAATAAAACCAAAAACTGGTTCTTAGAAAAAATTTTTAAAATTGATAAAAGTTTAGCCAGACTCATCAAGAATGAAAAAAAAAAAAAAAGAGAGAGGGCCCATATAAAACCAGAAATGAAAGTGGAAACCTTACAACCAACACCACAGAAATACAAAGGACCATAAGAAAGTACTACGAAGAATTATACCGAAGTGAAATGGTCAAATTACAAGAAATCAATAAATTACTAGAAACAAAAAAATCTCCCAAGAATGAACCAGGAAGAAATAGAAAACATGAACATACCAATTACCAGTAATGAAACTGAATCAGTTAAAAACAACAACAACAACAAAACCTCCCAAAACAAAAGTCCAGGCCAGATCCAGACGGCTTCACAGGGGAATTCTACCAAACATTTAAAGAAGAGTTAACACTTATCCTTCTCCAACTATTCCAAAAAACTGAACAGAAAGGAGTGCTTCCAAACTCAAACTATAAGGCCAGCATCATCCTGATACCAAAACCAGACGAAGACACCAAAAAAAAAGAAAATTACAGGCCAATATCACTAATGAACCTAGATGCAAAAATCCTCAACAAAATATTAGCAAACTGAATTCAATAAGACATTAAAAGGATTGCACACCATAATCAGGTGGGATTTATGCCAGGGAAGCAAGGATAATTCAAATCTGCAAATCAATCAACATGATAGACCATGTTAAAGCACTGAAGAATAAAAATCATATGATCATCTCAATAGATGCAGAAAAAACTTTTGACAAAATTCAACATCCATCCATGATAAGAATCTCAACAATGTAAGTATAGAGAGAACATACCTCAACATAATAAAGGCCATATATGACAAATCCACAGCTACAATCATACTTAATGATGAAAAGTCAAAAGCTTTTCCTCTAAGATCAAGACTGCCAACTCTCATCACTCTTATTTAGCATGGCGTTGGAAATCTTAGCCACAGCAATCAGACCAGTAAAAGAAATAAAAATAATCCAAATTGGAAAGGAAAAAGTAAAACTGTCACTGTTTGAAGATGACGTGATACTATACATAGAAAATCCTACAGATGCCACCAAAAAACTACTAGAATAAGTGAAATCAGAAGTTTCAGGATAAAAAATCAATATAAAGAAATCTTGTTATATTTCTATACACTAATAACAAACTAACAGAGAGACAAATGAAGAAAACAATCCCACTTACAACTGCATCAGAAAGAATAAAATACCTAGGAATAGACCTAACCAACAAGGTAAAACACTTATACTCTGAAAACTATAAGACACTGATGAAAGAAAATGAAAATGACACAAATGTAAAAAAAAAAAAAAAAAAAAAAGAAAAAAAAAAAGAAAATTACACCAGTGTAAAGATATACCATGCTCATGGATTGGAAGAATTAATATTGCTAAAATGACCACATTACCCAAGGCAATCTACAGATTCAATGCACTCCTTATCAAAATACCAAAGGCATTTTTGACAGAACTAGAACAAAAAATTCTAAAATTTGTATGGAAACACAAAAGACCCTGAACAGCCAAAGCAATCCTGAGAAAGAACAAAGCTGGAGTTGTCATGCTCCTTGATTCCAAACTATACTATAAAACTACAGTAATCAAAAACAGACATGTAGATCAATGGCATGAAATAGAGAACCCATAAATAAACCCACACTTATATGATCAATTACTCTATGGCAAAGGAGGCAAGAATATATAATGGAGGAAAGACAACCTCTTCCATAAATGGTGCTTGGAAAACTGAACAGCTACATGCAAAAGAATCAAACTGGACTACTTTCTCACACCATATACGAAAATAAACTGAAAATGGATTAAAAACGCAAAACCATAAAACTCCTGGAAGAAAACAAAGGTAGTAGGCTCTATGACACTGGCCTAAGCAATTTTTTTTGGATCTGACTTCTCAGGCAAAGGAAACAAAAGCAAAAATAAGCAAATTGGACTACATCAAAATAAAATGATTTTGCACAGCAAAGGATACGGTCAATAAAACGAAAAAGCAACCTACTGAATGGGAGAAGATATTTGCAAACAATAAATCCAATAAGGGGTTAACATCCAAAATGTACAAAGAATTCATATAATGCAACATCAAAAAAAACAAACAACCCAATTAATAAATGGACAGAGGAGCTGAATAGACATTTTTCCAACGAAGACATACAGATGGCCAACAGACAAATGAAAAGATGCTCAACATCACTAATCATCAAGGAAATACAACTCAAAACCACAATGAGAATGGCTAACATCAAAAAGACAACAAATAAAAAGATGTGGAGAAAAGGGAATCCTAATATACTGTTGGTGGGAATGTAAATTGGTGCAGCCACTATTGAAAACAGTATGGAGGTTCCTCAAAAATTTTTAAATAGAATTGCCACATTGACCCAGCAATTTCACTTCTGGGTATTTATCCAAAGGAAATGAAAATACACACCAATGTTTGAAAAGAGATACACACTGGTGTTCACTGCAGCATTGTTTACAACAGCCAAGATATGGAAGCAACCTAAGTGTCCACTGAAGGATGAATGGACAAAGGTGTGGTATATGTATATAATAAAACATTACTGAGCCAGAAAAAGATAAAATGAAATAAAACCTTGCCATTTGTGACAATGTGGATGCATCTAGAGGGCATTAGGCTAAGTGAAATGTCAGACAAAGAAAGACAAATACCTTACAATCTCACATGTGGAATCTAAATAACAAAACAAATGAACAAACATAACAAAAGAGAAACAGCTGCA
Source organism: Physeter macrocephalus (assembly GCF_002837175.3). Taxonomy (NCBI): domain Eukaryota; kingdom Metazoa; phylum Chordata; class Mammalia; order Artiodactyla; family Physeteridae; genus Physeter; species Physeter macrocephalus. The sequence goes on along the minus strand of NC_041217.1, from coordinate 9,151,227 downwards.
TAGATACAGAGAACTGGTGGTTGCCAGAAGGAATGGCCTTAGGGGGTGGGGGCGAAATAGGTAAAGGGGATTAAGAAGTACAAACCCCCAGTTATAAAGTAAATAAGCCATGGGGCTATAATGTACAGCATAAGGAATCTGGTCAATAATACTGTGATAACTTTGTATGGGGACAAATGGTTACTAGACTTATGGTGGTGATCATTTCATAACATTTGCAAATATCAAATCACTATGTAGTATACTTGAACATATTACTGTATGTTAACTATATTTCAATAAAAATAAATAAATTTTTTAGAAAGTAAATGAGTGAATGAATTAAATGATTGGAAAAATGGAAAAGGAGGTAAGATCTCTTCAATCCTGTTACAGTTCAGAAGTTGTCATGCAGAGGAAAAAGAAGGGCACTTGGTCAGGGAGAGTAGTGTTCTAGATTAAAAGCAACTTCAGAACCAAATGCCACAAGTGGTGCTTAACTGGATCTTGTTTGGGGGGAGAAAAAGGCAGCTGAATAAAACAATCTGGTATAACTGGGGAAATTGTTGATAATATGAGACAAGTACATTAATTTTTAATAGTACTATGGTTATGTAAGAAAATATCCTTCCTTCTTTGATATGTACAGTGAAGCATTTGGGATAAATAAAATATTCAGTATTTATTTTAAAATACCTTAACAAAAAAAAAAAGAGGGAGCAGAGCAAAGATAGCAAAAGGTTGTGGTACATGTATATATAGTATTAAAAAAAAATTTTCAACCTAGTAAATTTAAAGATCTAATTGGCTTTATTAGGTGATTCATGAATCAGGCAGCATCCCATCTAGGAAACAGAAGGGCCCTCCAAGGCATGGTAGAAAATGGAAGATTTTATAGAAACAAGGGTGAGGCAAGGAAGTCATTAGCAAAAGAAAAGAAAGGGTTATATTGGGCTTCCCTGGTGGCGCAGTGGTTGAGAGTCCGCCTGCCGATGCAGGGGACGCAGGTTCATGCCCCGGTCCGGGAGGATCCCACATGCCGCGGAGAGGCTAGGCCAGTGAGCCATGGCCACTGAGCCTGCCCGTCCGGAGCCTGTGCTCCACAGCGGGAGAGGCCACAACAGTGAGAGGCCCGCGTACCGCACAAAAAAAAAAAAAAAAAAGAAAGAAAGGGTTATACTGAGCCAGGGCAACTTCTTTTTTGGGGGAAGGAAATGACAAGGGTTTTATCATGCAGATTACCTCTTCTTCCTGGGAGGGAAGGAGGGATGGAGAAGACATGCATGACAGATTACCTCACTGGGGCTGAGCAGAAAATTCCAGACTGGCCGATTAAGATTACATTTCTGGTGAAGGTTGAAACTGTAATTAGTTAAACTTAGGGTTGGCATGGGCTTTAGCACAAGTGATGCCATTTTGGGCCTGTGGTTTTCCTCTTTAACAATGCCTCTGACAATAAAGGTAAGTAGTTCTAAAACTACTCTATGATCTTGGAGGTTTATTGTCAGCAGGTGTAACACACACGCTTTCCTTTTTATCTATGGAAAAAACTAAAGGCCCTTTTAAAATGACACCAACCTGATTTCCCAGTATTTTCTAAACTTTTATCCTTCTGATACATCATACCCGAGACAAATCAGAATACTCACTCTTTCTCAAAATGATAAAATTTCAGGCTATTCACATCCCTCTATCCTCTTGGAATATCCTTTACTCTCATCTCAACCTCTTAAGATCCAATCTTCCACTGAAGGTCCAGGCAAAGAATCATGTAGACAAAACAGTCCCAGCTACAAGTAACCTAAGACTGCTCTACTATTCTAGAATCATGGGGTCAAGACTTTGGTGAGTACTGGAACCATCTCGGGTGTCTTTCAACATCCACAACCCCAAAATCACACTTCAAGAGATTGGGATTCAAAAAAGAGGTAGCGATTGGAGCCAAGAAATCTGGCCCTTTTAATAAGGGCCCAGGTAACTCTGATACAAGTGCCCTGAGGACTTCAAGTTGAAACAAATATTCGTCTAGGCATACTTTTGAACCTTCCTAATTGTTCTGAATACATGTTTTTTCCACTATAGATTTAATATCCTTAAAAACAAAGATCGCAACTTATAGTTTTCATACCTCCACAAGAGTCTGACACAGCATCCTCTACATATAGAGCAATATTAAATATTTGTTAGAAAAAAGGTTGAGTTAGTAAGAAATTCTAATTGTTCCTAAATATTTAATTTCTTTAAATATTGTCCTAGTTGATTTTTTTTCATATTTAAAGTTGCTGTACTAATACCCCTAGATTTACACATACACACACACAATTAACTTTAAACACACAGTAACTTTATAACATAGACTATTATAGTACTGTCAGTGTTTGTACTTTTGTGGCTTTTTGATACAAAATCATATAGTTATAGTTTAAATGACTAATCAGCCTTTCACAGATTTTAGTTTTTACCAATAATGTCAATTTTTCTTTTAAAAATGTTATCTTTTCAGTAAACTTTAGAAAATATTGAGGCAGGAGATAGATGGGCTCCAGGCTAGGCATTTACAAATGGCCTCCTGTTTACATTTCTTGGAGCCAGAAAAAGACGGGCTTCAGGCCAGACGCAACTAGCCTCCTGTAAGCATTTCCTGAGACAGGAGATAGGTGGGCTCCAGGTTAGGCATTTACAATCAGCCTCCTGTTTGCCCTCCGAAATGGAAGTAACAACAGAAACAGGATAAATAGCCAGGCTTTGTCTCTTGTAGACACCTTAAGATAACAGTCATGGCAGGAACAGAGAGGGGCAAAACCTTGTTTGAGTAAAGGATCAAGAGATCACATATCCTCCCCCTCCTTGAGGCAAGGGAGACACTGCACATACGCAGAAAGGTTCCTTGGGGGGTCAAAAGTCAGGGGACAACACCAGGCCATAATGAGTCTTGCTTCTCCCAGACACCTTTGAATCGAGATCCATCTTGGCTGAGAGGTATGTGCCAGGGGGAGGGTCCTGAAACAAACTGGCCAGGGAGGATGAGGACAAGACAATTGGCCAGAAGGAAGACAAAGACCCGGAAGAACTCCCTATGTAAACGACTTAACCGCCTCTTTACTGGGCTCCTCCTCATTCGGGAGGGTGCCCACACCCTTCCCCCCCAGGGGTGCATCTCTGCCTCGCTTCTGTCTAAACTAAACAAACTGTGTCTCTGTGTGCTCTCCCACTTGTTGCTGTGCTATGTCTCTAATAATAAACTTTGTACCTGTTTTTACAGTTTTTGCCTACATGAGAAATGCATTTTTCACTGGAGGCAAGAGCCAGTGGAAAATAGCTTCTAGCCACTAGTCCTTGGTGGTCTGGTGGCTAGGACTCCTGGTTTTCATCCAGGCTACCCAAGTTCAATACCTGGGCACAGAATTAAGATCTCACTTCATGCCACTGCTCACTGCTGCCTCTCCGAGATCAATATGATGATTTCTTAAATTATAGGGGACATGTATATAAAAAAATATATATATAAATATATAAATCATCATGATGATTTCTTAAATTATAGGGGACATGTATATAAATACGTAAATATATATAAATAAATAAATAAATAATCAATCAACATTCTTAAATTATAGGGGACATGTATATAAAAAAATATATATATAAATATATAAATCATCATGATGATTTCTTAAATTATAGGGGACATGTATATAAA
>NC_041217.1:9137939-9146317 GCF_002837175.3 Physeter macrocephalus | reverse complement strand
ATGATTTCTTAAATTATAGGGGACATGTATATAAATACGTAAATATATATAAATATATAAATATACAAAAAATCATCAATATGATTTCTTAAATTATAGGGGACATGTATATAAATACGTAAATATATATAAATATATAAATATACAAATCATCAACATGATGATTTCTTAAATTATAGGGGAAATGTATATAAATATATATTAAATACATATATAAATTTTCTCCACAATTTAAGAAATCATCACAATACTGAAAGTCTACCAATAATATACAAACACACACATTCACAGATGTATGTACACACATATGTGTACATGTGCAGAGAGAGAGGAGCTGACTTCAGCTATGACTGAAGTTAATTGACTTCAGCTAATTAATATATGATGTAAATGAGGTAATGAGTCCAAAGTAACTATCCTCCTGGTATTCCACCCTAAATATTATTAAGTAGCCCACAAGTGTCAATCAGCTTGGACACCAAGGAAACGAGGAGGGCAGGCAGACATCTACACTCATCTTTCCTTTTTTTCCCCCGTGTACCCTCCATTCTTACTACTACTGTTGTCCCCTATATAACATGACTATGATGTGTTCAGGAGTAACATGCTCTGTTTATCTTACTTTGGGTTTAAGTTTTTTGAAATGTAAATTAACGTTTTTCATTAAATTGGGGGAAGTTTGGGCCATTTCCTCAATTTTTCTGGTTCTTCTCTCTTTCCTCTCTTTCTGGAATTCCAATTCCATGTTAGACTGCTTCATAATGTCTCAGAGGTTTCTGAGATTCTGTTCAGTTTTCTTTAATCTTTTTTTCCCTTTGTTCTTGGATTATTTTATTTGTATTGATCTTTTTATAAATTCACTAATTCTTTTTTACTCTATTTTTAATCTTCTGTTAAGCCCATCTAGCATTTTTAAAATTTCAGTTACTTTATTTTTCAGCTCTAGAACTTGCATTTTTATATAGTCATCATTCCTCTGCTAAATAAATAAACATTCCTTTAAATATTTTGAATATTCTTTTAATTTTCAAAACGTAAATAGTTACTTGGAAGGCTTTATCTAGTAAATCCAACACCTGGGCCAACTAAGAGTTAAGTTTCTATTGACCGCCTTTTTTTCCCAAGTATGGGTCACAATTTCTCGTCTTTTTGCATGTCTTGTAAATTCTTGGTTGAAAATTGATATTGTAGCTAATATGTTGTAGCTACTCAGAGTTCTGATTTGTTCTTCTGAGAATTATTGAAGTTTTATTCTACCCAGCAGTTAACTTTCCTGGATTCAAACCAAAAATATTGCTTCCCCTACACACCTGTGGTTTCTTACAGCTTATTTTTTTTAGCCTGATCCCTGTAAGTCTCCCTGTTTCTATAAAATTCTCTGATAAACCAAAGATTTAGGCAGAGATGGGGCTCATTCCCTCTGTGAATTCTTGATTGTAGGGATCCCTCCTTATTTTCCAGCAGCTCTGCTAAACTTTGGACTTTGTATCATGATATTCCAAATCCATCCAGTTTCAGCTTTCTGCCACCCATGCTGTGCAGAGTAGAAAAATGCACTCAGTTAAGAAAAGTGTCCAATTCACAGATCTGGATCTATATACTTATATTTTTCAGAAGTAGATTTCTCTCTAGTGTCTACTTAATTTTCACTAAGCCCGTGTCTGTACATATGTAGCTCAGCAGTCAACCATGGATTTAGACAGTTTATGCTCTGAATTTGTGTCTCGCTTCTGTGGGTCTTACGCTACCAGGATTTTCCTTTAAATTTCTAGCTGCTTTCCCAATTCTAAATTCTAATCTTGGTATATTTAGCTTGTAAGTCTGCAGTTTATTTCCAGCACCATTTTCCACAACCATATCTGTGGGAGCTGGCCATTGCCCTTGGACGACAAGCTGAAAACTCACAACTCTTAGCCATTTCAGCTACAGGTTTTCAAAAACTCTTACAGTTACATGTTCTTGTTTACTTTTTAATGACTTGCAGTGTCTTTCTATAGATTTTTTTAATCCAGTATTTTATAGGTGTCATCTGCAACTATTTTACTCTCTGCCATTAACTACATTTTTTTTTTAATTGGAGTAACATTGCTTTACAACATTGTGTTAGTTTCTGCTGTACAATGAAGTGAATCAGCCCTATGTATACCTATATCCCCTCCCTCTTGGACCTCCCTCTCCCCCTTCCCCCCCCTCCATCTAGGTCATCACAGAGCACCAAGCTGAGCTCCCTGTGCTTTACAACAGGTTCCCACTAGCTATCTATTTTACACATGGTAGTGTATTTATGTCAAACCTAATCTCCCTATTCGTCCCACCCTCCCCTTCCCCCACTGTGTCCACATGTCCATTCTATGTGTCTACGTCTCTATTCCTGCCCAACAAATAGGTTCATCTGTACCATTTTTCTAGATTCAACAGATATGTGTTAACATATGATATTCGTTTTTCTCCTCTGGCTTACTTCACTCTGTATGACAGACACTAGGTCCATCCACATCTCTACAAATGACCCAATATCGTTCTTTTTTAAGGCTGAGTAATATTCCGCTGTATATACGCACCACATCTTCTTTATCCATTCATCTGTCGTTGGACATTTAGGTTGCTTCCATGTCCTGGCTACTGTAAATAGAGCTGCAATGAACACTGGGGTACATGTGTCTTTTTGAATTATGGTTTTCTCAGGGTATATGCCCAGTAGTGGGATTGCTGGGTCGTATGGTAGTTCTATTTGTAGTTTTTTAAGGAACCTCCATACTGTTCTCCATAGTGGCTGTATCAATTTACATTCCCACCAGCAGTGCAAGAGTGTTCCCTTTTCTCCACACCCTCTCCAGCATATACTGTCTGTAGATTTTTTGATGATGGCCATTCTGACTGGTGTGAGGTGATACCTCATTGTAGTTTTAATTTGCATTTCTCCAATAATTAGTGACGTTGAGCACACCTCATGTGCCTCTTGGACATCTGTACATCTTCTTTGGTGAAATGTCTATTTAGATCTTCTGCTCATTTTTTGATTGGGTTTTTTGATATTGAGCTGCAAGAGCTGTTTGTATATTTGGAGATTAATCCTTTGCCCATTGCTTCATTTGCAAATATTTTCTCCCATTATATAGGTTGTCTTTTTGTTTTGTTTATAGTTTCCTTTGCTGTGCAAAAGTTTTAAGTTTAATTAGGTTCCATTTGTTTATTTTCATTACTCTAGGAGGTGGACAAAAGAGATATTGCTGCAATTTATGTCAGAGAGTCTTCTGCCTGTTTTCCTCTAAGAGTTTTATAGTGTCTAGTCTTACATTTAGGTCATTAATCCATTTGAAGTTTATTTTTGTGTACGGTGTTAGGGAGTGTTCTAATTTCATTCTTTTACATGTAGCTGTCCAGTTATCCCAGCACCACTTATTGAAGAGGCCGTCTTTTCTCCATTCTATGTTCTTGCCTCCTTTGTCATAGATTAGGTGACGACATGTGCGTGGGTTTATCTCTTGGCATTCTATCCTGTACCACTGATCTATATTTGTTTTTCTGTCAATACCATACTGTCTTGATGACTGTAGCTTTGTAGTATAGTCTGAAGTCAGGGAGCCTTATTCCTCCAGCTGCGTTTTTCTTTCTCAAGATTACTTTGGCTATTTGGGATCTTTTGTGTTTCCATACAAATTGTAAAAATTTTTGTTCTAATTCTGTGAAGAATGCCATTGGTAGGTTGATAGGGACTGCACTGAATCTGTAGATTGCTTTGGGTAGTGTAGTCATTTTCACAATATTGATTCTTCCAATCCAAGAATATGGTATATTTCACAATCTGTTTATGTCATCTTTGATTTTTTTCATCAGTGTTTCATAGTTAGTTCTAAGTACAAGTCTTTTGCCTCCGTAGGTAGGTTTATTCCTAGATATTTTATTCTTTTTGTTGCAATGGTAAATGGGATTCTTTCCTTGATTTCTCCTTCTGATTTTTCATTGTTAGTGTATAGGAATGCCAGAGACTTCTGTGAACGGCTTTTATCATAAATGGATGTTGAATTTTGTCAAAAGCTTTTTCTGCATTTACTGAGATGATCAGATGGTTTTTATTCCTTAATTTGTTAATATGGTGTATCACATTGATTGATTTATGTATACTGAAGAATCCTTGCATTCCGGGGATAAACCCCACTTGATCATGGTGTATGATTCTTTTAATGTGTTGTTGGATTCTGTTTGCTAGTATTTTGTTGAGCATTTTTGCATTACGTTCATCAGTGATATTGGTCTGTAATTTTCTTTTACTATGATATCTTTGTCTGGTTTTGGTATCAGGGTGATGGTGGCTTTGTAGAATGAATTTGGGAGTGTTCCTCCCTCTACAATTTTTTGGAAGAGTTTGAGAAGGATAGGTGTTAGCTCTTCTCTAAATGTTTGACAGAATTCACCTGCGAAGCCATCTGGTCCTGGACTTTTGTTTGTTAGAAGATTTTAAATTACAATTTCAATTTCATTACTTGTGATAGGTCTGTTTATATTTTCTGATTCTTCCTGGTTCAGTCTTGGAAATTTGTACCTTTCCAAAAATTTGTCCATTTCTTTGTGGTTGTCCATTTTATTGACATATAGTTGTTTGCAGTAGTCTCTTATAATCCTTTGTATTTCTGTGGTGTCAGTTGTGCATACACATGCACAACTGTCTACAAGAGACCCACTTCAGACCTAGGGACACATAGAGACTGAAAGTGAAGGGATGGAAAAAGATATTCCATGCAAACGGAAATCAAAAGAAAGCTGGAGTAGCAATACTCGTATCAGATAAAATAGACTAAAATAAAGACTGTTATAAGAGATAAGGAAGGACACTACATAATGATCAAGGGACCACCAACCCAAGAAGAAGATATGGCAATTTTAAGTATTTATGCACCCAACATAGGAGCACTTCAATAAGTAAGACAAATGCTAACAACTATAAGAGAGGAAATTGACAGTAACACAATAGTAGGGGACTTTAACACCCCACTTACACCAATGAACAGATCATCCAAACAGAAAATAAATAAGGAAACACAAGCTTTAAATGACACAATAGACCAGTTAGATTTAATTGATATTTATAGGACATTCCACCCAAAAGGGGCAGAATACACTTTCTTCTCAAGTGCACACAGAACATTCTCCAGGATAGATCACATCTTGGGCTACAAATCAAGCCTTGGAAATCATATAGTTGTTTGCAGTAGTCTCTTATAATCCTTTGTATTTCTGTGGTGTCAGTTGTGCATACACATGCACAACTGTCTACAAGAGACCCACTTCAGACCTAGGGACACATAGAGACTGAAAGTGAAGGGATGGAAAAAGATATTCCATGCAAACGGAAATCAAAAGAAAGCTGGAGTAGCAATACTCGTATCAGATAAAATAGACTAAAATAAAGACTGTTATAAGAGATAAGGAAGGACACTACATAATGATCAAGGGACCACCAACCCAAGAAGAAGATATGGCAATTTTAAGTATTTATGCACCCAACATAGGAGCACTTCAATAAGTAAGACAAATGCTAACAACTATAAGAGAGGAAATTGACAGTAACACAATAGTAGGGGACTTTAACACCCCACTTACACCAATGAACAGATCATCCAAACAGAAAATAAATAAGGAAACACAAGCTTTAAATGACACAATAGACCAGTTAGATTTAATTGATATTTATAGGACATTCCACCCAAAAGGGGCAGAATACACTTTCTTCTCAAGTGCACACAGAACATTCTCCAGGATAGATCACATCTTGGGCTACAAATCAAGCCTTGGAAATTTTAAGAAAACTGAAATCATATCAAGCATCTTTTCTGACCACAACACTATGAGACTGGAAATCAATTACAGGAAAAAAACTGTAAACACCACAAATACATGGAGGCTAAACAGTGCACTACTAAATAACCAAGAGATCACTTTAGAAATCAAAGAAGAAATGAAAAAATACATAGAAACAAATGACAACAAAAACACAACAACCCAAAACCTATGGGATGCCACAAAAGCAGTTCTAAGAGGGAAATTTATAGCAATTCAATCTCACCTCAAGAAACAAGAAAAATCTCAAGTAAACAATCTAACCTTATACATAAAGCAACTACAGAAAGAAGAACAAAGAAAACCCAAAGTCAGTAGAAGGAATGAAATCATAAAGATCCGAGCAGAAATAAATAAAATAGAAATGAAGAAAACAATAGCAAAGATCAATAAAACTAAAAGTTGCTTCTTTGAGAAGATAACAAAACTGATAAACCTTTAGCCAGACTCATCAAGAAAAAAACAGAGAGGATGCAAATCAGTAAAATTAGAAATGAAAAAGGAGAAAACTACATTCTTTTTTGAGCTGCCATTTATCATATCTAATCCATCCAAAAGATGTGCTAAGTTACATGAGATAAGCTTACCCAGTACAACAATCCTATTATATTTATGTTCACACTGAGATCAAAAAGGTTAACTAACTTGTCTAAGGTCACTTAACTGATAAGACTAGGATTAGGAACTAAACCCAGATCTCTATGACTCCAGCATTATTGGGTAATACAGTCTTTATAATCAAATAATAATGATAATTGTTTAATGCCCTCTTACTATGTATCTGGCACAACAGGAAGAGCTTAGGGTATTTCATTATTGCTAATTAATACATTTATTCCTCACAATAAGCCTATCAAATGCATACTATTGTCAACCCATTTTACAGATGAGAAAACTTAGCCACAGTTTAGCTTGTCTGAAGTGACACTTAGGTTAAGTGCAACAGCCCAGATTCAAATGCAGGTAAACTTACTCTAGACTCAGGAACCAATTACACTTTCTAGAAATGAAACAAAATATAGTATATATATCTATAAAGATAATTGGCTATAACTTCCTAAACTGTGAATTGTCATAAAAATGACATCTGTCCTGTATCATTCTGAAATTGGTATTAAAATCAGGAGCATTATAAAATAATAGAATGTCTAGCCCTATTAATATACTGATATTAACATCAATTGATAGACTTTTCAAAAACTTTATAATTCATTTATTCAAATAAATATGCCTTAGAACATTGGCTAAAGAGTTGGGTTTTTAAATCTGTAACAACTAGAACTTACTTAAAAATAGTTTTAAATCCAAATGACGTACTTTTACAAAAACGAAACACTTTCTTAATTAAGTATATACCAAAAATATCAATGATTTAACTGTTGCTTCTGTATATAGTTTTTCCAAACATGAGCACCACCATGATCATTACCATTACAACTACAGCATTCTTTTTCTTTTTTTTAAATTTATTCATTTATTTATTTATTTTTGGCTGCACTGGGTCTTCATTGCTGCACTTGGGCTTTCTCTAGTTGCAGCGAGCAGGGGCTACTCTTCATTGCGGTGCGCAGGCTTCTCACTACGGTGGCTTCTCTTGTTGCAGAGCACGGGCTCGGCGTGCGGGCTTCAGTAGTTGTGGCACGTGGGCTCAGTAGTTGTGGCTCGTGGGCTCTAGAGCGCAGGCTCAAAAGTTGTGGCGCACGGGCTTAGCTGCTCTGCAGCATGTGGGATCGTCCCAGATCAGGGCTTGAACCCGTGTCCCCTGCATTGGCAGGCAGATTCTTAACCACTGCATCACCAGGGAAGTCCCACAGCATTCTTTTTATTTTTTTATTTTATTTTATTATTTTTTGTGTGTGTGGTATGCGGGCTTCTCTCTGTGGTGGCCTCTCCCGTTGCAGAGCACAGGCTCCAGATGCGCAGGCCCAGCGGCCATGGCTCACGGGCCCAGCCGCTCCGCGGCATGCAGGATCCTCCCAGACCGGGGTGCGAACCCGGTTCCCCTGCATCGGCAGGCGGACGCGCAACCACTGCGCCACCAGGGAAGCCCCACAGCATTCTTTTTAAAACTTGCTTTTCATCCAGAATTTCACACTTTGATTTTTCAGTTGGATATTTAAATTCCACTATTAATCATGAGTCACTTTAGAAGCTATGATAAAATTGAAAAATGATTAATGTCATGTAACAATTTCATTAAAAAAATAAACTGTAGTCACTTTTGAGAAAGCAAATTTCAGGCAGTAAAGCTACGTGAAATCAACTTCTGGAAGAGGTAGTAGTTTATGTAAAACTAGGGAAGTGACAACTATCTTAAGGCAACTGCTTAATTTTTGATCTCTTAGAATAGACTCTTTGGGTAAGTTTAGAAACTCTCCAAGGTGAGTTGTCTGCTTCAGGTAACTATTTTCCTAATGCCCACATAGCAACAGCTATCATATGTGGACTTCCCAAAATGAAATGGAAAACAGTCACTGTTTCCTTTGTCCTACCCAAGCCCGTGAGGCAGACTGTGATCAGATAAGTTATTTCTGTAATTG
>NC_041217.1:9108883-9137105 GCF_002837175.3 Physeter macrocephalus | reverse complement strand
TTTTTATTTTTTTATTTTATTTTATTATTTTTTGTGTGTGTGGTATGCGGGCTTCTCTCTGTGGTGGCCTCTCCCGTTGCAGAGCACAGGCTCCAGATGCGCAGGCCCAGCGGCCATGGCTCACGGGCCCAGCCGCTCCGCGGCATGCAGGACCCCCCCAGACCGGGGTGCGAACCCGGTTCCCCTGCATCGGCAGGCGGACGCGCAACCACTGCGCCACCAGGGAAGCCCCACAGCATTCTTTTTAAAACTTGCTTTTCATCCAGAATTTCACACTTTGATTTTTCAGTTGGATATTTAAATTCCACTATTAATCATGAGTCACTTTAGAAGCTATGATAAAATTGAAAAATGATTAATGTCATGTAACAATTTCATTAAAAAAATAAACTGTAGTCACTTTTGAGAAAGCAAATTTCAGGCAGTAAAGCTACGTGAAATCAACTTCTGGAAGAGGTAGTAGTTTATGTAAAACTAGGGAAGTGACAACTATCTTAAGGCAACTGCTTAATTTTTGATCTCTTAGAATAGACTCTTTGGGTAAGTTTAGAAACTCTCCAAGGTGAGTTGTCTGCTTCAGGTAACTATTTTCCTAATGCCCACATAGCAACAGCTATCATATGTGGACTTCCCAAAATGAAATGGAAAACAGTCACTGTTTCCTTTGTCCTACCCAAGCCCGTGAGGCAGACTGTGATCAGATAAGTTATTTCTGTAATTGCCAAACACTTTTGATTTCCAATAAGGAAATGATTGAGGGAACTAGTAACAGAAATACAAAGCATTATAACACACCAGGAAAGTATTAGTTAAGCTTCTTGGCCTGGCAGACACCAATACAAAATCAAAGCAGGCAATCCTCTGAAGAAATCAACTCTAGTCATCCCTATCTATAAGTAAATCCAAATCAAATTAATAAGGGCATTTACTCCAAGTAAAGTAGCTCTGATTTTTCATTTTGTGACATGACATTTAAAAGGCAATACAGGGCTTCCCTGATGGCGCAGTGGTTAAGAATCTGCCTGCCAATTCAGGCGACACGGGTTTGAGCCCTGGTCCGGGAAGATCCCACATGCCGCGGAGCAACTAACCCCGCGTGCCACAACTACTGAGCCTGCGCTCTAGAGCCCATGAGTCACAACTACTGAAGCCTGTGTGCCACAACTACTGAAGCCCACATGCCTAGAGCCTGTGCTCTGCAACAAGAGAAGCCACCACAATGAGAAGCCTGCGCCCCGCAACAAGGAGTAGCCCCTGCTCACTGCAACTAGAGAAAGCCCGCGTGTAGCAGCGAAGACCCAATGCAGCCAAAAATTAAATAAATGAATAAATAAATTTTTTTTAAAAAGGCAATACAATGGGTAAGACTTCCTTAAATTGTGAATTAGGTGAAATTATTTTGACTACTCCTATTTCATTTTCTGTCACATATCATATCTTTCATTCTTGGAAAAGTAATTGCTTTTAAAAAAAATCAAGCAACACTTTAAAAAAAAAGAGTAGAAGGACTTCAAGGTGTTTATCAGAGCCACTGAAAAAGTTCTAATTAAAAACATTCAATTACAGCATTCATAGAAGAATCATGAAAATAGTCCCTCAAGGCAATCACCTCCCTTTTCCTAGAATGTTTTACTCTCAAAGAGCTCTCAACTCGGCTCCACTAGGCCAAAGCTAGTTGGTTAAACAACAAACAAACAAACGACTCCTTCCAGGAGTAATTACATTTCAATAACAGATTCTTGAATGTGAAGGTCGATTTAAAGAAATAGATCTCTTGTCTGGGATGTAGGCACTGTGACAGAACAATGAGTTAGATGTCTTTTCTGGGCAGAGGGTATTGCTCAGTACCTTCTCCAATCACACAATGTGGGTGACTCTCTAATTTATCAGCTCCCTAACCTGGCTGACACAAGACCTACTCTGGTGAGGTCTGTTTTTGCTTTGGACCTATTTGTCACTTCATTCTCACTCAAGGAAGAAAAGCTTCAGAGTTTTGACTGAGACAGAATATAAACAAAAGGAGACAGGAAGGAGGAACCCAGAAACAGCTGGTGGTCGAAATGAGATGGTGGAACATACTGTAAAAACAAAACAAACTGCTAAATCGGAATGACAATATCCCACAGATAAAACTCCCACTGGTGCTCCAGTAAACAAAAGCCACACTAGGCACTGTGTCACCAGCATGTTACCAGATGCTCAGTTTTTATCTCATCACATTTCAAGGAAAATTAGAAGTCAGTAGGGAAATCCTACTAGTCTGCTTCATTGAAATACTTTTGTCAGCCAACTCTGCTGTAATAAATCTGTTCTGCAAAATAATATCTTTCTACCATCACCATACATACTTGCATTACTCTTTCACAAAATCTATCCCACTGACATTTTTCTTAAGGATTGCATCAAATGAAACACGCTGATCTAAGGTTTTGTTTATGTAACTCATAGGTAAAAAAATGTCAGCATTTAAAGTATATGAAGTATATGAAAGCACCAGATGAGATCTAAAAACGGCTCTTTCCTGCCAGCTTACTTGCTGGGTCATATGACTTTCATCAGCTTTTAAGTGAGTTGGATACTACCTAACCTTACACACAGGATATCTAAGGATGAATGATCAAACCTGAAACTGCTTTAAATCCTGAAGGATAGCCTCGTACTCAGTAAAAGGCAGTTTGGATGGGTTTTTTAAAAATTTTTTCTTTGTTTTATGAATTAAATGAAGGGCAAACTCAAGGGTTTTTTTTACTTCTTTCTTACCAAATATGGCACAGTCACTCATAACAAAGCTAAAACGTGAAAATCTGTATCCACCACGGCCTTTAACCGTCACAGATATTTGCTGAATGATCCTGGGATGAAATTTCAAAGAAAAGGGTTGTGGTAGGACCTGGCCCCGCCCACCAATGGGCCAGCACCCGCCATGAGACCCCCCCGCCCGGGGCTGCACACCAAGCTGGATGGGATCCAACCCTGCCCACCAGTGGGCATGCAGCCACTGCACAAGGGAGGGCCTGGCAGTCAGCTGGGCCAGGGGCCAGCCTCACCTACCAGCACACCCATAGTAGTCAGTCCCACCACAACAGAAGGACCCATGAAGTCCACACAAGGGGCACCCCTAGAGTGTACGGCTGTGGTGACAAGAGGGGAGTGTGCTGCTGAGCCCCACAGGACGTCTCCTACATAAGGTCATTTCTCCAAGATTGGGACATGTAACTGACTGACCTAACACACAGAAATAAACACACAGAATTAGGCAAAATGAGGAGACAGAGAAATAGGTCCCAAAGAAAAGAACTAGACATAATCCCAGAAGAAGAACTATGTAAAGTGGAGGTAAGCAATCTACCTGATAAAGAGTCTGGGGTAATGATCATCAAGATGCTCCACAAACTCGGAGAAGAATGGATGAACGAAGTGAAAAGTTTAACAAAGAGTTAGAAAATGTAAAGAAGAACCAAACAGAGCTGAAGAAAACAGTAACTGATATAAAAAAATACACTAGAAGGAATCAACAGTAGACTGATACAGAGGAACAGATAAGTGAACCAGAAGACAGAGTAGTGGAAATCACCCAAGCTGAACACAAAAAAGAAAAAAGAATTTTTTAAAATGAGGATAGTTTCAGACACCTGTGAGACAACATCAAGCCTGCTAAAATTCACATTATGGGGATCCCAGCAGGAAGAGACAGAAAAAAGGGCAGAAGAAATTTATTATTATTTAAAGAAATAACAGCTGAAAACGTGCCCAATCTGGGGAAGGAAACAGACATCCAAGTCCAAGAGGAACAGAGTCCCACACAAGATGAATCCAAAGTGGTCCATACGAAGACACATTATAACTAAAATGGCAAAAATTTAAGAGAAAGATAAAATCTTAAAAGCAGCAAGAGGGAAAGCACTAGTTACATACAAGGGAACTTCCACAAGACTGCTAGCTGACTTTTCAGCAGAAATTTTGCAGGCCAGAAGGGAGTAGCACAATATATTCAAAGTGATGAAAGGGAAAAAAACTACAACCAACAGTACTCTACCCAGCAAGGCTATCATTCAGATCTGAAGAAGAGATAAAGAGTTTTACAAACAAGCAAAACCTACAAGAGTAGGGAACTTTAACACTCCATTTACATCAATGAACACATCATCCAGACAGAAAATCAGGAAGGAAACACTGGCCTTAAATGACGCATTAGACCGAGTAATTATATATATATATATATATATGTAACATTCCATTTAAAAGCAGTAAAATACATTCTTTTCAAGTGCAAATGGAATATTCTCCAGGATAGATCACTTGTGAGGCCACAAAACAAGTCTTAACAAAGAATACTGAAATCTCATAAAGCATCTTTTCCAACCAGAACAATATGAGATTAGAAATCAACTACAAGAAACAAATTGCAAAAAGGCCAAACACATGGAGTCTAAACAATATGCTACAAACCAACCAATGGGTCAATGAAAAAATCAAAGAGGAAATTTTAAAATATCTTTAGAAAAATGAAAATGAAACATAATGTTCCAAAATCTACGGGATGTAGGGCAAGTAGCTCTAAGAGGGAGGTTTATAGCAATACAAGCCTACCTCGGGGAGCAAGAAAAGTCTCAAATAAATAACCTTATATCTAAAGGAACTAAAAAAAAAAACAAAACCCAAAGTTAGTAGAAGGAAAGAACTAATAAAGATCAGAGCAGAACTAAATGAAACAGAGACTACAAAAACAAAAGATTAATGACACTAAAAACTGCTTCTTAGAAAAAAACCTAAAAAATTGATAAACCTTTAGCTAGACTCAAGAATAAAAAAACAGAGAGAGGGCCCAAATAAATAAAATCAGAAATGAAAAAGGAAACCTTACAATCAATACCAGAAATACAAAGAAGCGTAAAAGATTACTATGAACAATTATACTCCAATAAAATGGACAACTAAAGGAAATGGACAAATTCTTAAAAATGGACAATCTTCCAAGACTGAATCAGGAACAGACCAATTACCCTAATGAAATTTAGTCAGTTAAAAAAAAAAAAACTCCCACCAAAAAACGTCCAGGACTAGAAAGTTTCACAGGTGAATTCCACCAAACATTTAAAAAGGAGTTAACATCTATTCTTCTTCAACTATTCCAAAAAAATTGAAGAGGAAGGAATACTTCCATACTCATTCTATGAGGCCAGGATCACCCGGATACCAAAACCAGACAAAGATATCACAAAAAAAGAAAATTATAGGCCAATATCACTGATGAACATAGATGCAAAAATTCTCAACAAAATATTAGCAAACTGAATTCAATAATACATTAATAAAAGAATGATACACCATGATCAAGATCACTTTATCTGCAAATCAGTCAATGTGATACACCACATTAAATAACTGAAGAAAAAATTGTATTATCATCTCAAAAGATACAAAAAAAGCTTTTGACAAAATTCAACCCATGTATGGTAAAAACTCTCAACAAAATGGGTACAGAAGAAACATACCTCAACATAATAAAATGAAAACGCAGCCTACTGAATAGGAGAAAATACTTGCATATGATATATTCGATAAGGGGTTAATACCCAAAATAGACAAAAAACTCATACAACTCAACATCAAAAAACAACCAATTGAAAAATGAGCAGAGGACCTGAATAGACATTTTTCCAAAGAAGACATACAGATGTCCAACAGACACATGATAAGATGCTCAACATCATTAATCATATGGGAAATGCAAATCAAAACCACAATGAGATATTACTTCACACGTGTCTGAACAGCTGGCTGTCTATTATTAAAAAAACAAGTGACAAGTGCTGAGAGGATGTGGAGAAAAGGGAACCCTCAAACACTGTTGGTGGGGCTGTAAATTAGTACAGCCACTACAAAAAACAATATAGAGAGTCCTAAAACAATTGAAAATACAACTACTGTAATATTCACCAATTTCACTTCTGTGTATTTACCTGAAGAAAACAAAAACACTAATTCAAAAAGATACATGCACTCCTATGTTCACTGCAGCATTATTTACACTAGCCAAGATATGGAAGCAACTTAAGTGTCCATCAATGGATGAATGGATAAAGAAGATATGAGACAGACACACATAATGGACAGCCATAAAAAAGAAGGAAATCTTGCCATTTGCAATAACATGGATGGACCTAGAGGGTATTATGCTAAATGAAATAAGTCAGACAAAGAAAGACAAATACCATATGATTTCACTCATACGTGGAATCTAAAAATCAAAATAAATGAACAAACATTATAAAACAGAAACAGACTCATAGATACTGAGAACAAACTGGTAGTTGCCAGAGGGGAGGGTGTGAGGGATAAATGAAGTATTCGAGGAAGATTAAGAGGTTACAGACTTCCAGCTTTCAAATAAGTCACTGAATATAATGTACAGCATAAGAAATATAGTCAATAATATTGTAATAACTTTGGTGACAAATGTTAACTAGACTTACCATGATCATTTTGTAATCTACAAAAATATTGTATCACTATGTTGTACACCTGAAACTAATATTGTAAGTCAATTATACTTCAGTAAAAAATTAAAATCAATTTAAAAACAAAAACAAGGGGCCTGTAAATTTCAACTGTGGTAAATATGTTTAGAAAAAACCCTTGGAATATTAATCTAAAACAAGAGTAATGACAGATAATTATGAGCTTAATTCTTATGTATATGACTCAAGTTCAAATAATCGAATATATATGTATTGGTAATTGAAAAATTTTTCTTCTACATTAATTAAGAAATAGCTAATCACAATCACATACAATTTCTATTTACAGTGGGCCTGTTCAGTGAAAATAAAAATAGAATCCATTGAACATATTTGGACCCTCCTTTTTAAAAAGCAGTTTGAATAGATATCTAAGGAAACATTAGTTTTAAATATTATTTAAGAGAGGAGAGCATTTGAATAAGAATACATAGCCAATTTCATTTTATTTATGAATTCTGAATTTTTGCTTTATCATAATGTCTTTCCAAGGGAAGTCAGGTGGTATTCCCATAATCAAGTAAGGTTTCACTCTAGTGCCCTCAATGAGGAAGTTTCTAGTGATCCCAGCAGGAGGACTAACAATGAAGATGTTCTACCTGGTGGTGCAAACAGAGAGGATTAAGAATAGGAACCAGAGATGAGGTTCTGAGCTTAACCATTCCCAGTGAATATCAATGAGACCTACACCTTGTTTCTTCGAGTATATGATTTCCTTCACTACCACGGGTTTATCAATTTAACTCATATCTACCCAGATGACAAGCTAGTTTTTACCTCTAAAATTATTGACAATGATGTATACGATCTAGAAGTAATCCAACAGAAATCTCTGGCATTTGAGTAGAGTTAGTAGTCCATGTGTGAATTAATGATGCATCCACAAATAATGTATTATTAGCCAGAAAGCATTTTCAACACAAATTGTTATATGAGAATCTTTTCAGAGACTTTGATGTTTTAACTCTGGAGCTGAAATTAAGACACTAAGCATGTCTGTGTGTGCATGAAAAGCCTTGCCATGGTAGCTTTTATATCTATCTATCTATTTATTTATTTTCATGATAGCTTTTAGAAACTGATTCTCCCCACCCCTCCCCTAGACCTTCTAAATAGCCTAACACATTCATTCAATTTGGAAATGTATCTTGGCAAAAAGTTCTCCCCACCCACCCAATTTATAACCAAGCCTCAAAGTAAAATTGTTTAGAAATCAGACCCATGAGGGAAGATGATTCTATCTGCCAAGGTAATGCTATGTGCTATTGTTTACACACACCTTTTTGTTGATAGTTACCCTGGAACTCAAGAAGCCACACTGTCCTCTGGCGAAATAAGATTAATCACGTGTGATGATATGCTGACATGCTGTTATACAGTATTGCAGTGATACCATAGCTATAACCATCTTAACTTTCAGATGAATAAATTTTGTTCCTACATTTTGTTCCTAATAGGTTTTAAAGGGATGATATAAGCATGGTATCAAGGTTTTATTTAGCAATGGACACTAAAAATAGTTACATGCACAGACATTATCCCATTTTTAATATCTTTTGCAGTAAGGCCCTCCTGTAGATTTAGTTCTCATTCATTCATTTATTCAATTTTCTTTTTCTACTAGAGAAAAACTAAGACCTTTTCATGAAAAAACACAGTAAACTTATAGTATATAGACATGCTTAATGTCCATTTCTTCTTTCTCTTCACCTTCAGCTTTGCCCACTCACTCACCCCTCCCCTGTCTCAACACTAAAGGGATGAAATCATAACCACAGAGACTGTGAAAAGTATTCAAGGTATTGAGGACTCCATGGACATTTCTTCCCCTTGTGCTGATTCCTAGCTCTTCTCCATGGAAACAGTTTCATTTTATTTTTTTTTTCAACAAACATTGGTTGGCATACAACAATGTAAACAAAAATTTGCCCAAGGTCTGTTGTATACATTTAAAGTCTATCATATGACTATATCAATAAAGGGCCCCAGAGTTGAGAATACCTCAATGTTCCTGGGGTTAAAAATTAGGTAACATTTCTAAGGCACTTATACACCAAATATCTCACATCACTGAGGTATCTTAATAAATCATTGTTTATTACAGAGAAAAGTATACACTTGCAAAAAAGGTAAGGAAACAAGATATAAATCTATGGTAAAAGTACATTAATATATGTTTTTCTTTCTTTAATGAAAAAGTATTTATTGAGATTCAACCAAATGTAGATCATTATGCTAGGAACCACGTGCAGGAGAAGGGCAGTGTCAGAGAGGTTGAAAATATTATTGCAACACTGAAAAATTCCAAAATAATTTACAGTCTGGGGTGGGGGAGAGATTAAAATGGATGAAAGGTTAATTATTAATGTAACATAACATTATTTAGTAGGTAAGAATATGTATTTGAATCCAGGCTTCACCAATTTTAGCTGGTGGCTTTCATTTAAATTTTCTGAGATGCTTCCTCACCTGCAAAATGAGGATAAGAAGAGTACCTTTCCCATGGAGTTCGAGGATTAAATAAGAAAAAGCTCTGGCACTTAGTGGGCACTAATGTAGACAAGGTCGTAAGAACTTGGAAATGGAGCAGAGGTACACTGGAACAGAGCAGTTCAAAGAGAACTTCAAACATGAGGGAAGGGCTTCCCTGGTGGCGCAGTGGTTGAGAGTCCGCCTGCCGATACAGGGGACACGGGTTCGTGCCCTGGTCCGGGAAGATCCCACATGTCGCGGAGCAGCTGGGCCCGGGAGCCATGGCCACTGAGCCTGTGCCTCCGGAGCCTGTGCTCCGCAACGGGAGAGGCCACAACAGTGAGAGGCCCGCGTACCGCCAAAAAAAAAAAAAAAAGTATTCACGAAATTTATCCTTTGACAACAAACTTCCAAAAATAAAATCCAAGATGGTAATTAGAATAACTGACCTGTTTAGAAGCATGTTTAGATTTTCTAAACCATAAATCACAGTCATGTCTCTGCTGTGTCTCATTCCATTTCAGATAGATGTACAGGGTTCTTTGACTTTCAATGGAAAATATGATAGTTACCCTACTTTTACCTAAGAAACTAAACATGCCTGGCCTACTGAGGTCTCTAAGTAGAGGAGAATAACACAGTGGTAAACAGAAATTACTTAGTGAGTCAACTGTGTGCCTAGTCTTGAAAAAAATGTCTTCAGCATTACATCACTTTGAACACAAGCCAGCTATCATCAGATCTCATTAATTAGATAAGCAGACCAAATTAAATTTCATAATACTTAACTCAAGGTGATTTTAGGGTATACCAAATATTCCAATGTAGTTTATATCTTTTGAAATATTTTTAAAAATAAACTAATGGAAGTTTTTAGTTTTAAAATTCCAGAACTCTTAAAAATTTCAAATCTAAAACCTAATACAAGCTTCCATGTATAGTATTTCAGACTTTAAAATATATTCTTTTTTTTTTTTTTTTTTTTTTTGCGGTACGCGGGCCTCTCACTGTTGTGGCCTCTCCCGTTGCGGAGCACAGGCTCCGGACGCGCAGGCTCAGCGGCCATGGCTCACGGGCCCCGCCGCTTCACGGCATGTGGGATCTTCCCAGCCCGGGGCACGAACCCGTGTCCCCTGCAT
The DNA here is from genome assembly GCF_002837175.3 of Physeter macrocephalus. Classification (NCBI taxonomy): domain Eukaryota; kingdom Metazoa; phylum Chordata; class Mammalia; order Artiodactyla; family Physeteridae; genus Physeter; species Physeter macrocephalus. The sequence goes on along the minus strand of NC_041217.1, from coordinate 9,126,973 downwards.
CGGCAGGCGGATTCTCAACCACTGCGCCACCAGGGAAGCCCTAAAATATATTCTTTTTGATTGTGATTAACAATAAATATTAAAGTATGGCATATATGTCCTTCTTCAGACATCATACTGAGATAAATGAGTAATTGTGGGTCTTGGTAGAAATTCCTCTATTATTTTAAAATAAAAGTTCAGTAGCAGATGTACAGAATTATGGATCCTCTTTGACCTGGATTCATTATTTTCTTTTCCTTCAGTATAGATATGGCTCAGGACCAAATCTAAAAATTTATATGAAGCATATCTAAATATAGATATAGGAAAGCATTTATCCTCTTTTACCAATGAAAACAGCTTTCAACTCCAGGGCCCAGTCTTGCAGCTGGAAATTATAACACTCAAAGTTAGAACTGGCGAGAGACAAAACTGTGGAGGAAATAGTTTGGGGTTTGGGGTGTTTTTTAATACCTCTAATTCCACGCATCAGCCTCCTGAAAGAACAAGGCTACATTTTACAGTCTCTTAGATCTTTAATGCAGAGAGCCTGGTGTTCAAGGAGGCACATTTCTGCCTTTCTTTCCTAGTTATCAAATTCTCTGTAAATTAACTGAGTCAATCTGATGAATTAAATAATACTCACAAGATTCAAATGAGTGATGATAACATAAGCTATCGATACACCTTGGGAAGGCATGGGGACTGAGGGATCCGTATTTTAATAGGTATGTTTTCAGATGAACTGCTTTAACCATCAGTGAAAGAATTTAAGTGCTGACTCTAAAAACCAGGAGGGTACTTGGGGAGAGATGCTTTCTAACAGAATCCCCTTGAATCAAATCATTCAGACGACCCAGTCATCCTACCAGTCAGGTCAGCACTGCCTGAGGATAAAGGAACCATAACCCCACCCGCCGACTGAGCACTAGGTAAAGGGTCATCACCAATTCCTCGACTCCAGGCACCTCTGTAGACACAGCTTAATGGTCTGTATGGGAAGGACCTCCGTTCCTATTCAGTTCAGTCCCACAGTCATTTACTAAGCAGCCAAGAGCGGTAAATAAAGCACCACGTGAGCTAATTCGGGGCTGCAGTTCTCAGCCTGGCTACCTAGTGACACGATGACCTGCTGCTGTCAATCGTGGGAAAGGAGAGGAGTTGTGATCCAAACAAAAGGCACTGCTCATCCCTGGAAAGTTATTTAAGTTCTTCTTCATCTGGATGGCCAGAATCGCAGGAAACTCCCGGCATGGCTTGGGTGAACATGCAGCACTAGGAACAAAGGCTAAGTCCCACCCACGGGCAGGGTGAGCCGCCCGTACTCTGCTGAGCCCGCAGCAACTCCTGGTCCCGACTGCCCCTCCACCAGCCCACAAGTGTGTCCCGGAGCTGCACGAGGGATTCTGGAGGAGGCTCTGCGGCACAGCTGTAACCCGGGGGAGGTCACCTCAGCAGCTCTCATCTTAAAATAGTTGAGTAAACTACAATATTACTAGCTTAGAAACTTCTTGAGCGCACCGACTATATTTTATAATCCACTGTGACATGCAGCATAATCCCTGATGTCTAATGTTCATTGAGCAAATAAGTGAAAACTTGAAGAGACTGGAAAAGGAGGACTTGTTGAGAGCAGTTAGGCTAACTGGATTGTGAATTTTAAACTGGTTTAGCATCCAGATCTTTTATGCCACTGAAATCTTTTAAGATCAAAGGGTAAAACAGAGGAAGAGCAAGTGTGGAAAAAAGATGAGCCAGGAACTTCTGGCCCCTCTCCTCCCATCCCACTCGCCTCTACTGGCGGCCCTGAGGCATCCCCTGAAACCTTCAGGATTTCTCAGAGCACAGGTTAAACACAAGCACACCAAACCTCCAATTCGCTAACTGCAAGGATAACATTTAACCTGGTTTATCATCGCAATTCTAACACGCGCCACAGGTTTTGGCAAACAGTAGGTACGCAGTAAACATGAATGCATGAACGAATGAATGAGCGCAGGATTATAACATTTAAATAAACTGCTCAAGGAAATGGAGTAAAGTTTAAAAAGACTCAATAGTGACCAACTTACTCATCCTAGGATTCGTATATAATTACCTTAAAAAATTTTTAAAGTCTAAACAACAAAAAAAATTCCTCAAAATATATTCAGAGAAATTTTATTTTACGGCAGTAAACAGAATATTCATTGGTGAGGGTCTTCAAGTACAGAAAACTAATTAATTAATTAAGAAACAAACTCCATTTCAGAAGGCGCTATTCTATTGTGCTTGAGTAGAATGAACAATTCACCTCCAAACTCGTTCATGCTCGTTGATACCTTGAAATTGAGCTGTGCATTATTTACTATTCTTTCAGAGAATTATCTTTCCCTGGTCACTGGCCACAGCTGCTGAAGTGAGTGATTCTTTCCTCAGGTTCCTGATCTAGCTTTGCTCCAACTTCACCCTGCCTTTGTGCTACTCAAAATCCATCTTCAAGTTACAGCTTACAGGATGTTTTCCCCCAACCCAGAGCATTGTACTCATGTTTCAATCACAAATACAGGTATACTTGCCTGAAGGTTCCTCAAATGCAGATCCCTCCTAGAAGCTTACCAGGGGCATTTCTTAATTAGAACAACATACACTGGTTGCTAAAAGACAAAGAAGTGTATAATGCTTGCTGACAAATTGCAATGAATTTATAAAGCAAATTTATCCAAAAACAAAAACAAAGAACAACTCTGTTCTTCCCTGCAGTCAAATGAATGTTTTCTACAGCAAGCTATACATTCAAAAATCTTTTGACAGGGGAGTCTTTTGTACATTTCCAATTTCTGGAAATAATGCAAAAGTGGTTCCAAAAGTTTAATTAAATTTATGCATACAAAAGTACTCAGTTATAAGACCAATACTGTTTACGCTGATCAAGTTCAATGAAAATATTAACAGACGAAAATATTTTGAGACCTGGGAGCAGACTGGGAAGGTAGAAAAAACTGAGTTCTATTAGAGAATATCTTGTCTATAACTCAAGGTTTCCATCAGTCATTATCAGCTTTCACTTGATTTTAGAAAGTCCATGAGAGAGATTATGTAAGACATTGGACTTAGGTCTACAATTCTGCCATATGTTCCAAATCATGAGGATATTCTAAGATTGATACACTCGGATCAAAAGTTTAAAATTCCAGGAATTCAAAGATTCACTTTGTCCCCTCTCTTGAAGGATGGGTACTTGGTTACTCAAACAACTTCTAAGGTTAGCTCAAGAAATATATCTGCAAAAACTTGAGCATAATTGATACTCAAACCCCGTGACTCATCTCTAAAACTGCGGTTTTGTTTCCACTGGAAAGCTCTGAAATTCTCCAAAACCTATCATTTATTTGAGTCAGAACATTCAAGCAATGGAGGAAAATTCAGCTTTTAGCATCTGGTCTATCCACACGCTCAATTTTAGCTTAAATACCTGTACTTCCTTGAACAAATTAGGACCACTCATTTTTCTCTGTTCTCAAAATTTCAATATGCTCAGATTTCTGGTCATAACATACAAAGGTACAATTTGAGATGCACTCATATGCATCAAATTGGTTCTCTCAAAATCTTTTAACTGCTTAAAAAAAAAACACTTGATCTAAAAAAAGCAGGCAGGGAAATTGTTCACGGATGGTTCAGGCGGTAATGCCAGCGATGGGGAGTGGCAGATGGAGCTTCACTCGCTGGCCCGCCGCTCACTCCTGCCGTGCAGCAGCCAGGTTCCTAACAGGCGGCAGACCTTTGGGGACCCCTGCCATAAACTGCTTACGGGCTAAGCGGAAGAGAACCAAAGAGAGTTTCACACTTGATCACTTTCTCCATCTGTGCTATTAACCTGGCTTGCAAAGTTTATTGCATAAACTCTGTTAGTGTATAACACAATGAAAGATGTGCACAAAAATAACTGTTAAAGACAATTATTAAATAAATGATTGATTTTTTTCTTTTCCTTGCAGATGCCCTGTGACAAATGAACTCAGTTTTTATTGATTCTAAGGTGATGGGCATTTTCTGTCTCTTGATCTTGGTTGTAGTTACAATGTTTAAGTTACATCTGTAACAGGTTACAAGGCATACGCTTAAGATTTGAATTTTTTACCATATGTTCATTACCCCACTGTAAGAATATGTTCAAATAGAGCGGCTAGATCTTCCCAAAATTAACCTGGGTCTCAGTTGTCACATATGTAAACTAGTGATAATAATGCTGCCTTCATCTCATGGTTGTATAATTTATGTAACCATGTGAAGAGCTGTTTTCTGTACAATAAAAATTTTCTTTGCAAAAAAATAATAATGACGCCAGGCACCACTGAATTTAAGAAACAAAGGTTAAGAGCATTTTGGTTATTTCCAATTGTTTGGAAATCTCTGCAGAGCTGTCGTTTCCTTCCTGCCTCTTTTCTCCTGGCCCTGGTAACGCATATTGCTCCAGCCCCCTCCGGTACCTATTCAGCCAGGGAGAGCCTGGCCCGACCCCTGCAGCACCCTTGGGATTTGAGGCTGCTCTGCTGCAGTGCTGATGCCAGACTCTGAATACTGGGCAGGGCACCAGGAACCTTTTTTGCCTTTTCAGAAAGCAGGCGTTGACTTTCTAAGCCTACTCTTAATGGAAAGCCCCTTTACCCAAAGGTTTGTGTCTAAATGATTCTCTGGGTCTTTTTCCTTGTATTCTCATTCCTTTGTCCAAAAGAGAATGAAATCTAAGTAGAAGGCTACCCTGGTGACAAAGCTTCTTCCCTGTATTTTGCGATTGGAACAAGCACCGTGAAAGCAGTTTTGTGTTGAATGCTAAAGACTGTTTTAGGCTTTAATATAGAGGTTTGCCATCACATCCTGATGAGCACTATTAATGACTTTTTTTCGCAAGAAAACAAGTTCTCATTCCCTCAGCAAAGCTTAAACAAAAACTTACATATAACAGAACAAGATTTAAGGAGAAATATGCAGCTATTTCTTCATGCAGTGCAAACATTTTAAGCCATATCAGTTTAAAGGATAGCTGCTACTCTTAAGCACTCTCCTTTGAGCAAGGAAAGTCACACTACAAGAAAAGTCTCTATAGAACAACTTCCACACTGGATGCTTTAACAATATTTTCAACATGGTTTTCCTAATCGTCAGTTTAATTTCACGAACTGGTTTTGTGGCACACTGCCAGCCACCATCACAATTTTCAGCAGATACACTGAACCACTCTCGAAGCTGCAGCCAGAGAGCCAATAATCTTTTTGCATAAATATATCAGTCTTATCAAATAGGAACTTTTAAGATCATTTAAAACAGCTTATTTCCTAACATATGGCATATTCAAAATATCATTAAAAGCTATTTAAATTATTTTTATTTCCTTAGCTATTGATTCTATGGATAGGAAATGGTATGAGGCATGTATGAATTAAATATAAAAATTAGGTAATATTTACTGAGTCCCTACTATGCCAGACAGTATGCTTAAGTTAACTCATTCAATCCTCAGAAAAGTGCTATAGATATATATAATTATTATTAGCCCTGTTCTACAGATGAGGAAAATTAGACTCAGAGAGGTTAAGTAACTTGCCCAAAGCTACACAGTCATTTTCATGCAGGAAGCATGGCTCCAGAGCACACGCTCTTAACTCCACGATGTGCAGTACAACTAACTCATCCACCACTTACTTTCACACAACTCATCAAGAAAGCTTCTTGACAGGCAAGCAGCACATTTAAAAGGGAGGAAAACATTCACGTTCTGGCTTCCATTTTTGTATCAGTACCTCCTATCGTTTCCTGGGTGACCCGCGTGCACCTGGCACTGTGTCAGAAGCTGCACAAACAGGGAATGAGACAGACACAATTCCTGTCCTCAAGGAGCTTATTTCTAGTAGGAGCAGGAAGAGACAGAGAATAAAACTTTAAGCAAGATAGACTCAGAATCCGTTACATGCTGTGAAGGAAAACTGGATAATATGATAGCGAGTACCTCTGACACAAGAAGAGGGTACTTTGAGTAGAATGGCCAGGAAAGGCCTCTCTGAGGAGATGGCATCAGAGCATTAAAAAAGTCTTTAGAAGGCAATTGGCAGAAACCAGCTACATAGAGTTGAGAGATTAGGATTCGGGCAGAGGAAATAACAGATGACAAAGGCCTTGAGACAGGAAAGCCCTTAACTTGCACAAAGCACTGTAAAGAAAGAAAAGGTGGCCAGATGACTGAAATCCAGTGGGCAAGGCTCTGAGTGGAAGAGGCCGCAGTTAGGCAGAAAGGCAAGCTCAGACACAGCCATGCGGGCGAGTACGGGTTTTCTTCTAAGCACAATGGGAGACCCCTGGAGGGTTTCAAACAGGGTGACGCCGACCAGGCTGGCTTACTGTGGGCCCAGTAGAGGCACAAGCAGCAGCCACAGGCGGAAACAGGGAGGTGAGTGAGCAGCTGGGATAATCTAAGTGAGGAGGGGGGATGGCGTGAGCTACAGCGACACAAGCGGAGAAGAAAGGGAGTCAACAGTTCTTGACAACTGTTTTGGATGTGTGTCGACAAGACTTTGGGCTAAAAGCCAGTGAACGGATGGTGGTGACGTTTACTGAGACGGGAGAGATGCAGAAAGGAACCGGACGGGCATGGCGGTGCGGCGGTGCGGAGGTGGGGAGGTGGGGAGAAGAGATTCAAGAAGTTGGTTTTGGAAGTTCTATTCATATCCAAATAGAGATGGTTTACATAAATTTTAAATTCTTTCTTCAGTCCTTCAGCACGGTGCCGATGCAATGCGTGAGCTCAACAAATATTTCCAGTTATAGCACAGACAAACCCTGCAGTGATAGTTAAGGTTGACAGAAGTTCAGTCTCGCGAGAATGTAACTGTTTCAAGACTTTTGAAACCCTTTAGATGATCTGGAAGGCTAAAATGTTTACATAAAAGAAAAGAACTAACCTCCTGTGTGTTCTAACCACTCCTGCATGGGCCTCTGGAGCTGATCACCCATGACACTGCACCTCCTTCTCTCCTGGATACTATTTCAGAACTGCCCCCTCTCCCCACACTTCTAGACTCGCTCTCGGCCAGCAACCCTGCTTCCTGCTTCAGAACAACCCACCTGTGTCTGTGCCCACATGTCCTTCCTTCTCACCAGTTACCATCTAGAAACGTCTGCACTCCCGGCAGAGGTAACCGAGATCCCCTCTCCTGCAGCTGCCTGGGGACTGGGCCCAGCATTTCTCCTCTCTCCTTGATCAGCAACCCTTCCTTTCATACCGGATCTCTGGGTCTTTCACACCACACACCAACACTGTTATTTTTCATTGCCTAAAAAAAGGGATTTTGATCCCCACTTTTTCTGCCAGCTACAGTCCTAATTCTTTGCCCCTCTCCGCAGCAAACTCCTGAAAACTTTGTCTATATTCGTCATCTCATTTTCCCACCTCTTACCTCTCTTCCTGTCTTAAATCCATTACTAACTTCATCCGCACCACTCCTCTAAAAACAATTCTACTCAACATTGCCAATAACCCAGTAGTTTAATCCACTTGGCATCTCTCAGTCCTCATGTTACTTAACACAAGTGATGACTCTCTCCTCCTTGGAATATTTTATTTCCCTTGGCTTCCGGGACACCAACTCTCTTGACTTCCTCCTCCTTCACAGCCAGACTTTCTCTAGTTCCTTCATGCATTCCTCCTCTTCCTCTCCGACCTCTTAGCCTCAGAACATCTCCTTATCTTTACTCACTCCCTTAGTGATGTTTTTGAATACTATCCACATGCTCTCAACTCCCAAATATTTATCTCCCTCCCAAGCCTCTTTCCAGACTTTCATATCCAACTTCCTACTCAACATCTTCACCTGTATATCTAAAAAGTGTCTCAAATCTAATACGGTCAACAATGAGCATCACCTCCAAACCCTTCTTCCCTCCCCGCACACCCTCATCCCTACTGATGGCAACTCTGTCCTTCCAACTGCTCCAGCCAGAAATATGGCACCATCCTTTTTTTTTTTTTTTTTGCGGTATGCGGGCCTCTCACTGTTGTGCCCTCTCCCGTTGCGGAGCACAGGCTCCGGACGCGCAGGCTCAGCGGCCATGGCTCACGGGCCCAGCTGCTCCGCGGCATGTGGGATCCTCCCGGACCGGGGCATGAACCCGTGTCCCCTGCATTGGCAGGCGGACTCTCAACCACTAAGCCACCAGGGAAGCCCGGCACCATCCTTGATGCCTGTTTTCCTCTCGTACTCCATGCCCAATCCATTGTTGTCTTTTTCTGACAGCTTAGAGAAGCTAAGTGACTTGCCCAAGATTCCTCAGCTAGCAAGTGACTGTTGAGATTCAAATCCAGTTCTCTCCAGCACTAGATAGAGCCTAGCTTGAATATCAGCCTGAAAATGAGTCATCCAGCTAACCACTAGAATAGACAAGGAATATATATGGTGTATGCAAATATTCCAAAGATTCTGTGTGGTAACTCTGCACTAATATATTGTCTATAATGCATTTACACTCTCACAGCTGGTAAAAGAAATCCGTTCCGCAGTTCTGTAAGCACACTGATGCAAGGACAACGTATCAAATATTTAATAGGGACTTCTTTTGCTGTGTTTAGATCAAATCACCAGACACAAAACCTTCCTTAACACATCTGCCCAGAATTCAGATGAGCAGATTCTCCTGCCCTTACCGGGAATGACTCGGACTCGCTCTTTTTTCACATGGCTTTCTGAGTTTGGCAATCGTCAAGATTTACAGAGCTGCAGGAAGATGCCGAAGACCCCATTTCATTCTTCCTTTCCTCTGTAATTCTGGAACACAAGCATTATCAGATTGTCTCAAAGATGTTATCTGTCTAAACTGTTTTGATTCTTCGCCCCCAATGTTTTTGTTCCACATACTCTACATGATGTCAGGACCTATCATTTTCAGAAAAGGGCTTGGAGAAGCCACTTAATTCACGGGGCATAAACACTGTTTACAAGCACTATAATGGGTCAGTTCCTTTAAAAAGAGACGCTTCCAGAGTCCTTGGTGGCCTCCCTAAAGTTTTTGCAGCGTTTTTGTTTTAAAGCCCAGTATGCAGCGTTTTGATCCTTTAGGCTTTCAGGAGACAGTGGTCTATACCTTTCAGGGATGGCGGTGGGATATGGGGAGAATGAGTCTAAAGACCAGTCATTCTCATGACTCAGAATTCTTTCTCATATGATAAATTGCAAATAGTGGCAATATTTATGTTATGGTTTTTACATAATCTAACAATTTCTCCATTTCCCCACTAAGAGAAACTGTCATCTCTACTTTTTCCTTATGTTTTCAACTTGCTCATGCACCCCTGGGAACCGTACTTCACTGCTAAAGCCACATGGGTCTGGCTGCTAGTTTTTACTTTCCTATGTGTGGAAGGAGTCAGAGCCAATAAATCCTTAAAGCTGCTACTAAAAGAAAATCAGTCATAAGAACCTCAATCTACGCACACTCTCCTCTTAAGTTCTCCCATCGCTGGTTACACTCCATAGTACCTACTGCCATGGTCACCGTCAGTTATTAACAATACATAAAACACAGGATAAACTCTTACCAAAAACTTGGATTAAGAACATGAACTGGCCCAAATATTTCAGGGTACGTTTATTAAACATTAAGTGTGTAGGCAATCAGAACCGTTAAATAATCTGTGGCTATCCAGCCAATACACCTAAAACACTGTCTTTATCCATCCACAGGACCACACTGAAAACTGCGGAGCGCTGGCTGCTTCATGTTTCAAGCCTCAAACCTTCCATCCTCATCGAGGTCCTTGCTGGAAGCATCTCTGTCATCATTCCTCCCCCAGGCTTGCTTTCACATGTGGCTCACACTGAAGCCCGGGGCCAGGCAAAGAACTTCCTCTGAATCACTGCAGCGTAAGTGCTATTGACGTGCAACCCTGTGAGAAGCCACAGGCCACACAGAAGCCATTAGCCACTTCTCATCTTCCTTGTTCTGTCTTTAAACACTTGGCACTCCTATTCGAGAGGAGGCTGCTTCCCCCTGCCACCATCTCCTTTTCTATTTTTCCTTATGGCACATTTCTGAGATGGTCCTCGAGAACTCCTCTTTAGTATATCTTCATATTTCAGTCTGTTATATACCAAGATGCTTTTGCTCATCAAATTCTAAATGGGGGGCTTCCCTGGTGGCGCAGTGGTTGAGAGTCCGCCTGCCGATGCAGGGGACGCGGGTTGGTGCCCCGGTCCGGGAAGATCCCACATGCCGCGGAGCGGCTGGGCCCGTGAGCCATGGCCGCTGAGCCTGCGCGTCCGGAGCCTGTGCTCCGCAACGGGAGAGGCCACAGCAGTGAGAGGCCCGCGTACCGCAAAAAAAAAAAAAAAAAAAAAAAAGTCATAGAAACAATGAGCACCTTGAACCTGGGGATATTCACTATTTTGTTTATATGTCCACAGCATACTCTAAAAACAATCATATATTAAAACGAAAGCAAAACCAACAAATAAAACGATGCCTTTGACCCCATAAATATTTCATTATTTTATGCCTTTATCTCAGTCATAACGCCATAACAGCCGTGGCAGAGACGTGCAATTCTCCCCTAATATCTGCACGCTTCTTCACGATTCTGGTCCTGCTAGAGATAGGTAGGCTATATTACTAGCTTTGACCAAAAATTGTGAGAAGTAATGTGTGTCACTGCCAGGCCGAGGCAGTGAAAAATCCCAGAGGGATACTGCACAGAGTTTCATCCCCTGCCTCAGTGAATGGAAAACTAGTGTTGAGATGACAGAGTCAAGATGGAACCTTGAATCACTGCTTAAAGGGAGCTGCCTTGGAGACCTGGCAGGCACACTGAAGGCTTTTATATAATAACACACTGAGATTTCTGAGTTGGTTTGTTACTGAGGCATAGCCCAGCCTGCCTAACACAACACCTCCCAACTTTCTCCCTCCTTTGAATTCCATAGCATTTCAACCCATTTACTACAAAGGTACTTACCTCTAAGTAAGCTTTGGGCACTGTTATTTAAGCAAAGTCTTTGCTTAGTCTAACTCAAAGACTTTCAGTGAGACAAGTATATTCTTGAGACCTCTCATTCACTGCCTTACAGAAAGCATGGTATAAAAGAACGAATCTTAAAAAAATAACTGCACATCACAGACTAGTTTTTAAATTCATGAACATAAAAGAGACACTGACAATGTGCATCTATAGGAAACAGAACAGAAATGAGAGAACTAACTAATTGTATCTATTTTTTCTCTGTCAGCCACAGTGAAGAGGCCTAAATGTCATTTGCTCATTTACGTCGATACGTACCAGAAATCAGTTTCTTTGCATTAAAAAAAAAAGCGACAAGATAAAAATATCTTAGATTCACATATTAAAAGCAACAGCACTCACTGCCAAGAAGGACTGCGGATAAGGCAGAATCTTCTCAATTATAATCAGTAGAACAGGGGAAAATGTTAGTGTAATTTCACCCAGCATCTAAATCCACTGTGGTAAGTCTATAAATACAAACATGTAAGTTAACTGACTAAGTTAAATGACTCACTTAGCTAAACAAGTCAGTATGTTCAGAATCTAAGTTACCCAGCTCTGCACTGCCTCAGTGAAGCTGAAGTGGCTGTAATGGAAGCACACTCAGGTTACCCAAGGACAACCAAAACCAGTGCTTGCCCATCATTTGATGGATTCCTAACAAAATATAAACCCAATTTAAAATCAGGGCCCAGCAAAAATCTATGACACATATATTCAGATGTACATAAGACTACATTTTCCAGGTCAGCACCTTTTCACAACGTATATTCTTAAAGATCTAACTACATGCCTCCTTTAGCACACAGAAGGGTTGCGCTTAACTATGTGCATTAGAGCAGTGATTTTTCAGGGACTTCCCGGGTGGTGCAGTGGTTAAGACTCCATGCTTCCAATGTAGGGGACCCGGGTTCGATCCTTAGTCAGGGAACTAGATCCCACATGCATGCCGCAACTAAGAGTTTGCATGCCACAACTAAAGACCCAGCACGACCAAATAAATAAATTAAAAAGAACAGTGATTTTCAGGATAGAGCAGGGAGTGAGACAGTAGAGGTGAGAGAAGGCGTATTAGAATCACCAAGGGAGGATTTTCAAACCAGGTCACATGCCCGCCCCAGTCAGCGTGGGCATGTGACAAGCCCTTAGTCTCAGGCCCTGTGGGGTTTGGGGAACAGGCATACAGGCTGTAGGGGCCTCAAGGATCCTGCTCTATCCTCACACCTTCCCCCATCTGGAACTCCTGAAATGAAGACAGATACGTTTCTTTTTCTGTACTATTTTTTAAAGGTGGACTCCTGAGAGAATAAATTCAAACAAAATACCCAGCAGAGCAGTCTCAATGCTCCTGGTGGAGACTCAACCAAATCTTTCCTGAGCATCTCCTTCACACGTTTCGTCATCTCAGAGGAAAACAGCATGTTCCAACTTTCTCACTTATGCTCACGTTCTAGGAAACAGAATGTCTCACAATACTGACTAGAACTGGAGGGGTTATACTAAAATCTCTCAATGATGGCTTCATGGAGTTTTAATGAAAATAGGTCCAAATAGAATGCTCTGTATCCTCCCAAAATTTCTTTTCTTCACAAAATTTTACTCTTTCACGGAAACAAATTAATACATACCTATGGTGTGCTATGTAATATCAACATTTGTCAGAAGTATTTAACCAATTCTATTTGATTGAACTGTGTAATTTGACTCTTGGGCTTCAAATCCTACTGATCCAACTTCAAAAATATATTAAATTATACTTCTCCCCATCTCTACTACTGCAGAAATAAATCCAACTCACCACCTCTCTCAGGAGAGCATCATTTTCAGACTACTTACCCATCAGACTATATCGTAAGATTTATTGCCCTCCAACCCAAATCTCATCGTGCTGGGGTAGGTTAAAACCTATTGCTGCTTCTGCATGACCTTAAAGACAAAGTCTAAGCTTCTTAGCTTAGCAAAAAACCTTTCACAAGCTTTAAACTCAATTCATGCAGCTCCCCACTGCATAGTATTCTTGTGTCTCATTACACTCATTAGATATTTTAAATTATTCCTGAACACATCATAACTTTTCTTTGACTTCACGTATGACATCTACTATGCTTAGAATGCCCTCCCCCAACTTCTTTACTAAAAAAATAAAAATAAATTTTCCTACTGGTCCTTCAAGAACCGACTCAAATTATACTCTCTCCTCAAAGTGTTTTGGTTATCAGATGAGTAAGTTACTCTAAAACAGGGCCCCTGTCAAAACAAGAAACATTTATCATCTCATAGTTTCTGTGGTCAGGAATTTGGATGGAGCTTAGCTGGTGGTTCCAACAGAGGGAACCTCATGCAGTCAGGACGTTGACAGGGGCTGTATGGATCTGAAGCCTTGACTGGGCTGGAGGATCCCCTTCCAAGATGGCTCCCACATGTGGCTACTGGCAAAACCCCTTGTTGGCTGTTGGCAGGATGCCTCAGCTCCTCACAAAGTGGACCTCTTTATAGGGCGGCTTCAGTGTTGTGATTACATGGCAGCTGGCCTAGATGAGAAACCTGTGAGAGAGAGAGAGAGAGAGAGAGAGAGAGAGAGAAAGAGAGAAACAGGGAGGGAGGGAGAGGGAGAGAGAGAGGGAGACAGAGTGTGCGTGCAAGGAGAAAACTAGTGTCTTTTATCTATTCGGCCATGTTCTATTCATTGGAAGTGAATCACTAAGTCCTGATAATGCTCAAGAAATGCCTCCACCTTTGCAGGGAGGATTGTCAAAGAATTTTGACATACTTTAAAACAATCACAAAAGGTTTCCAAAATTTCTCCAGAAAGTCAGCTATTCCTTCCTCCGTATTCCCCTAGTATTTTTTCTACCTGTACTGCAAAACTGAACATATGGTGTAAGGAATTCATCTGAAAAGACACTGTGGGGCTTTAATACATAAACAGTAAACTTCTATTTTGCTATTGCCATAAGTTTAAATCCCGAGACTCCTAAAATTAGATTACTCAAAAAATAATATAGGGATAACTGGCTGGTCATTTGGGAGGAGAAATCTGTAACTCTATATTTATATATATAAATAAATTCCAAGTTAAAGAATTTTAATTTTTAAATAAAAATACACATGTACCAGGGAAAAATACGAACAAACATTTTTATCATCTTGGAGTAGAAGAGACCTTCTTGAGAATAACGTAAGAGCCCAAACTCTTAAGAACCTGATAAAGATGACTAGTTAAATAGTAAAACAGCTGTATAGACGAACAAAAGATCTAAACAAAAAGAAAATATGCAAAAGACAAACAGGGAAATATTAGTAACATATGTATGATAAACAAAACACGCAATTTCTTAATATACATAGAGTTCTTATAATAAGGAAAAGTGAACAGATGAGCAAAGGGACTTCCACTTCAAGAAAGCAGAGCACAGGCTACAATCTCCACAGCCTGTAACAAATCCTAAAATTTATAAAATAATTTTTAAGTGAGATTATACAAGAGATCACACATATACAAGTGATACACACACACATTTCTCTCTCACATAAAAGCGCACGGGCAGAGTACAGGGACAGTAGGGCAGTTCTACCAAAGTCCATTAAATCAGGTTCCCTGCAGCTCCCAGTGTGTGGCTGTAACTCTTGTGTCTCAGATGTCAGTTAGATCTCCCGCCTCTACATCTCCATTCCAGGAAGTATCCAAAAAGGAGCCACCGACTGAAGAAAGTTTCTAAAAACCACCATATGCAGTTCTGCTTACATCCCTTTGACAAGATCTTTGTCATAAGACCACATCTAAGCCAAAGAGGTTTGGGAATATAGTCTTCATTGTTTATGTGCACATACCCAGCTAAAAATTAGGGATTCTACTTTTCCGAGAGAAGAGGAAGAATACATATTTGGAAATATGAGCAGCCTCTGAATTCACTAAAAGTCAAAGATATGACAGAAACAGATTTTAGAAAAACCTCAGTGTAAAACACTTCTGAAAGTTAGAATTGAAAGACATTAAGACTGAGATCATTAGAACCATTCTATAGAAAATGTCCATGACTTATATATACTACCAGATATAAAATAGATAGCTAGCGGGAAGCAGCCACACAGTACAGGGAGATCAGCTCAGTGCTTTGTGACCACCTAGAAGGGTGGGATAGGGAGGGTGGGAGGCAGACGCAAGAGGGAGGGGATATGGGGACATATGTATATGTATAACTGATTCACTTTGTTGTAAAGCAGAAATTAACACACCATTGTAAAGCAATTATACTCTAATAAAGATGTTAAAAAAAAAAAAGAAAAGAAAACGTCCATGAGCTCCTGGTACTAAGCCTTGGAGCTGCCCCAGTTCTTTACCTTTCCACAATTTAATCACTTACTCTTTAGATTGTAAGATGTACCCCAATATCAAACCAATGGATGATACTTTCCTCTCCCTTAAATTAGCCAGAATCAGTTCCTGCTGTTCACAACAAAAATAATCTCAAGCAATATATTTCAAGATATTTATTGCAAAATCTTCAGTCAAATGCACGTGCACGTACACACACACACACACACACACACACACACAACGGACGTGTCTCTTGAGAAATAAAGGCTGGATTGTGTAGCTTATTAGCAACTATCTATCTCAACAGTAAAGGGCAGATTTCTCTCCATCTCATTCCATCCTTCTGAATATCACCTCAGGGGTTCAACAGAGATTCCAAAATACTTAAGGCTAATTCATTTTGAATTTCATGTTTTAAATGCAGATCCAATTATATTATTTCCCTACTTAAAACTCTGGGATGAATCTCTATCATTTTTCAGGAAAAAGTCCAAACTCCTTATGATGACATAGAAATCTCTCTATAACCTGGCCACACACTAATCCCCATCCTCTTCTGTGTCCATCTGTGCAATCTCTTAGTCAACACAATTATTTATTGACAGCCTACTGTGTGCTGGCCACTGTTCTAGATGCTACATATACAGTCAGGAATGATATTTAAAATATCTAGGGAGACTGGTTCAAGATGGCGGAGTAGAAGGACGTGCTCTCACTCCCTCTCACGAGAGCACCGGACTCACAACTAACGGCTGAAAAATCATCGACAGGAAGACACTGAAACTCACCAAAAAAGATACCCCACATCCAAAGACAAAGAAGCCACAATGAGATGGCAGGAGGGGCGCAATCACAATAAAATCAAATTCCGTAACTTCTGGGTGGGTGACCTGCAAACGGGAGAACACTTATACCACAGAAGTCCACCCACTGGAGTGAAGGTTCTGAGCCCCATGTCAGACTTCCCAACCTGGGGGTCCGGCAACAGGAGGACGAATTCCTAGAGAATCAGATTTTGAAGGCTAGTGGGATTTGAGTGCAGGACTTCAACAGGACTGGGGGAAACAGAGACTCCACTCTTGGAGGGCACACACAAAGTAGTGTGCGCATCGGGACCCAGGGGAAGGAGCAGTGACCCCAGGGGGAGACTGAACCAGACCTGCCTGCTAGTGTTGGAGGGTCTCCTGCAGAGGCAGGGGGTGGCTGTGGCTCACCAAGGGGACAAGCACACTGGCAGCAGAAGTTCCGGGAAGTACTCCTTGGCGTGAGCCCTCCCAGAGTCCACCATTAGCCCCACCAAAGAGTTGGGTAGGCTCCAGGGTTGGGTCGCCTCAGGCCGAACAACTAACAGGGAGGGAACTCAGCCCCACCCATCAGCAGACAAGAAGATTAAAGTTTTACTGAGCTCTGCCCACCAGAGCAACAGTCAGCTCTACCCACCACCAGTCCCTCCCATCAGGAAGCTTGCACAAGCCTCTTATATAGCCTCATCCACCAGAAGGCAGACAGCAGAAGCAAGAAGAACTACAATCCTGCAGCCTGTGGAACAAAAACCACATTCACAGAAAGACAGACAAGATGAAAAGGCAGAGGGCTATGTACCAGATGAAGGAACAACATAAAACCCCCCCAAAAAACTAAATGAAGTGGAGATAGGCAACCTTCCAGAAAAAGAATTCAGAATAATGATAGTGAAGATGATCCAGGACCTCAGAAAAAGAATGGAGGCTAAGATTGAGACGATGCAAGAAATGTTTAGCAAAGATCTAGAAGAATTAAAGAACAAACACCTAGAAGAATTAAAGAACAAACAAACAGAGATGAACAATACAACAACTGAAATGAAAAATACACTAGAAGGAATCAATAACAGAATAACTGAGGCAGAAGAACGGA
Source organism: Physeter macrocephalus (assembly GCF_002837175.3). Taxonomy (NCBI): domain Eukaryota; kingdom Metazoa; phylum Chordata; class Mammalia; order Artiodactyla; family Physeteridae; genus Physeter; species Physeter macrocephalus. Next base: position 9,109,751 of record NC_041217.1, on the reverse strand, counting down.
TAAGTGACCTGGAAGACAGAATGGTGGAATTCACTGCTGTGGGACAGATTAAAGAGAAAAGAAATGAAGACAGCTTAAGAGACCTCTGGGACAACATTAAATGCACCAACATTTGCATTATAGGGGTCCCAGAAGGACAAGAGAGAGAGAAAGGACCCAAGAAAATATCTGAAGAGACCAGTTGAAAACTTCCCTAACATGGGAAAGGAAATAGCCACCCAAGTCCAGGAAGCACAGAGAGTCCCAGGTGACAAAAATTAAAGACAAAGAAAAATTACTGAAAGCAACAAGGGAAAAATGACAAATAACATACACGGAAACTCCCATAAGGTTAACAGCTGATTTCTCAGCAGAAACTCTACAAGCCAGAAGGGAGTGGCATGACGTATTTAAAGTGATGAAAGGGAAGAAACTACAACCAAGATTACTCTACCTGGCTAGGATCTCATTCAGATTCGACGGAGAAATCAAAAGCTTTACAGACAAGCAAAAGCTAAGCCACCACCAAACCAGCTCTACAACAAATGCTAAAGGAACTTCTCTAAGTGGGAAACACAAGAGAAGCAAAGGACCTACAAAAACAAACCCATAACAACTAAGAAAATGGTAATAGGAACATACATATCGATAATTACCTTAAACGTGAATGGATTAAATGCTCCAACCAAAAGACACAGGCTCACTGAATGGATACAAAAACAAGACCCATGTATATGCCATCTACAACAGACCCTCTTCAGACCTAGGGACACATACAGACTGAAAGTGAGGGGACAGAAAAAGATATTCCATGCAAATGGAAATCAAAAGAAAGCTGGAGTAGCAATACTCATATCAGAAAAAATAGACTTTAAAATAAAGAATGTTA
>NC_041217.1:9106360-9108150 GCF_002837175.3 Physeter macrocephalus | reverse complement strand
GACACTGCAGAAATACAAAGCATCCTAAGAGAATACTACAAGCAATTCTATGCCAATAAAATGGACAACCTGGAAGAAATGGACAAATTCTTAGAAAGGTATAATCTTCCAAGACTGAACCAGGAAGAAATAGAATATATGAACAGACCCATCACAAGTAATGAAATTGAAACTGTGATTGAAAATCTTCCAACAAACAGAAGTCCAGGACCAGATGGCTTCACAGGTGAATTCTATCAAACATTTAGAGAAGAGGTAACACCCAGCCTTCTCAAACTCTTCCAAAAAATTGCAGAGGAAGGAACATACCCAAACTCATTCTATGAGGCCACCATCACTCTGATACCAAAATCAGACAAAGATACTACAAAAAAAGAAAATTACAGACCAATATCACTGATGAATATAGATGCAAAAATCCTCAACAAAATACTAGCAAACAGAATCCAACAATACATTAAAAGGATCATACACCATGATCAAGTGGGATTTATCCTAGGGATGCAAGGATTCTTCAATATACACAAATAAATCAGTGTGACACACCATATTAATAAACTGAAGAATAAAAACCATATGATCATCTCAGTAGATGCAGAAAAAGCTTTTGACAAAATTCAACACCCATTTATGATAAAAACTCTCCAGAAAGTGGGCATAGAGGGAACCTACCTCAACATAATAAAGGCCATATATGACAAACCCACAGCAAACATCATTCTCAATGGTGAAAAACCGAAAGTATTTCCTCGAAGATCAGGAACAAGACAAGGATGTCCACTCTCACCACTATTAGTCAACATAGTTTCGGAAGTCCTAGCCATAGCAATCAGAAAAGAAAAAGAAATAAAGGGAATACAAATTGGAAAAGAAGAAGTAAAACTGTCACTGTTTGCAGATGACATGATACTATACATAGAGAATCCTAAAGATGCCACCAGAAAACTACTAGAGTTAATCAATGAATTTGGTAAAGTCGCAGGATACAAAATTAATGCACAGAAATCTCTTGCATTCCTATACACTAAAGATGAAAAATCTGAAAGAGAAATTAAGGAAACACTTGTGCAACATTTACCATTGCAACAAAATGAATAAAATACCTAGTGATAAACCTACCTAGGGAGACAAAACACCTGTATGCAGAAAACTACAAGACACTGATGAAAGAAATTAAAGATGATACCAACAGATGGAGAGATATACCATGTTCTTGGATTGAAGAATCAATATTGTGAAAATGACTATATTACCCAAAGCAATGTACAGGTTCAATGCAATCCCTATCAAATTACCAATGGCATTTTTTTACAGAACTAGAACAAAAAATCCTAAAATTTGTATGGAGACACACAAGACCCCGATTAGCCAAAGCCGTCTTGAGGGAAAAAAACGGAGCTGGAGGAATCAGACTCCCTGACTTCAGACTATACTACAAAGCTACAGTAATCAAGACAGTATGTTACTGGCACAAAAACAGAAATACAGATCAATGGAACAGGATAGAAAGCCCAGAGATAAACCCACGCACCTATGGTCAACTAATCTATGACAAAGGAGGCAAGGATATACAATGGAGAAAAGACAGTCTCTTCAATAAGTGGTGCTGGGAAAACTGGACAGCTACATGTAAAAGAATGTAATGAGAACACTCTCTAACACCATACACAAAAATAAACTCAAAATGGATTAGAGACCTAAATGTAAGACTGGACACTATAAAAGTCTTAAGAGGAAAACAAAGGCGAATACTCCTTGACATAAATCACAGCAAGATCTTTTTTGATCCA
>NC_041217.1:9097843-9098341 GCF_002837175.3 Physeter macrocephalus | reverse complement strand
TAAGTGGTGCTGGGAAAACTGGACAGCTACATGTAAAAGAATGTAATGAGAACACTCTCTAACACCATACACAAAAATAAACTCAAAATGGATTAGAGACCTAAATGTAAGACTGGACACTATAAAAGTCTTAAGAGGAAAACAAAGGCAGAACACTCTTTGACATAAATCACAGCAAGATCTTTTTTGATCCACCTCCTAGAGTAATGGGAATAACAACAAAAATAAACAAATGGGACCTAATGAAACTTAAAATTTTTTGCAAAGCAAAGGAAACTACAAACAAGATCAAAAGACAACCCTCAGAATGGGAGAAAATATTTGTAAACGAATCAACGGACAACAGATTAATCTCCAAAATATATAAACAGCTCATGCAGCTCAATATTAAAAAAAAAACCCAAATCAACCCAATCAAACAACCCAAACAAAAAATCGGCAGAAGACCTAAATAGACATTTCTCCAAAGAAGACATACAGATGGCCATGAAGCATATG
>NC_041217.1:9095728-9097569 GCF_002837175.3 Physeter macrocephalus | reverse complement strand
TTACCATATGACCCAGCAATCCCACTACTGGGCATATACCCAGAGAAAACCATAATTCAAAAAGACACATGCACCCCAATGTTCACTGCAGCACTATCTACAATAGCCAGGTCATGGAAGGAACCTAAATGCCCATCACCAGACGAATGGATAAAGAAGTTGTGGCACACATATACAATGGAATATTACTCAGCCATAAAAAGGAACAAAACTGGGTCATTTGTAGAGACGCGGATGGACCTAGAGACTGTCATACAGAGTGAAGTAAGTCAGAAAGAGAAAAACAAATATCGTATATTAACGCATATATGTGGAATCTAGAAAAATGGTACAGATGAACCAGTTTGCAGGGCAGAAATAGAGACGCAGATGTAGAGAACAAACGTTTGGACACCAAGGGTGCAAAGTGGCAGGGGGTGTGGTGGTGGCACTGTGATGAACTGGGAGATTGGGACTGACATGTATACACTGATGTGTATAAAATGGATAACTAATAAGAACCTGCTATATAAAAAAATAAATAAAATTAAATTTAAAAATAAAATAAAATATCTAGCAACTAGTACAACATTACATAGACCAATTATAATGGATACTCAACCAGCAGACACCAGCTATAAACAACCGATAAAGCTTTCCCAGTGTGTATTATCAGAATACCAACCTGAAGATAGCAATAAATACAACAGAGCCCCTCCCTGCAAAGAGTTACATTTTTTTAAATAGGAAGAGAGACAACAGATAAAACATTAAACGAATTATTAAGAAAATTTCAAGTACAAGAGTATAAAGAAGATAGAGAAAATGTCATCTGAGGAGGTGACATTTGAGTTGAGATGTGAATAAGTTGTAATAAGTTGAAATGTGCCCCCCCACCAAATATGTCCATGTCCTAATCCCCAGAACTTGTAAATGTTGACTGTGTTTAGAAAGGGGAGCATTACAGATGTGATTAAGTGAGCACCTTGAGATAAGGAGGTTATCCTGGACTATCCAGATGGGTACTAAATCCAATGACATGTCTTTATAAGAGAAAGGCAGATGGAGATGTGAGACAGAAAGAAGACAAAGACACAGAGGAGTAAGCGATGTGAAGACAGAGGCAGAGACTGGAGTGATGCAGCCGCAAGTCAAGGAGTGCTAATAGTCACCAGAAGTTGGAAGAGGCAGAGAATGGATTCTCCCTGTCCTAGTCAGCCCAGGCTGGCATAAAAAAATATCACAGATGTGGTGGCCTAAACAACTGACATTTATTTCTCAGAGTTCTGAAGTCTGGGAAATCCAAGATCAAGGTGTTGGTTGACTCAGCTCCCCAGTGAGGGCCTGCTTCTTGGATTGCAGAAGGCCACATTTTCTGTTGTTTTAATTCACAGTTCATAGTAATTTGTTACAGCAACCCTGGGAATCTCATACAGAAAGCAACTATGGAGAATCTGATACAAGTATATTCTAATCAGAATGAACAGCAAGTGAAAACTTCCAAGATCATCTATAGAGAATGTACCACTTATCAAAGGTCATGAAAGAAGATTCTGGGGAAATACACCATGTTCATAAAGACGCCATTTTTCTCCAAGGTAATCTATAAATCCAATGCTATTCCAGTCAGTATCACAAAAGATTTCTCATGTACATTTACAAACTGATTTTAAAATGTATATGGGGCTTCCCTGGTGGCGCAGTGGTTGCGCGTCCGCCTGCCGATGCAGGGGAACCGGGTTCGCGCCCCGGTCCGGGAGGATCCCACGTGCCGCGGAGCGGCTGGGCCCGTGAGCCATGGCCGCTGAGCCTGCGCGTCCGGAGCCTGTGCTCCGCAACGGGAGAGGCCACAACAGTGAGAG
>NC_041217.1:9091857-9095393 GCF_002837175.3 Physeter macrocephalus | reverse complement strand
GACGCGCAGGCTCAGCGGCCATGGCTCACGGGCCCAGCCGCTCCGCGGCACGTGGGATCCTCCCGGACCGGGGCACGAACCCGTGTCCCCTGCATCGGCAGGCGGATTCTCAACCACTGCGCCACCAGGGAAGCCCAAAGGTGGCATTTTAGATCAAAGGAACAAAGAAAATTTATTTAAATAATGCAGGTGCGCATTATTATACTATTATAAATACATATATGTTATATATAAATATACATATTATATTATATATAATTTACATTATATTTACATTATATATTATGTTATAGTATATGTTATATATAATTTATATTACATATAAAAGGAAATTTACATTATAAATTTATATTATATATAAAAGGAAATTCCAGGTAGATTTAAAAACTAAATATAAAAAAAATCAAACTTCACAAATTTTAAAAAACAATATTGAGAAATACCTTTAAGACCTCAGAGTTAAAAATTTCTTAAATAAGACCCCAAAATCCAGAACTGTAAAGAAAAGTATTTCATAAATTCAATTACTTAAAATATTTAAAGACAATAATAGTGAAATGAAAAGGCTCAGAGTTTACTTCACTTAGAATTTATATAACTGACAAAGACTGAGTGTCCAGAATATATAAAGAACACCTACAAAACCAGTAAGAAAAAGACAAACAATTTTACGATTTGCTTTTCCACATTCAACATTCCACAGGCATACAACGGAGGTCTGCGGATGCTGCAGGATACACAAACACCGTGACGCCTTAGTCGGGAGAATGGTCCCTCCTGGGGGAGGAGGTGGAAAGGGGATCAGAGCGACCCACGGGATGATAATCTTGTGTGTGCTGTTTTCCTTCTTGACCTTTCTATTTCTATTTACATGGGTTTTCATGTTGTTACATGCTTCTATACCTGAATTACGCCATAATAAATAAAGACCCAACACAGTTAAAAACAGCAATAAACTGATCACGCATAGGGGAAAAGAAAAGGACCTCATAGAACTGATTCATTACCGTCCCTGTAACCATGAGCAGAGGTAAAATACTCATTATTAGCTTTTTGCAATTCTTCTTCCTGGATCACATATTAAAGAGTTAAAGTCTCCCATTCTGTATTTATATTAAAAAACTGTATTTACCAATTTCACATTATTATGTTTAAACAATAATTCTTACAGTAATCATAAATTCTTCTGCTACTGCCTATAGCTCTTTTGAGTCAAAAAAAAAAAAATGAAAGGATTTAAAGATAATAGGTAACTCAGCAGAGGAAAAAGCACTAAAGTCTTGGATGCAAAAGGCCTAGATATGACATTCAGCCATGCCTATTACTCACTGACGGGGGGCCTGCAATTTACACAACATCTGCGAACCTCCCTCCTCCATTTCTGATCTGTCGAACGGGAACACTAATTCTTCTTAGATGGAGCTGTACATATAGGAGGTGCCTGGCAAAAAGAGGATTCAAAGATTTGTTTAAGCCGGACATGGCCTTTTGGGGTAGGAGATTTGTCTTTCTCTTTGGATTCCTTGGTTAATCAATATAATCCTCCCTTCCTTCCTTCGTAAATAGTGGCCCAGGGAAGGTCCACAGCAGGAGTCATCCTTCCCAGGTACTAGCAGGAAGGGGTGCTCTACCTAAACAGAATTCTAAAATGACGATGAAGCCCACTAAAAGCCTGCCTGCTGTAGACCGCTGCCCTGCGCTGGCGATGTAAATAATGCCAACGCTAGAACACTCCTCTTCTGCTACGGCAGACCACTGCCACTGTCCTCCCGCCGGGAGGCCGCTGCTCTCTTACGCCGTCCTCTCTTTGCAGTACACAGCAGTTTACATTCTGACAGCGGTCCGCCTGCTCTGTCTCTAACTCTGAAGGAGCTGAATGTGGCTGAAGAAAAACACACAACCAAGCTAACAATTCCAGTTTTGCATTCGTGACCTCAAATCCCAAACGGGCACTAAACACTGGTGAGTATTTTGCTACACTTTCTTGGAATATTTGTTTTCTCACTCTCCAAAATCACCATATCACACCTTTTTCTTCCTTCTCAAATCTACAACACCCCGCCCCTGCCATTCCGCTCATTATCAGCTGATGACTGACTCTTACTTCAATGAGCAACTAGAAGGACTGAGATGAGAATTCCCTAATCTTTCCACCATCAAACATACCACTTCTATCTGTGAAATCTACCTTCCTGCCTCCTCTTCCAATACGTGAGGTGCTCCTGCTCCTATATGCTTCTCCACTGGTGCTTTGGATCACGTCCCCTATCACCATTCCAAGGACTTCAGGCACACAAAAACCTCCTCTCTCTCAAGTGATAATTTTAAGTAATGAAAGGATGGTCATGGATGGATGGATGGGTGAATCCATGAATGGGGAGAGAGAAAAAGAGAGAGAGAATTATGTTCCCATGATCACACCTCCTTAGAGCTACAACCCCACCTTGCTTTAGTTCCTTTCCCAGTAATAGTTTTCTAAATTGATGTCTAAAATCATTCTCTCCACTTCCTCACTTCTTAGCCTCTCAGCAATTTGATCTCACTGGACTTGGTCGCCACCATTCTGCAGAAACTATAGTAAGCAAGATCACCAAAAATCTCCATCATGTCCAAACCAACGTCGTTTCCCTGCCCTTATCTCAAACTCCCCGCCGCGCTCAGCTACTTACTGCTCCCCTCTCCTTGAGACGTTTCCTCCTCTTGCGGCAGCACACTGTCTGGTGTCCTTCCTGCCTAACCAACTGCTCGTTCTTGGCTCATTCGCATCTTCAGATACTACCTGTACACTTCCTTCTCATAAATCTCTATCTCCAGCTCCAACCTCTCCCCTGAACTCTGTCTAAAAGGCATTTATTTCCATTTTAACATGTCCAGAACGGAACTCTTGATGTTCCCCCATATATGTTCATCTACCATGTTCACATTATTAGCAAATGACACTACAGCCCACCTAGTTACTCAAGCCAGAAACCTAATAGTTACTTGTTATTCTTTTTTCTCACACCCCAAATTACCTCATATCATATCAACAGTCATAACTCTGAAATATATCCTAACTCTAACCATTTCATTCTGTGAAATAAAATTCATATTTTATGGCAAGACAAGAAAAATTTAAATGTAAAAAATCTTCTCTGCCCCTTGGCCTCCTCTCTCCCCCCACTGTGTGTCGTGTATCTGCATTATGCATCAACCATACCTCCACCATCGGCAGGAATACCTGGTCAACCGTAAAGAGCAACATTCTCCTAGCATCAACAAGACAACTCCTTAAGAGGTAACGTTCCTTCTTGATCTTGTAAGGGGTCACATGACCCACCAGGATGACGCTTAGATCTGGATTACGTGAAATGTCAATAATATGTTATTTGATGTACAGCTCTCAGTCTCAAAAACAAACAACCAACCCCATATAACTGTGACTGGACTTCTAACCCACAGTTTTCAGAGCTTTCTGAGATGCTCTTCCTGGGCTATAATCCTCAAATTTGGCTTGAATAAAATTTTCCATTTCTTTCTTAGATCGACTGATTAAT
>NC_041217.1:9018372-9087416 GCF_002837175.3 Physeter macrocephalus | reverse complement strand
CTGGGCCTGCGCGTCCGGAGCCTGTGCTCCGCAACGGGAGAGGCCGCAGCAGAGGGAGGCCCGCATACCACAAAAAAAATAAAAAAAATAAAAAAAAATAAAAAATAAATAAAATAAAATGTATATGGAAGATCAGAGCCAAAACAATTCTGAAAAATAAAAGAACAACAGGTATAATATTTACTTAACATATATTATCTTATAAAGTTAGAGTAATTAAGAGAACGTGATATTGCTATAAGGATAAACAGATCAAAAGAGCTTAATTTCAAAACCTAAAAATAGACCTCTATTTATGAATACATATAAACAATAACAAAGTATATGTATACATATATATTATATACACACACATATATATACATATATTTGAAAAGTCAACAAAGGTGGCATTTTATTTTTATTTTTATTTATTTATTTTTTTTGTGGTACGCGGGCGTCTCACTGTTGTGGCCTCTCCCGTTGCGGAGCACAGGCTCCGAACGCGCATAAATACATATATGTTATATATAAATATACATATTATATTATATATAATTTACATTATATTTACATTATATATTATGTTATAGTATATGTTATATATAATTTATATTACATATAAAAGGAAATTTACATTATAAATTTATATTATATATAAAAGGAAATTCCAGGTAGATTTAAAAACTAAATATAAAAAAAATCAAACTTCACAAATTTTAAAAAACAATATTGAGAAATACCTTTAAGACCTCAGAGTTAAAAATTTCTTAAATAAGACCCCAAAATCCAGAACTGTAAAGAAAAGTATTTCATAAATTCAATTACTTAAAATATTTAAAGACAATAATAGTGAAATGAAAAGGCTCAGAGTTTACTTCACTTAGAATTTATATAACTGACAAAGACTGAGTGTCCAGAATATATAAAGAACACCTACAAAACCAGTAAGAAAAAGACAAACAATTTTACGATTTGCTTTTCCACATTCAACATTCCACAGGCATACAACGGAGGTCTGCGGATGCTGCAGGATACACAAACACCGTGACGCCTTAGTCGGGAGAATGGTCCCTCCTGGGGGAGGAGGTGGAAAGGGGATCAGAGCGACCCACGGGATGATAATCTTGTGTGTGCTGTTTTCCTTCTTGACCTTTCTATTTCTATTTACATGGGTTTTCATGTTGTTACATGCTTCTATACCTGAATTACGCCATAATAAATAAAGACCCAACACAGTTAAAAACAGCAATAAACTGATCACGCATAGGGGAAAAGAAAAGGACCTCATAGAACTGATTCATTACCGTCCCTGTAACCATGAGCAGAGGTAAAATACTCATTATTAGCTTTTTGCAATTCTTCTTCCTGGATCACATATTAAAGAGTTAAAGTCTCCCATTCTGTATTTATATTAAAAAACTGTATTTACCAATTTCACATTATTATGTTTAAACAATAATTCTTACAGTAATCATAAATTCTTCTGCTACTGCCTATAGCTCTTTTGAGTCAAAAAAAAAAAAATGAAAGGATTTAAAGATAATAGGTAACTCAGCAGAGGAAAAAGCACTAAAGTCTTGGATGCAAAAGGCCTAGATATGACATTCAGCCATGCCTATTACTCACTGACGGGGGGCCTGCAATTTACACAACATCTGCGAACCTCCCTCCTCCATTTCTGATCTGTCGAACGGGAACACTAATTCTTCTTAGATGGAGCTGTACATATAGGAGGTGCCTGGCAAAAAGAGGATTCAAAGATTTGTTTAAGCCGGACATGGCCTTTTGGGGTAGGAGATTTGTCTTTCTCTTTGGATTCCTTGGTTAATCAATATAATCCTCCCTTCCTTCCTTCGTAAATAGTGGCCCAGGGAAGGTCCACAGCAGGAGTCATCCTTCCCAGGTACTAGCAGGAAGGGGTGCTCTACCTAAACAGAATTCTAAAATGACGATGAAGCCCACTAAAAGCCTGCCTGCTGTAGACCGCTGCCCTGCGCTGGCGATGTAAATAATGCCAACGCTAGAACACTCCTCTTCTGCTACGGCAGACCACTGCCACTGTCCTCCCGCCGGGAGGCCGCTGCTCTCTTACGCCGTCCTCTCTTTGCAGTACACAGCAGTTTACATTCTGACAGCGGTCCGCCTGCTCTGTCTCTAACTCTGAAGGAGCTGAATGTGGCTGAAGAAAAACACACAACCAAGCTAACAATTCCAGTTTTGCATTCGTGACCTCAAATCCCAAACGGGCACTAAACACTGGTGAGTATTTTGCTACACTTTCTTGGAATATTTGTTTTCTCACTCTCCAAAATCACCATATCACACCTTTTTCTTCCTTCTCAAATCTACAACACCCCGCCCCTGCCATTCCGCTCATTATCAGCTGATGACTGACTCTTACTTCAATGAGCAACTAGAAGGACTGAGATGAGAATTCCCTAATCTTTCCACCATCAAACATACCACTTCTATCTGTGAAATCTACCTTCCTGCCTCCTCTTCCAATACGTGAGGTGCTCCTGCTCCTATATGCTTCTCCACTGGTGCTTTGGATCACGTCCCCTATCACCATTCCAAGGACTTCAGGCACACAAAAACCTCCTCTCTCTCAAGTGATAATTTTAAGTAATGAAAGGATGGTCATGGATGGATGGATGGGTGAATCCATGAATGGGGAGAGAGAAAAAGAGAGAGAGAATTATGTTCCCATGATCACACCTCCTTAGAGCTACAACCCCACCTTGCTTTAGTTCCTTTCCCAGTAATAGTTTTCTAAATTGATGTCTAAAATCATTCTCTCCACTTCCTCACTTCTTAGCCTCTCAGCAATTTGATCTCACTGGACTTGGTCGCCACCATTCTGCAGAAACTATAGTAAGCAAGATCACCAAAAATCTCCATCATGTCCAAACCAACGTCGTTTCCCTGCCCTTATCTCAAACTCCCCGCCGCGCTCAGCTACTTACTGCTCCCCTCTCCTTGAGACGTTTCCTCCTCTTGCGGCAGCACACTGTCTGGTGTCCTTCCTGCCTAACCAACTGCTCGTTCTTGGCTCATTCGCATCTTCAGATACTACCTGTACACTTCCTTCTCATAAATCTCTATCTCCAGCTCCAACCTCTCCCCTGAACTCTGTCTAAAAGGCATTTATTTCCATTTTAACATGTCCAGAACGGAACTCTTGATGTTCCCCCATATATGTTCATCTACCATGTTCACATTATTAGCAAATGACACTACAGCCCACCTAGTTACTCAAGCCAGAAACCTAATAGTTACTTGTTATTCTTTTTTCTCACACCCCAAATTACCTCATATCATATCAACAGTCATAACTCTGAAATATATCCTAACTCTAACCATTTCATTCTGTGAAATAAAATTCATATTTTATGGCAAGACAAGAAAAATTTAAATGTAAAAAATCTTCTCTGCCCCTTGGCCTCCTCTCTCCCCCCACTGTGTGTCGTGTATCTGCATTATGCATCAACCATACCTCCACCATCGGCAGGAATACCTGGTCAACCGTAAAGAGCAACATTCTCCTAGCATCAACAAGACAACTCCTTAAGAGGTAACGTTCCTTCTTGATCTTGTAAGGGGTCACATGACCCACCAGGATGACGCTTAGATCTGGATTACGTGAAATGTCAATAATATGTTATTTGATGTACAGCTCTCAGTCTCAAAAACAAACAACCAACCCCATATAACTGTGACTGGACTTCTAACCCACAGTTTTCAGAGCTTTCTGAGATGCTCTTCCTGGGCTATAATCCTCAAATTTGGCTTGAATAAAATTTTCCATTTCTTTCTTAGATCGACTGATTAATTTTTTGATGACAATTCCATTCTTTATCATCTAAGCCACCTTCACCTGGGCTACTAAACTCTCCTGCTTGCCCACACATCATTCTTGCACCAAAAATTCTATATTCCATTAAAAAAAAGCATAGACTTTTAAAGTGTGTATCAGATCACATTGCTCCCCTGGTGAAAGCTCTCCAAGGACTTTCCATTACACCTAAAATATAATCCAAAACCCTCACTGTGGCCTAGAAGCTCCCACACCGTCTCGTTCGTCTCTACCTACGCGATCTTACCTTGTGAGGCCCTCCCCGTCGCTCAGTACACTTCGGCACCTTCTTCTTCTGGATGCGATCAAGACCCTTCTCCTTAGAATAAGTTCACATCCCTGTTCGCCTGGGTGGTCCAGGTTTGCACCTGTTATCCTGATGTCCTACCCACTTTTGTATTGGTCCCAGACTTATCTTTTACTTTAATACCAAGGCTTATTAATTGTTACATTAAAATAAGCCAGGATGAATTTGGTAGATCCTCATTTTGTACTTCTAGTTACTACCCTGGTCTTGCCTAATAGTATGTGAGACACGCGCAGTGAACTCAGTTCTCACTTTAACTGGTTAAATCTGAAAGGTGACCTCAGTGAGGATCCTGCTTCCCAGACCCTTTCCAATGGAAAAGGACCAAACAAGCTTCCTAAAACAAAGTGCGCTGGGACAAGAGGCTAGGGAGAGCCAGCTCTTCCAGTTTTTGGTGGTGTGGGAGACGTAGTAAATGTCTCTGCCTCTGGTGTCTGAACACCAGCAAGAGACAAATCTCCACCCCAAAAGGCTAATTCTGGTACTAGCCAACGGGGCGTGACCTTGGGTAATAGCCTGTGGACTACTGGACTTGCTTGTCTGGGTGTTGGAGTCTCAATTAGCAGTGTTTGGGGGTTCCCATTTTGTGGGAAGCTAGTAAGAGACGTCTGACCCTGAGCACAGATTATGGCTGATGACCTGAAAAACCGCTGTGCAGACAGGCAGCAGCTGCAGTGAAAGGGCACTTGCTCTGGTCTGCCCAGACTGCCTGGATTTTGGAAGGGACACCCAGAGCAGCAACATCTGCAACAGCAGCTCAGGACGATGCCGTTCAGCATACTCTCCCAACTTCAGGAGGCAGAAACTTGGGACAACTTCATTGGACTAAGCAACCCTGGGGACCCACAGGGATATCTGGAGATGAGAAAAAAAAAAAAGATGGGCTGCCACAGATTGTGAAATAGAGATTTAGAGTCATCTACATCTTCTGGTAAATAGTAGGAACATTTTTTTGAACTCTACTCTGGGTCATTTAACTCTCTTCTGGGTCTCCAAAACGCATAATAAATCTGAACAAACTCACTGCTTGCAGGATAACTCCTACAAAGCCCTTGATGCCTTGTCCATGCTGGGTAAACAGTAGCTAGTATCACTGATTACCTAAGCAGTACCCAGATAATGTAAGGCTCCTAAAAGTTTCCAAGAAGTTATAGACCCTGATTTACACACCCTTAGAGTTTATACTCTACTTTGGTTATAACGGAATACATACGAATTTCAATGACAACAAAAGTCAAAATGAAAGTAAGCTCAAAGTAAATAGTCCAACAATAAATGCTGCAGGCGTTCAAAGAAAGGGCATTATTTTGAGCTGGGTAATATCTTTTTATATATAAATGACTGAGTCCATGATGGCAACAGGCTATACAAATCTCGGTCAACAAAAAGTAATACTAACAACACATCCCAAAAAGAAGGTTGTAAGTACTGAGAACAAGTTGAATATTTTCATTTATTTTCTTTTCCTCTAAAAATAAATAATTTACTGTTGGAAGGTCAATTAAGGTACATACTGAAACACGGTAGGAACTCAGAAAAAGAATAACATGGCCACCCATGCAGTGCTCACAATGCTATATGTACCTCAGTAAACTTCTTTAGCACTCAACCACACAGGACCAGAAACTATATCACCAATGTCTCAGAGTAATAAAACTCAGGGATGCTAATTTATACAAACCAGGCCCACACAGATTAATTGCCAACGGACCCTTCACACAGAGGAATGCAACTGTCATTTGGTCTAAATAGTGCACTTTTGGACACATGCTTCATGGAAACAAAATTTTCAGATGAGCTTGGTGAGGATGGACTCAGAATGGCAATAGGGCAGTTAATTTTATGACTGCATTATTCTATGACATTAGAGCTAACGGACTTACGGGTCCATCCTCTTAATAAGGAAGGAGTCACCAAATAGCCCCATACTTCATGTTGAACGCCTAGAACGTGGTCTGGCTCCCAGCAGGCATTTAGTAAATATTTGCTAAATGAATGAATGAATGAAAGTTCCCCTGTGCTTGGATAATTATTGCCAAACTTTGTCTTTCTGTTTTTCTACCATTTTTCCTGAAATGTTCTCAACTGCATTATTCCAATCAACACATTTTTTGAATAACATATTAATACCTTCAATCCTTTATAGTCAAGATTCACTAGCTGGAAAGTCGGTTGTCCTATTAAAACAGGGTTTTTCAACCTCAGCGCTATTGACACCTTTGCCCAGATCATTCTCTGCTGTAAAGGGCCGTCCTGTGCACTGCAGACAGTTCAGCAGCATGGCTCGCCTCTCCCCACCAGGCCAGTAGCGCAGGCATGCACACGCGTGCGCGCACACACACACACATACACACTGTCTCTCCCGCGTTTCCCATTAATATTTACTTCTGCAATGCATGATGATGCTTTATTTCATGGTTTTGGGGTAGTTCAATGCGACAGGACTAAGGAAAAGAGGATTGGCTTGGGGTGGAGTGAGGCAGGGTGGAAGGAGTTTGAGAGGAAGGAACAGGTGCTAAGAACAGCTAAGTCAATCAGAAATGTCCGCAGGCATTGTCAAATATCCCCTGGGGACAAAATCAACCAGTTCTTTAAAGTGACATCTCTGCTCTTATCTATTAAGTACTAATTTCAGAATGTAACAGTTAGAGACTTCGTCACTGAGTCCTTAGTCTTCATTGCTGTCTCTCCTAAATGTCACCCTTCCCCGCCCAGGTATTGCCCAGGCCACCAGACCATTACATAGATACACCACCTACAGCAGTGATTTCAAGGGAGACGGGAAAGAAAATAACCCGGAAGGAAATTAGGTCCCTCACTTCCACCTACCGCATCCAAATACAGTAGCCCTCCATATCCGAGGGTTCCATATGCACAGATTCAACCAATCATGGACTGAAAATATTCAGGGGAAAAAAAAAATCCCAGAAAGTTCCAAAAAGCAAACCTTGAATTTGCCAGGGTCAGCAACTATTTATATAACGATTACATTGTATTAGGCATTATAAGAAATCTAGGGGCTTCCCTGGTGGCGCAGTGGTTGCGCGTCCGCCTGCCGATGCAGGGGAACCGGGTTCGCGCCCCGGTCCGGGAGGATCCCACGTGCCGCGGAGCGGCTGGGCCCGTGAGCCATGGCCGCTGAGCCTGCGCGTCCGGAGCCTGTGCTCCGCAACGGGAGAGGCCGCAACAGAGGGAGGCCCGCATACCGCAAAAAAAAAAAAAAAAAAAAAAAAGAAATCTAGAGATGATTTAAAGTACATAGGAGGGTGTGCACAGGTTATATGCAAATACTGCACCATTTCATATAGAGACCTTGAGCATCTTCGAACTTTGGTATGGGGGGTGGGGGGAGATACGTGAAACCAGTCGCCCCCCTACCGTGCAGATATGAGAGACCACTGTAATGCCAAGGGTCCTCAGAGATACAGTGAATGTGGGTCCTATTTTATCAGTTGAGTCTTATCAACACACTTTGTCAGGTTTCATGCAGCACAAAAGAAAAGGAAAGAGGAATCAAGTCCCCCCCAAAAGATGAAGAAGTTTGACTACAATGACCATCCTCCCAACAAAGACTGATTTGATTTTAACAGGTTTTCTTTAAAATCCAAACGCTTCTGGCCTACCTATTCTAATAAAGTTACTGGAAAGAAGGAAAAACACTAAAGAATTTTGCAAAGTCAGAATTCTTGACTCATTAATCCTAAAAACAAATTTATGAAACAAATATAAGCAACATATTATGACATTTTACAACTTAAAAAGCCTACTAACTTACATAATCATATTTTACAAATATAAACTAATATAGCACATCAAATACATAAGGCAGAAATTAATACATATGCCAAATACCATCTGAGGTAAAGATTATTTTATAATTGAGAGAACAGGGACCCAGACTAAACCAAAGTTATATATAACAGAATCAGGATGATGCAAACCTTGTGTTTTTTCCCCAACCCTACAGCACCTCCCTTGTGAGTGTAGGGGAGCAAAACCTGCCACCTCAAAATGTCTCTCTGGCATGCGGATTATTTTGAACTGAAAACAATCAAGGTCCAAAAGACTCAGGAAGAAACTCTGACCTTCCCCATAGTTGCCTAAAAAACATTTAGATAGAGGAGGGCCTATTCCAGGAAGGGAGCTATCCCCCGTATCCCCGTATATAGTAGGAACTAGTACAGCAGGAACTATAGTAGGAACTAGGTGTGTAGACAGGGAGGAACCTAGCAAATTCCTCTCCGTGTCCCATGTCTCTTCCTGGCTCACCAAACATTTGTTTTTCCATCTCCATGTGCACTGCCTTCCTCCCCTTTAAGTTCCAAACCACGACCCCCAACATCCTCTTTTGTCTTTAGCTGAAGATGGTATTTAAGGGTGAGGGTTTCAGCCATTTGAGGAGTTATTCAGTTTTTTGGGGTCTCTTCCATTGTACATATGTTATTAAAATTTTGTTTGATTTTCTCCTGTTAATGTGTCTCATGTCACTTTCTTAAACCAGCCAGAACCTAGAAGGGTAGAGAAAAATTTCTTCCTGCCCGACATGAATATCTCATTATTCTTTCTTTGATTTCATAAAAACCTTAATAACTATTGTAACTTCTACGCATGCCTAAATTGTTGATACAGCAAATATCGCTTTATCTAAAATATTTTAAAACACTATACAAATTTAAACATAAACATTCTCAGTGATTTCAATTGGTTAAATTAAACTTTGTCTGGGACTTCCCTGGCAGGCCAGTGATTAGGACTCTGCGCTTCCACCGCAGGGGGCAATGGTTTGATCCCTAGTCGGGGAACTCAGATCCCACAAGCTGTGTGGTGCGGCAAAAAAAAGTTTTTAAATAAAAAAATTAAACTTTAATTTAAGATTTTGATGGCCTTAAAAATATAAGATAATAATGTACAAGAGTGAAAAAAAAATTGAACACTTAGCCAGAAATTCTATTTAGTCATATGCTGGGATGATTCAGCTACATAAAGTTAGTTAAATCAAACATATGACCAAAACCTAATAAATATTTTTATAAAATAAATATATATAAGATGTTAGTATATTTTAGCCATGTTTGGTCCTATTCAGGGGAATGGAATGTTTTTCTGTGTGTGTTTTTCTTGACAAAATAGGAACTTTACTCTCACAGAAGCTCTGGGAGACTGATGGTCTCCTCTCCCTGGCTATAGATCAGGTCTCAGAAAGTCATGGATATTTTTCTGTTTTAAAGTCAGACATGGCATTTCAACAGCTTTTTATTATACCTTAGAACCAGAAACAACTGCCTTCGGAGAGACATTTTTTCCTTCATCCCGAGTCTTCTCTTAATTTGTCCTCAAATGACCAGGCAGGAAAATCAGAAAAGTTTAACGTGCCAAGAGTCACAAAAACACCGTGCTGATAAGCACTGGGGGCAAGGGCATGTCTACAGAGAGCTCTGATCTACTTCAGGAGCTCCTAGAAGAGGCTCCTAAGCTGAATTTTTCAGTTCAATAAATTTGGTTTAAACATGAAGTGGATAACAGGATAACATCAGTCCAACCTTCAGGACTTTCCCACTTCAAATAATTACCTACAACAAAACCACAGGTTACTTACACTTATCACTAGTAACCACCCTTTCTGCAGAAACAACTCTTTCCTACATACTTAAATAAAGAATAATAAAGGGCAACATTCAGAAATGTAAAGACTCACAACAATTTTGATCATTGTTCTTTGCCTAGCACCCACAGAAAAACCCTTAAGCCTAAACTGTGGTTACAAGTTAAGTATACCATTAATTTTGAGCAGAAGAAACTATTAGCATATGATCAGCTGTCAATCACCCCAAGACTTAAGTCTCTCCCGGCTGGAGTTGTCTTGTTTTGTTTCTGACTTATTGTTTTAAGTAAATGCTTAGGACCACATATTATTTTTCGCAAAGAGAAAAGTACAAAAACTGTACTGACCTATATGATTTATCATGGTTAACAAACCAATTTTAAAAAAGAAAAATAATTGCAACAAAACATATTGCTGATTTTGGTATTAGGGTGATGGTGGCCTCATAGAATGAGTTCAGAAGTGTTCCTTCCTCTGCAATTTTTTGGAATAGTTTCAGAAGGACAGGTGTTAACTCTTCTCTAAATGTTTGGTAGAATTCACCTGTAAAGCCATCTGGTCCTGTACTTTTGTTTGTTGGGAGTTTTAAAATTACTGATTCAATTTCGGTAGTTAATTGGTCTGTTTGCATTTTCCATTTTTTCCTGGCTCAGTCCTGGGAGACTGTACCTTTCTAAGACTTTATCCATTTCTTGTAGGTTGTCCATTTTATTGGTGCATAGTTGCTCATAGTAGTCTCTTATGATGCTTTATATCCTATAACTTCTCCTTTTTCATTTCTGATTTTATTGATTTGGGCCCTCTCTCTTTTTTTCTTGATGAGTCTGGCTAAAGATTTATCAATTTTGTTTATCTTTTCAAAGAACCAGCTTTTAGTTTCATGGATCTTTTCAACTGTTTTTTTTAGATACCACTGTTTGCAGACAACATGATACCATACACAGAAAATCCTAAAGAAGCTACCAGAAAACTACTAGAGCTCATCAATGAATTCAGTAGAGTTGCAGGATACAAAATTAATACACAGAAATCTGTCACATTTCCATACACTAACAACGAAACAGCAGAAAGAGAAATTAAGGAAACAATCCCATTTACCAATGCATCAAAAAGAATAAAATACCTAGGAATAAACCTACTTGAGACAAAAGACCTGTACTCCAACAAACTATAAGATGCTGATGAAAGAAACTGAAGACCACACAAACAGATGGAAAGATATACTGTGTTCTTGGATGGGAAGAATCAATATTGTTAAAATGACCATTCTACACAAGGCAATCTACAGATTCAATGCAATCCCTATCAAATTACCAATGGCATTTTTCACAGAACTAGAACGAAATTTTTTTTAATTTCTACAGAAACACAAAAGACCCCGAATAGCCAAAGCAATCTTGAGAAAGAAAAACAGAGCTGGAAGAATCAGGCTCCCTGACTTCAGACTATACTACAAAGCTACAGTAATCAAGACAGTATGGTCCTGGCACAAAAACAGACATATAGATCAATGGAACAGGATAGAAAGCCCAGAAATAAACCCACACACTTAACAGTCAATTAATCTATGACAAAGGAGGCAAGAACATATAATGGAGAAAAGACAGTCTCTTCAATAAGTGGTGCTGGGAAAACTAGACAGCTATATGTAGAAGAATGAAATTAGAACATTCTCTAACACATATACAAAAATAAACTCAAAATAGATTAAAGACCTAAATGTAAGACCAGATTACCATAAAACTCCTCAAGGAAAACATAGGCAGAACACTTTGACATAAATCACAGCAATGTTTTTTGGATCTGTCTCCTTGAGTAATGGAAATAAAAACAAAAATAAACAAATGGAGCCTAATTAAACTTAAAAGCTTTTGCACAGCAAAGGAAAAACCATAAACAAAATGAAAAGCCAACCTACTGAATGGGAGAAAATATTTGCAAACAAGTCAATGGACAAGGGATTTATTTCCCAAATATACAAACTGCTCATACAGCTCAATATCCAAAAAACAAACAACCCCCCCAAAAAAAAGGGGCAGAAGATCTAAATAGACATTTCTCCAAAGAAGACACACTGACGGCCAACAGGCACATGAAAAAAAATGCTCA
Source organism: Physeter macrocephalus (assembly GCF_002837175.3). NCBI lineage: Eukaryota > Metazoa > Chordata > Mammalia > Artiodactyla > Physeteridae > Physeter > Physeter macrocephalus. Next base: position 9,075,560 of record NC_041217.1, on the reverse strand, counting down.
ACATTACTAGTTACTAGAGAAATGAAAATCAAAACTACAGTGAGGTATGACCTCACACAGGTCAGAATAGCCAGCATCAAAATGTCTACAAATAATAAATGCTAGAGAGGGACTTCCCTAGCAGTCCAGTGGTTAAGACCCCAGGCTTCCACTGCAGGGGGTGTGGGTTTTATCCCTGGTCAGGGAACTAAGATCCTTCATGCCACACAGTGCAGCCAAAAAAAAGAAAAAAAAGGAAAAAAAAAAAAAAGCTAGAGACGGTGTGGAGAAAAAGGAACCTTCCTACACTGTTGGTGGGAATGTAAATTGGTACCGCCACTACAGAGAAGTATGGAGGTTCCTTAAAAAACTAAAAATAGAGCTACCACATGATCCAGCAATCCCACTCCTGGGCATATATCTGCAGAAAACTGTAATTCAAAAAGATACATGCACCCCAATGTTCTTAGCAGCACTATTTACAATAGCCAAGACATGGAAGCAACCCAAATGTCCATCAACAGATAAATGGATAAAGAAGGTATTTACATACACACACACACACACACACACACACACACACACACACACACACACACACAATGGAATATTACTCAGCCATAAAAAATAATGAAATAATACCATCTGCAGCAACATGGATGGACCTAGAGATCATACTAAGTGAAGTAAGCCAGACAATGAAAGACAAGTATCATATGATATTGCTTACGTATGGAATCTAAAAATAAGATACAAATGAACTTATTTATAAAAGAGAAACAGACACAGAAAACAAACTTGTGGTTACCAAAAGGGAAAGGGGTGGGGGGAGGGATAAATTAGGAGTTTCGGGTTAATATATAAACACTACTATATACAAAATAGATAACCAACAAGGGCCTACTGTATAGCACAGGGAACTATATTCAATATCTTGTAATAACCTATAAGGGAAACTAATCTGAAAAAGAATATATATACACACACGTATAACTGAATCACTTTGCTGTACACCTGAAACTAACACAACATTGGAAATCAACTATACCTCAATAAAAAACCAAAAAGAAACAAACAAAAAAATATTGATGAAAAAAATCAGTTAAGATTTTAAAAGCTGCCCTGGGTAAAAAGCGTAATTAGTCTGGGTAACTCCAATTTTGTTAATTCTTTTAGTAATTGTCAGATTATGGACACATGATTATTCCACTTAATTTGCCAAGTGATCTTCCCAGTGTGCATCTACAGCGTTTGAGTTTTCTATAATTTCTTCCTTTATAAAATAGAGATGATATTGTTCCTTCCTTATTCTCTGTTTTCATTTGGGGGAGTAGGAAAAGCACTGAACCAGGATTCTAGTACTGGAGTGTCACTTACTAATATGTGACATCAGACTAAACTCAGTATCCTCATCTTTAAAACATGTTATTTCCCATTTCTGCTGCATATAGTTAAAAATGATATATGATCCAGCAATCCCACTCCTGAGCATATATCTGGAAAAAACTATAACTCAAAAAGATACACGCACTCCAATGTTTATATAATTATACTTATAAATAACCATGAAATGAGATACTGCACATAAAAATAATCTTGAATTGTAATATCCTATATAAAACTAAGATGCTATTAGCAGGACTTTACAGTGAAAGCCAAAGACACTATTTGGGCCTACGAACAGTCACAGCTCCATCATTTATAAATCTTAGATGACCCTCAGTTTTTAAGGACTCCAAGTATTTATGTTTCCCTAACCCCATTAGCATGTATCAGTCAAAAATCACTGACATCATGTTCCAGAAGCCTAATTCTTATTCCATGAAAGCCTGACAGACCTGAAAGGGATAAAAATCTAGCCTACGTTAATGCCTACACTCAATTATATAATAGTGCACATACCAAAGATTTCCAAAATGTATTTCAGAACAGCAAAACTGGTTCTCAAGTAGCAAAATTAACACCAGCCTTGTCGATTTCCTCTTCTCTAATTGTTAACTGGCCACACTCCCGGAAGGTCTTTTACCAGTGACCTTCCTATTGACATCGACTTTATGACATTCTGCATCTTTTGCAAATTTTGCCCTTAGGCTTTGCATTACATGTGCATTGTATGTTAGTGATTGTTAATTACCAAGACTACTATGAAGTGGGAAGAGGGTTTTGAGAGTAAAATGCATTGGTTTTCAACTCATTAGTGGATGTTTTCCTATTCTGATGGCCTTAGCATCCCGGTGCGCTCAGTGTGGAGACTATAGTAATGAATAGTCAGATAACAAGGACACCCGATTCCTACCTCAAAAGGTTGTTCTGAGAATAAAGGTGAAATTCTGCTTGGCATACAGTAAGCCTCAATAAATGTTGCTGACTGGTATTTTTAAAGACAGAAGGCAGTAAGCAGAAGCCATTAGGCAGACACAAGGAGAGACAAAAGTAGTAACCAATTATGGAATAGGAAGACACCTACAAAGGGAAGCAAGGAGAGGAGTGCTGAGTCACAAGCATGACAGACATGTAGAATCACCCTTGGCTCCCAGAGCTGGGCCAGATTTTGAGCACTGCAGCCTTGCTCAGAGTTTCCCGGCTCTCCCTTCAGACTGCGTGTACACAGTGACAATACACTGCTATCACTTGGGGTAACTGAGGATGCCTCAACCGCGAAATAACCAAACACACCAATGGGATCTCTTTGTTAAATTTTAGTCAACCAGACTTGCTTCTGGGGGAGACACTGACAAAAGAAACATTCCTTTCACTGAATGAAAGAGCCCCTTTCTTTTCTGATTTAACTGTCTCTTAACTGTTCTCTTCCTTCACTTTCAATAGATCCCAAAGGATACTTTCTCCACCTTCATGGGAAACACACGCGCACACACACACACACACACACACACACACACACACACAGAGTTTCTTGGTAATATATTAAGTGTGTACAGCACTCCACAATTTACAAAGCATTTTATTTCACATCCACGAGAGGAGAGTATAAAAATAACAAACTCTGGGAATGGAATATAGGGATTTTCATTTTTAATGAGATCCCTAGATGACTAGCCAATCCTTTTATTTCACGTTTTTTCACTCACTAAGTGAAAATCAAATTCCAGTTTTACCTTCCTAGGACTATCTGCACGTCACCTGAACTGAAGTTGTGGGTGTTTAAACACTCTTGAATCACACACATATAAACAGTCTCTTGCTTTATTACATAAATTACTAAGAATAACATTCATGGGTTTTCTGTTAATTAACTAATTCATTATTTCATTCAACAATTATATTGAGCATGCAATTACCACGTGCCCAGCAATGTATTCAAGGCTGGATTTCACCAGCTCCACTTTCACGGTCGACCTTTTACAGACCATAATTACACAGCCAGGGTACCCACGAGGAGACCTCCTGACGACAACCCAGACTGAGCTCCCCATAGAAACATCAGTTCTACAGTGGAACAATTACAGGCTGGGCATTCAAAGCCTGGCCCTGCCGGACTTGCTTGCTATTTAGTTGGGGCAGCTTCTTCACGTCTCCAAACATCTGTAAGACGGAGATAATAGCACCTACCTCACAAACGTGGAAGGATAAGAGAATGATAATAATATAGAGTGCCTGGTCAGTGTCTGGCACATATAATAGGTGTCCAATAAACAAAACCTACTGCCTTTATTACGAAAGGGCCAGACTTTTTTCTAAGGAAGATTCTTGAAAACCCCATTCTCATGTATTATTTTTATTATTATTATTATTTTTACAGCAGGTTCTTATTAGTCATCAATTTTATACACATCAGTGTATACATGTCAATCCCAATTGCCCAATTCATCACACCCCCACCCCCCCGCCGCTTTCCCCCCTTGGTGACCATACCTTTGTTCTCTACATCTGTGTCTCTATTTCTGCCCTGCAAACCGGTTCATCGGTACCATTTTTCTAAGCTCCACATATATGCGTTAATATACGATATTTGTTTTTCTCTTTCTGACTTACTTCATCTCATGCATTATTAACGTTCTCATTTTTCAAATGGAGAAAAATTAAGCTCAGGGAAGTTAAATCCTTCATTCATGTATCAAGTGTGGTCAGCCCTTACTGTGTCCAGACAAGGGCTGTTCTCTGCAGATACAGGGACGCAAAGGACAGAGTCTCCGGCCGCAAGCACCACTGTCTCACAGAGGAAACGCAGGAGAAGCGAACCGCCCCAGAAGAGGGAAGCACGGGGCCGTGGCAGCACACAAGTGAGCTCGCTCAGGACGTGGGGGCCTCGAGGAGGCTCCCCAGAGGGGGTGTCCCAGCCGAGTCATGAGGGAAGCAACATGACAAAAGCAGATACCCACTAGCAGCCTGGCTTGAATGAAACCGAGTCCCTGTCTCCAAGACCCGTGAGTGTCCCACTATTCCACAGCTCCTGTGATTAGATTCAATTAACAAGGATTTTCTTAGCGCTTGCTTTATGGAAATGTCTGTACTAGATGGCAACAAAGGTGAATCATTACAGTTCTTTTCTCTTGATAAGACAGACATACAGATAACAAACTCAACCAATACCAAATATAAGTTTGACCTTCGAAAGCAGGTGGTGGACTTTGTGCTTGAGCTTTCAACTAGTTCTCCGACTCCTGGTGTGGGTGCTAGTGATTCCTCCCACGCCCTGGGGACGCCCCCCCTGTGAACTGCCCCAGGCAGCAAAGCCGGGCGGATATTATTCACCACCTCATCTGGGAATTACGATATAAATTCTTCAATTTCTGCAGAGGAGCTTCTTTTATCACTTGTAGGTGCCATGAATTCTATATTTCACTGTGCACAGTGTTTCTGCTTACTTGAAACTGTTTACAGTGGAAATAGATAAAATATTTTATTTAAGGTATCTACATCTTTATAACTGAATTTTTTCTTTACTTTTCTTTTGAGTGCTTTCTTCAGCAGATTTGGGGACCAGAATTATGCCTGCCTCAAAAAAATTACTGGGGAAACTTCCTGTCATTCTGTGCTTTGGAGCGATATAGGAATTATCAGACCCTTAGCAGTTTTATTCAGCTCATCTGAAAAATCCGTTGAACCCTGAAGGCACTACTCACTAACAGCAGTGCTCCCCATTCAGTACAGACTCACCTTCACACGCCTTCTCAACACTGCACTCAAATAACCACTGAGTGACAAACATGGATGGGTTCATTTATCTTCAGTCTTTCTTCTACTATATGTGGAATCTAAAAAATAAAACAAACGAATGAATATAACAAAACAGAAACAGACTCACAGATACAGAGAACAAACTGGTTACCAATGGGGAGAGGGAAGAGGAATGGGGCAAGACAGGTGAAGGGGATTAAGAGGTACAAACTACTAGGTATAAAATTAGATACAAGGATGTAATGTGCACCACAGGGAATACAGCCAATATTTCATAATAACTTCATATGAGTATTATCTATAAAAATACTGAATCACTATGTTGTATACCTGAAACTAATGTAAAAGTTGATTGTAAATCAACTATACTTCAAATTTAAAAGAAATTAAGACAAGTTATTTTCTGTGTATGGCTTTGACCACATTCCACAGCTTTTCGTAGATGACTGCCCCATTTTAATAATTTCTAAATAGCCTTTGACTTTTATTTTTATTTCCTCCTTGGCCTATGAGCTCTTCATCTTGTACACTCTCCATATAAAACAAAACCCAGGGAAACACAGCATGTGGATCACTGGTATACCTTCTAAAATAATGTAATATCCCCCTCACCCATGACCCCTATAGCACACCCTTGTTCAAACCTGTTGCTCCAAAAAGGAAACTTTTTCAGGTTACATTGAGGACGCTGTCCACTTACTTCTCAAGAGGCACCAACTTACCTATTCAAGTCTGATAGGTTTTTGCTTCCATCTGGTCCTCTCTGTTTCACATATTCCCCAAGTTCCATATTTCTTATACGTCAATGGTACATTTTCCTCTTTTACAGCAGTCCTACAAAGTTTCCTCTTTTCTTTTCTTCTCTCTCTTTTTAATTTCTTCCCATTTCAGTGGATTGTGGGGAAGAAGAGGAGGTAATTGCACAGGCTCAAGACAAGACCTCAAAGCAGAAATCCAGAAAATTTTGTGAACTCTTTGAAGTGCTACCCAATTGATCATACTCTTAATAAGGCTTTCTTGTTTATTCTCCTCTTCCTGAACCTAAGAAAATTATCTAAACTGATAATTGTACATATTATATACTATAATGTTATAATAAATTGAACATTACAATCCAAATAATGCAATACTGCTTATATACAAACAGAAATTCAGAGTTTAAAAGCAGTGAAAGTATAAAGGAAATTATTTTCTATCATTATGAAAGTTTTAAAACCATTAGGTAATGTTCTGTTTTCTAAAATCTACAATGCATTAGGCCTCAGTCCATTTGTCTGACAGAAGCAAAAAAGAGGCAACCTATTACATAATGGTCCAAACTGGAAATTCCTAAAAACAAGAAACAAGCTACTTTTATATTAGATCTAATTTACTATTAAATTGTCTAACTAGACAAATATACACACACACACACACATACACATCTATATGGCTTCATTCAAATATATATGGTAAGAGACAATGAAAGGAAAACAAATGATAATACCATGTGACCTTTTTAATCCTGTGGGGTTATTTTTTTAAACATTTTTATTACAGGAAATGTGAGATTTTTCACACGTTCATAATGTTTTAAATAAATAGCCTCTAAACCTGTAAACCTATTTACAATAGGTAAAAGTCAGATTTTTAAGAAAACCAACAAATAGATTATTTCATAAATTGCACACAGAAAAAATACCAACAGAAAGAACAGAAAACTTCCAAACACTGCAAAGTTCAATGTTAGCATGGGAAGTTTATAAGGTTACAACAGGAATTGAATTACAGATATGGAGAACATATGAACCTCTGGCACAAGTCACACTGGTAACAGATGTCAAACGCCCTGGAAAAGTTACCATGCATGCATTCATTCACTCATTCACTCATTCATATGTCCACCCATCCATTCCCTCAGCAAATATTTACTGAGGTTTCTCTATGTTCCAGGATATAATAATTTTTAAAAAGAAGGAGAAGAAGAAGGAGGGGGAGGGAGAGAGAAGGGGGAGGAGAAAGAGAAATTGTCTAGTGAGGAATAGTGACAAGAAACCAGGCAATTACAATTCATTGTGGTAAATAAATTAACAGGTGCTATGACAGCACTTAAGAGGAGCACCTTGTCCAGATATGTCAGCGGAGGGAAGAAAAGCGTGTAGGTGGTGTACACAAAGAAAGTTCATTAAGCGATACCTGGAAGAGTATGAATCATACAGAAGGAAGGAAAGAATGGAAAAAGGTCCAAGTAGAGAGAAGAGCATGAGCAAATGGCTGAAGGAAAGAGGAAGCACAGCACATGGAAGGAACTACAGAACACTCAGCAGGCAGGGGCACAGAGAGCAAGGCAGCAGTGAGGGAAGATCATGTAATAAATGTAAGGCTTTCAGGGGCCAGACAGAAAGGATCTCGTAGGACAATTTAAGGAATCTGGAACTTATCTTAAGGGTAATGACAAGCCATTCGCGGTTTTAATCAGACAAGCAATAACGACCAGACAAGTGTTTTAGTAGAATCACGCTGCCTGAAAACAGATCATTCATTAGAGAGGATCAATTAGCAGGTGAGAGATCAATTAGAAGTTTTGCCTGGATCCATAAGAGAGATGAAGAGATAATCAGGAAAGTGGAAATGGAGTAAAGAGAAGTCTGTAGTCTCAAGATACATTTAAGAAGTAAAATTAATAGGCAGGATAAACTTGATATGAGACTGGGAGAGGGTGGAACTCAAAGATAAACTCAATTTGTCTTTGGTAACTGAGATAGAGAACAAAGGCAAAGAAACAGGTTTAGGTGCAAAGATGGGAACTGCTGTTTTCAACAAGTTCACTTGAACCGCCTATGAGTCACCTAGGTGAATCAAGCTAATGGACAATTAGCTAAAAAGGTCTGAGACGAGGACAGAGACGAGCATAGACATTCATCAGCACACAGACCACAGCTGAGTTTATGGGAGTGACTGCAAAGCATGATGTGCAGAGCAAAAACAGAAGACATCTAAGGAACTTCAGCATTTAAGGGACAAACAAGCAGATGTTGCAAAGAAGGCAGAAAGAAAACCCTCTTCCCAAACAGAAAGTCAACTTGATATCCCTATAAAAATTCCCTGGCTTAGATCTGGGAGACCCACAGAGAAAGTTCTCCTGACCAGCTTAAACTCACTTTCTCTTTGCTAAGCTTTCTAACATCTGATAGCCACCATCACCCGCCCACTTCTCTACCCTCCCCCCAAACAACTGACACACACTCTTACCTTTTCATCAAGTTCATAAGCTCTTCTCTCCTTAAAATAAAAAAACAGTCTGCTAAGAAGGTCTGTTTGTATATTATATGACAAACAAACCTTAAGTATTTAATGTTTAAAAGAACAGGGGGACGCTCCACCCAGGTGGTAGTCTCGCCTTCCTCCAGAAGTGCCTCGGGTCCGGGTCCGCTACAGTCACCCACCAGCCCACGGGGTCATGATGTCCCCCAGGGGCAGAACCGCCAGGGTCGCCAGAGGTGGAAAAGAGAAGATAAAGAACAAATTGACGAGCTGACTGAAATTCTATAGCTCTCAGCTGCAGCTGGGTGTTTCAGGACATGAATTAAAGGCTTATCACCTTTTGGAAAGACAGCAGGAGGAGTGACTCAGAGCATAAGTCCTTGCACCCTGACATAAACGTTGATTTATTCTTTCAAGAAAACTCTACAGTATGTTAAAAAAAAATTAGCACTCCTGGAGAAACACTGTCTCAGTCCTGCCAAAGATGACCTTTTCACACCAGCGTGAGCCCCACCAGATGCAAAAGATGGAGTTTACTCACATATTTCCTGCTCTTCCGAGAGAGAAAAATGGAGACCTGCGAATATGAAGAGGCTTCCCTGGAATCCTGCAGTTCCTAGCGTTTGGTCCTGCTGAATCACTGTCTTGGACACCCGAGCCGTCGTTATTCCCATCGGACAGTGTATGTGCCGCGAGGAGTTTCTCCTCACCTGGTCGGCTGAGCGCAGGACTTCGGGAATGCTCGTTTAGCCGCCTCTGGGTTGGTGTCCACTGCAGTGAGCGTTCATCTCTGCCAACTCACGCGTCCCAACTTCACAGTGACCTGTGAACCAAGCCACGGAAAGAGAAGAAATGGGTGACGATACCAACTCCTACTCCAAATCCCAATTCCGGAAAACCTACAGTCTCCCTCGGGATCATGTCTTCAGGAAGAGAAAAGGCCACCAAATGAAATGCCGACATCTCACAGTCAGGGTGAACTTTTAAAGATGCAAATTGGATAACTGCTCTCACAGCCAAAACACTGGCTGTTTTGTGCTCTGCCATTACCAAGGGAAGGATAGACCAGGTTTGACTACAGGTCACAAGACAAGGATGAGAGGTTCAAGGGGCAGAGCCAAGCCCTGAGCAACACCAGCCTGTATCAGCTGAGCTCAAGACACATGAGAAATCCAGCCAAGACCTGCAGAGCCACCCAGCCTCACCCAGCCTGACTGACCAATCTCTAGCCTGCTGCAGGCCATATAAGTGAGCCCAGCCGAGGCAGGTGAAATGCCCAGCCCAGCCAGAGCCAGTGAACTCCCAGCCAACCTGCAGGCTCATCGCCAAAAAGACTGAGCTGTTAAGTGAGCCAGACAAAGCTTGGAACTCCCACGGCCTAAGGGTCAACTTCTGTGAGGAAAAGCTGCATCCAGCATCTAACACCTCCAGAGATGATCATTCTGAACGGAAGCACCCTGAAGGGCTTCTGTATCATCAAACGTTTCGCCACATGCAAGAGTTTGAAAAAGTCATGTTTTCTCTGGCCACAGCTGGACTGCACATTCTTGAGGAGTGAAAACTTTTTAAAATTCCAATTATTTATTTCTTATTTTTCAAAGGGGAAATTGGTGAAGTTGAAGCCTCTCTAGTGTCCTCCATAATCTGTCCCCCATCCTTTCCCCCATCCTTTCCAGGCCATCCTGACGTGGAGGGGCTCTGAGAGCAGGAAGTTTTCCGTGGCCTGTTTGGGTAACACAAGACCTCCTGGGCCACAGAATGAAAAGGTCGTCAAGAGAAAAAAAAGCATTAGCCAGTAATTTATTGTACTTGTCCCCTCTACCTCCCCTGCACTGAGGTCTACCCTAGTCACCAGACACAGGACTGGTTCCAGGCACACACTCGCAGGTGCTGTCTACACTCTGTGCGGCCACCAGAGTCCTAGCAACCTGCAGCGGCTCAGCATAGCCTGGGGGGTCTGCTCACGGCCACGGTGCTCTGTGTTGCCCTGGTTCTGGACACGCTGTACCAGCCAGTGTCCGCCCTGCTGGAGAACATCAAACTAGACCTAGAGCCCACGGATTACTGTGGGACATGGTGTTATTTATAGTCAGTCAGATTTTTAATAATTAAAAGCCTACCTTACACAAATAAAGACAGAGAACTAGCTACTGAAGTTCCTGCCCTTCTGGAGAAAAGACATCAAAATTTTGTCAAGTTTAACCTAATTCAAAAAGAATTTGAAGGACGTGAACCAACTTTAATGGAGGCCAGACTCAAGAACAAACTATCAGCAATAGAAAAACTGGAGGCCAGTAATAAGGAGGTGGAAATCTCCAACTCCTTGCTTAGGCTTAAAATATAGACCTTTACAAAAGAACTTAGCAAAGAGAAATCTAAGCATTTAGAACAAGTTGACAGTCAAGAAATATTCAGTCTTTGAAAGATTCATCGAAATCCATCCAATATAAGTAACTACAAGCAAAACAGCCTTTAAAGTGCACCAGAAAAGCGAAGAACAACTTCAGACAGCACTAAAAAGATGCTTCAGATGACAATTCCCATCTTTGGGGAAGTATATAACTGCTTTCACAAGAAGCTAAAGAACGGATAGGAAGAGAGAGCAAACTTATTAATCAGAAAAAGAAAAAAAGTTGAAAAAACAAACCTAGGGGGCTTCCCTGGTGGCTCAGTGGTTAAGAATCCACCTGCCAACGCAGGGGACACGGGTTCAAGCCCTGGTCCGGGAAGACCCCACATGCCGCGGAGCAACTAAGCCCGTGCGCCACAACCACTGAGCCTGTGCTCTAGAGCCCGCGAGCCACAACTACTGAGCCCGCAAGCCACAACTACTGAAGCCCGAGCGCCTAGAGCCCGTGCTCTGCAACAAGAGAAGCCACCGCAATAAGAAGCCCTCGCACTGCAACGAAGAGTAGGCCCTGCTCCCCACAACTAGAGAAAGCCCGCACACAGCAACGAAGACCCAACACAGCCAATAAATAAATAAATAAATAAACCTAAAATTCTACTGCATCTGGAACAAGTTCTAAATGATTAAGAAAGATTATTACTCAAGATGAGAGATCAGTCTGCAGTTCATGAAGAAGGCAACATGGATGCAGAACCTTGAAACTAGATATAAACAAACATATCAGAAAATGAAGACTTCTAGTAAGATGAATTCAAAGCAGTTTTGATGAAACTGACTCACACTGCTGGGTTAAACACGGCTGATCTAGGCTTGGCTAGGCCAGGTGACTATGCTCACCTTCGCTAGGTTTATTTTAAAATGTATTTAAAAACTCTTGAAGACTATGAAACCAAATGTACAGTGCATTAACTGAAAGAGATAAAATAACTGAAGCACTGAAAGTCTGTAAGTCTCCAAATAAGAAAGCTCCGCTGTGATCAGAAAGGGGGGCGGCCGGGGGAGAGGGGAATGTACTTAGCAAGGAACAGGGAGAACCACCAGAGGCAACTTAACGTCCTTCCTCCACTGCACCAAGAAAAATAAATGAATTTTCACCACCTATCTAATGTAGAGAGAATTCACCCTGTGAAGATAGTGGAGAATTCTTTCAACATATCAACAGATGGAAATGTCAGCATGTGAAGAGCTAGCCATTTCCAAAACATTTTTCAGGAAGAACTTAAAACATTTCACAAAGTAACCTTACATCCCTGATGTTCCCAATGGGGCATCTGGAAGAGCAAAAAGGAACCCAATGGATGAACAGACACCCAGAAAGCAGTGGCATCAGGCAGTGATGGCACAGAGTCCAGGGCCTAGAGCCTGGTGGAGAGCAGATGCATCCTCCCAGGGACAGGACCACAGACAGAAGAGCCCTCCCCCGGCCACCCCCATCCTTAACACAGTGTGTCCTACGCCAAAGCAAGCCAGAACTTGTGCCGGTGCTCCTTGGACTGGTAGACACTCAGGGCCTTCTGATTCAACCCTTCCACCTGCCACCCTAAGAGGAGCAGCAAATAGTGGGTGCTAGGAAAGCAACAACAAAATGGGAAAAAGAGTCACCTGGAAGAAAGTAGTCCTACTACAAAGTTCTGCTGAACACCGGGCCTGGGCACACTAAGAGCTATCGGCAACCCAGACACTCATGCAGTCCCCGCAATGTTTTCTTTTCACTTCCTCGCAAAGGAAGGCTGCTATAATTACTTCTACCCTGAAGATATGAAGCCTAGGCACAAGAAGGCTAAGCAATTTGCCTGGGGTCATAACTAAAACAATGCCAGGAACTGGGAACTAAAGGCAAGTATCCCAATGATGGACAAACCCTCCAACCATCCTGCTCTCCTAAGGATAATTTATGAAAATAAAGGCAAAAGTACTGTGTCTTTTGAAGCTGAGGATGTGAGCTCGGCATTGAGGACTTGAACATTTATAATGAGGCAGTTGGGTCAGGGCCTACTGGTATCTCCTTGAAAGCACTGTTCTTTTATCAGTTAATTCGGTTAAGATTTGGGAGTTTTTGTTGGTTTAAAAACGTGTTTGGGAGAGAAAATCCACGAGGTTTTAGGTTCTTGCGAAGTAGTCCATGGATCAAAGACCTTTGAAAGCCAGTGTCTAAAATGAATTAACACTCCCTGCATAGGAACAGTCAGCAAGCTGGAAATACCAGTGCAAATGGATTCCTTATTTACTAGATGAAAAGAAGCCCTTCTTCACACTTAAAAAAAAAAAAGATTCTCTGCAACTGATATCATATAGACCTTTGAAATCTTGTGTATTATGATGCCAATATCCCAAGATTTCGAAACAGTCATCAACAGACACTTGACATTTTCATGATTTGACAAAATTCTGTGCACAGAAATTAAAATCCCAGGAGAACAAATGCCAGGAAAGAAACCCCTAGTTTTATCCCTGCAGTTAACAGGGCAATATGCCATCTATGTAACTTACTTCATCAGAAAGTGTTTCTAATCGCCTACTCTCCCCTGAGATTCCATGTGGTCCACTGTCACAGAAGAGAGCAGCAAGAGGCAGATACTGGAAATGGTCCCCCAAACCTAGACTTCATACTAAGTGTTCTTTAACTACAGGAACCTACTAGAGGTATTTCAATATATATTAGGATTTTTATTCAGGAAGAAAATAAAAATTTGTGATGCTCCTGTTGTTGGTTTCCAAAGAGAATCCAGGTGCTTTACTTAGTAAGAGGGAATTATTAAATTTAAGTAGACCCTGCCTGCATTTGAAGTATGACATACTTCATACGATGGGTGAATTTCAGGCAGAACCATGGAAGTGCTCTTACTGAAATTACCAATACAAGGACTAGTAAAATCATTAACTCCTCTATAATACATGTCAAGTATTTGGTTGAAACTCTGATTCATTCCTGACAAAAACACTTTCTCTCTTAACAACTCCTAGGTATGAAAATTACCTTTCTAAGAAAGAGAGCTATTATGAATTTTAAATCTCAGACCATATTAGGAGTGAAGAGTAGAGTACATAATCCTGTGGGGTCATAAATTCATTCATTGCGGGGTCATATGTTCCATCTGTTAAAAGAATATTCCACCAATTAAAGTTAAATGAGAATAAGACCAAAACGAAAAAAGGACAAAAAAGACAGACAAAATGACAAGACAGGTGTCACACTTCCTCAAATACACTCAATAATTAGGATACTAAAAGTTTTCATTATTTCCAATTACTCATCACACCGTTTGACACAGGGCACTTAATTTCCTAATTTTTTTTCCTTTTTTTAAACTTCTCACCAATTTAAGATTTCATGAGGTAAGCAACAGGTTTACAGCTTTTACAAATTTAGGAACTAAGATATCTTACTGACCAAAAAAGTAAAGCACAGAGTAACACACAGAATGATCCTTTTCTTTTAAAGCATATATCTTGTTTCCTAAATTTCTAAAGCATAAGTATGAAAGTTATTATGTATAAATATTTTCAGATAATAATAATAGTTTTTATTAATAAAAGCACACAGTGGATGCGGAAGAGAGAAGTACGGCAGGGGACACTTTTGCTTTCCGCAATCTCCTTTTGGTGTTACTAAAAATTTGTATTTTTTGTTTGCCTTCTTCTGTAACTTAAATTTTTTTAGATACAAAAAGTTCAAGGACCACCCTGCAAGCTTCCACCACTAACGCGCTCAGCAGACAGCCTCTCCAGTAGAGGGCACGGTAGACTCAACATGGGAAATGTATGTGTAGTTCATCTAGCCACTCTCAAGCTGAGGTTTTGCTGTGCAGTATTTACATCCTACTGTATTGTTTGTTCCTCCAAAGCAGAATGGAAAGCATGTGTCATCTTCATATTAAGCAATCCCATTTACCTAAAAGCCACTCAAAACAACAGCAAAAAAGGGAAGTCATCAAACACTGCAGTTTTTCGCTTTAAATGTACGTCTGCCTGCCTTAACTGCAGTTATCAATCGGAAACGGTTTGCAAAAAAAAACAAATAGTTATATTAAAAACTTACAAGAAACATCTGGAATAGTCCATATTTAAACCAGTTACTTACATGGATATACATATACATTCACGACATACATTCACTATCATGAATGTATTGAGATGATTAAACTTTCCTGGCTTGAAGATCTCTGAACAGTTCAAATCCTAAACAGTTTACATATATTCTTATTTGTTTTTTACCCAGAGAACATTTATTAAGTATCTATTACGAGCTTGATACTCCACAAAGCTGTGACGTTATCTTGAATTTTACTAGTACTTACATATTTATAACCTAATAAACCCTGAATTAATCCTTTAATGATTTTTCTGCCTTGAATAGCTATACTTGCAGATATTTCCTTCTTCCACGCACACGCACATTTTAAAGAAAAAACAAACTTTTGTACAGTACTTTAAAATTTGCAAAGGCCTTTCACGAAAGATTCCCATAATATACAGTGAGGCTGGCAAGAAAAACACATTCATTACTCTTAATAGAGATGAGAAACTGATGCTCAGGGAGGTGCGATGCAACTGCCCCAGCAGTTACTTAGCAGTTACTGGTGAAGCTGAGACTCTCGTATCCTGACACAAGCCCAGCTCTCTCTCCTTGCTGCCTCTGAGTCAGAACTCCTGTCTTTTCCACTATGAGTGAATTCTACCATCCGAGGTTCTAAGTGAAAAACATACTGAGGTTTAAATAAGCAAAAAAAGCAAGTGTCTGCATATTACACATATTTAATAAATAAGTACTGAATCATCAGAAAGTGAAAATAGCTGTAGGAAACATGCAAAGTTCTTTCACAGGTGAAGAGCATAGGCTTGAGAAAATTTATATTCTTACATTTCACAAACATGCTTTCAAGTATTTATTACTGAAATCTAAATGATTTTCCTTTCCATAAGTGAGTACATGGCTGTCCTCTTTAGTAATAATTGCAGGTTTTACTCTCCAAGTCAAACTGGGAGCTCCAACTACTGGCAGCTCATCACAAGAAGATGGTAAACTAGTCCCCATTTTCTTTTTCTTTCTTTTTTTTTTTTTTTTTTTTTCCCGGTACGCGGGCCTCTCACTGTCGTGGCCTCTCCCGTTGAGGAGCACAGGCTCCGGACGCGCAGGCTCAGCGGCCATGGCTCACGGGCCCAGCCGCTCCGCGGCATGTGGGATCCTCCCGGACCGGGGCACGAACCCGCGTCCCCTGCATCGGCAGGCAGACTCTCAACCACTGCGCCACGAGGGAAGCCCCCCATTTTCTTTTAACAGTTCTAATGCAAAGCAGAGAGAATATTTGCAGTCTAATACCTTGCTGTTAATCCGTCTACTTAGACGCTTGACGGAAAACCACTAGAATATTCCACTGTACGGTTCTAATCATGTTATCTAATATCAAATCATTTTGGAGTTGAGGTTATCTACTTGTCCTTACCAATCAAACCGTTTAACTCGTGCTACAGCAAGATGATTTTTGAAGACTTCACAGACTAAGCTTATTCAAGCAAACTGTTAACTTCTCCCTCCCTCCACCGCCACCTCTCCTTTTTGCCAATTAAGTGTTCTGGTAAATTCTAAGGCAACTACGAACGACTCAGGAGGAAATCTTGCATCCTTGTACTCTTACACTGATTCGGGTGTATGACAGCTGCGAGGTCTTGGTGTTTCCCTCTATCTCATCGTAAGGAGGTCTGGGATTTCTCTTTCTGTTCTGCAAGGACAGGCAGCCAAGGACTCCTGGGGGATAGTCTGCAACCCCACGGATAGACGCAGCCACGTGCCTGCTGGTGATCAAAACTGCACATCCAGTGAAAGCACTTTCTCCTGTCCCTTCCCTAACGTTCATCCCCAAACGTGCTACTAGACGCCCAGGCAGAATGCCGTCAGTCACATCACCTGCCACTGGACCGTCACCTTTCCTCCCATTCGTGGTTTCCTTCCGCAAATTAAACGAAGTCGCAAAGAGGAACAGATGAGGGTCTCCCCACGGCCTCAGTTTGCAGACCAAGAAAGGGGGCGTGGGGAGAGGGCGTGCGCTCCAAAAAGGGGGAAACACATCCTAATTCAAAATAAGGTAATTGCATTCGGGTTCCCAGCAAGCAACCTTTACCTGCTGGGCAATCTTCGCTCGCTTTGGGGTCAGGAACACGTGAGCGTGGGGGAGGGGAGGGGATGGAGAAAGGGAGGGGGAGGGCGAGCGCCCCGGCCGGGCCTGCAGCCGACCTGACTCCCTGCCTCCACAGCCCTGCGACCCCGCCCGGCCGCCACAACTCGGCAGAGGTGTCTGGCGACCACTCGGCGGGAAACTTCTCTGCTCCCACACCAGCCCGAGCCGGTCGCCGCGTTTGGCCCGACTGCGCACGGCGCCTCGGCCGCAGACGTCAGCAGCTCCCTCGCTTCCAGACTCTTCGCTGGCAGCCGTGACTGCGCAGACGGGCGCTGACCTCGCCCCCGGGCCCGGCTGCAGCTGGCCAATCGGCGTCCGCTGGAGGCGGGAGTGGCGTCGTCAGGCCCCGCCCCCGAGCCTCCGCCTTTGATAAATACGGCGGCGCCCGCCCCGCCACCCGGAGCAGTAGCCTCAGTTGGGAAAGGATAATGCCAAGTGCTATGTTCGTGGCTGTCCAGCACGACTGCGGACCCATGGATAAGAGCGCAGGCACCGGCCCCAAGAGCGAGGAGAAGCGGGAAAAGATGAAGCGAACCCTGTGAGTAAGGTTTTCTTCTCTCCCCCCCCGCCACCCCTGCGGACCCAGCTGTCCTGGGCGGCTGCAAACGCGGTATATTTGCGCTTGGAACTGGGTAGCGTGCACCTCTGCAGGAAAAAAAAAAAAAATGTGGAAAAGGTTAATTTGTTAAGTAAGGTTTAAACCTGTGTGGGTAGGTATTTATTTTGTGACGTGAGCGAAGGACTCTCGGGTAGAGTTTAGAAACTGCAGAAAATTCTTGATGCAGAGGCGGTGGTAGATGTTGGTTGGCTTTTTGTCCCCCTGCATCAAAAATGACTTCAGGGAATCCTGCGGCCGAAGCGCGTCCCCGGCATTCGTACGTTGCATTGTAAATTTTGATCAGCTTTACACGGCTGCTGCGATGTAGATATTTTTTGCTGATTCCGAATATATTCTTTTAAAATCTTTTCTTTATTTAAATGGAACAGCAGATCTCACCCACTCAGGACTGTGGAACAAATAATTGTTCTGCATCATCTTCTTAAAATGAGTTTTGTAGTTGGGGGAGGAGGACGGGCCATCTCGCACACATACATTCATTATGCACAGCTTCTAGGGTGGTCCAGAGCCGCCTGCTCGAAGGGTAGAAGGGAAGTGAGCACGGGCTGGTTCAGGGCAGTTCCACTGTGGGTTTCATCAAGTGTGAAGTGTCTCAGAATTGTAATTAACGTTGCAGAAAAACTGCTGCCTTCTGTGGGCCAGAAATAACATCTGCTTTTTGAATTACGCAAACTAGATTCATAAAAATACCTTATAATTGTAGGTAGTTCTACCCTTAGTTTTAAAACTAGTAATTATGTTCAGATGAGTGGATGAAACTAGTGTGTTTAGTATATAGGTGCTGGGTTTAAGTGTTAAAGGTGTAAGACTGACAGGAAGAGTTGTTTTGTCTTATTTGGTTTGTCTGTAGCCACAGGGGGCAACTTTATTTGGTAAAAATGCCTTCAGCTGCATTGGCGATTTCAAGTGTTGCCACTAAGTGAATATACTTTTTCTTTTCTCTTTTTTTTTTTTTTTTTTTTTTTAAGATTAAAAGATTGGAAGAGCCGTTTGAGCTACTTCTTGCAAAATTCCTCCTCTCCTGGGAAGCCCAAAACCGGCAAGAAAAGCAAACAGCAAACCTTCACCAAGTAAGTTGAAAATCTTGTACTTGCGAATGAGCTCACTGCTGAGCTGAAAAGGGAACCTCTGACATGCGTGAGCTAACACGCAGAACTTCTCTTGCAGGCCTTCTCCCGAGGAAGCACAGCTGTGGTCAGAAGCATTTGATGAGCTGCTAGCCAGTAAATGTAAGTTAACCTCTTGAATTTGATCCCTTTCAAGTATCAGGAGAGTCTAGAAAGGTTGTGTCCACACAGCAAGAGCAGCTTGCCCAAGGGGAATTTTACTTTACAATCCCCATGACATGAGGCATATTCTTCTCCTTTATTTCCCAGTGATTAACCAGGGAAATGCAGGGCTTTTTCACTCTAGGTGGGAAAAAAAGTATCCCAAAACTGTAATGGCAGTTGCTTTTTGTTAAGGTTGAGTCAGGTTTTCCATTGCAAACAGTGTTTTCAAGAGACGTCATTCCCAGAGAGCGTATGCCTCCCCTATAAATATTTGCAGTAACAGCGAAGCTAAGTATTTATATATTTTTATGGTAGTGTGCCAACTTAAGCGTTTTGCTGACTGGCATCTTAGTCTTTTTTTTTTTTTTTTTGGTATGCGGGCCTCCCTCTGCTGTGGCCTCTCCCGTTGCGGAGCACAGGCTCCGGACGCGCAGGCCCAGCGGCCACGGCTCACGGGCCCAGCCGCTCCCAGCGGCCACGCCTCACGGGCCCAGCCGCACCGCAGCACGCGGGATCCTCCCGGACCGGGGCGCGAACCCGGTTCCCCTGCATCGGCAGGCGGACGCGCAACCACTGCGCCACCAGGGAAGCCCCATCTTAGTCTTTAAAGAGCTAAATTCTGAGGATTGCAGGTTGACTGAAATCTAGAAAATTGCTATCATCTAGAAATAATAAAATATGGGGCCAGGGGAGTGGGAGTTCTAGGAAAAAACAGAAGGGATTATTTGGTCACTCAGTTCACCGTATGCATGCTTTCTTTCTCCCCACCCCCAGATGGTCTTGCTGCATTCAGGGCTTTTCTAAAATCTGAATTCTGTGAAGAAAATATTGAATTCTGGCTGGCCTGTGAAGACTTCAAAAAAACCAAGTCACCCCAAAAGCTGTCCTCAAAAGCAAAGAAAATATATACTGATTTCATAGAAAAAGAAGCTCCCAAAGAGGTAAGGGGAGATAAAAAGTTCCTCATTTTAGCATGTTTTAAACATTCTCAGCACCAAAGTGAAACAGAAAGAATTGAAGAGACCTCAAATTAAAAAGGGGTAAATGGGGTAAACGTTTCCCCCACTCAGATTAAAGTGGGGTAAACGTTTTCCCCCCACTTCTAGCTTTCGGGGAGGTTAATTACATTTCTTCAGTGACTTGGCTGCTGCAGCTCCTCACACACGATAGTTTGTTTGTTGTTGTTTTTTCAAATATTAAGTAGATTAATCTCTTAACTCAGAATATGGAATAAACCCCTTTTGATGTCTTATTTCAGATCAACATAGACTTTCAAACCAAAACTCTGATTGCCCAAAACATCCAAGAGGCTACAAGTGGCTGCTTTACAACTGCCCAGAAAAGGGTGTACAGCCTGATGGAGAACAACTCTTATCCCCGTTTCTTGGAGTCAGAATTCTACCAAGACTTGTGCAAAAAGCCACAGATCACCACAGAGCCCCATGCTACCTGAGATGAAAAAGGGAGCCCAGAAACGAGGACATTTCATTTTTTTCCTAAGGGGAAAGGCTGTCACCTGCCAAAAAGACTGACCTTGAATTCAGCCTGGGTGTTCAGGAAACACCACTCAGAACTATTGATTCAGAGTTGGGTAGTGAATCAGGAAGCCAGTAGCCGTCTAGGAGAAGCTGGTACTGGGACACAGCTTCCGTAACTGATGGAGCACAGGGAGAGCGTGGTCTAAACATGGCGCGTCTCACGCTGGAAAAGCGGGAGCTTGAGACAGAGATAACGATGTAACACTATTGGTCCAGAAGCATTTACAATCAATAGGTCTGGGGTTATGTGGCCTTAGTGAGCTGGCTGTACATTTTTCCCTAAATCAGTCCTGGTTACCACATAGTGGTTTAGCTGTAGTTTCTCTAGTACTAGGTAACACATGTTTACTATGTGCAAGGGTATTGAAGTTCCTGTGACTACAGATCATCAGTACTGGTGTCTCACGTAACTCTAAAACAGTCTGTTTGAATTGTCAATCGGTGTGTGTAATAGAATGAGTGCTGTTGTGTAGAAAACGACAGTGTCCATTACGAGTGCCAAAACTGTCCTGATGGCAGCTAAACTTTGAAGTGGTCTTTGAATACTTCTAATAAATTTATTTTGATAAATAATGTTATTGAATATTTGGTCCAGATGTGGGTTGGGGTGGGTTTTTCTGGTAGCTGAATACGGCAGATACAAGGTGAAATACCTCCTCTCTGGTAAAGAAGAGGTGTCAGTCGATGGGCCTGTTTAGTGAGAATTGACAATCCTCGGAACTGAGAAATTACAGCTGCAGGGAAGATCTGTTCCCGTCTCTAATGCTTTCGTAGGTCAAAGGAGGTCAGGTCACATCTTTAGAGCCACCCTGAGATCAACCTTTCTAATTAATCTTGTAAAAATCAAGCTTGTTATTGAAAATATGGGAACATTGGCTTTAAAGCCTTTCATGAGTATTGAAGATCTGCTAAATATGAGAAGTAAAATGATGTAACAGACAAAACACCAAAATTATTCACATAACTAAGCTGCTCAAATGAAGAAAGAAACCAAATAAAGAGGAAAGGAGGCCTTTTTATTTCCCTTGGTTCCAAGTTCTCCCGCAGGGTAATGTTATGAGCTTCCAAGATTCATGCCTGAAACTGTTCACTTCCGTGATGGATCAGTACAAACTCAGAATTTCCCTGATTTGCCAGCCTTCATTTGGCCAATAAAGAATCTGGGGACTTCCCTGGTGGTCCAGGGGTTAAGACTCCATGCTCCCAATGTAGGGGGCCAGGGTTTGATCCCTGGTCAGGGAACTAGATGCTGCATGCCGCAACTAAAACATCCCGTACGCGGCAGTGAAGATCTCGAGCACCGCAACTAAGACCTGGTGTAGCCAAATAAATATTTTTTTTAAAAAAAGAATCTGGTTATGTTACTGCAGCTAGTGATGAAGGCAAGAAGCACGCTTTTGTGGCTTAGACTTCACCTAGAAGTGTGCTCTTTCCCTAGGTGAGAGAGAGGCCTTGAATCTGTTATTTTCCAAACCAGCTACTTAGAAAAGGAATACTCTTCTGCAGCAGGCTGCTTTTTCAACCTTCTTTTTTTTTTCAACCTTCTTGATGATGGTTTTCATTTTGAAGAGGAGGGCGAACACTCATCTTGGAAAACCTGAGCCCATGTACTGATTTCTCACACCTTTGTGACCTTGGGAGTCCTAATCTGCCCCGGCTCCTTAATTCACACCTTCCTGTCTATCCCACTGGTTTCTGTGAGGTAGTAAGGGGCTTTAGGAAGTGTAAAGCGCTTTTTAGAACATTTATCCTGATTTGCCAGAAGAAAACTTGACCTCCCCTGGTTTAAACTGTTTTCGTGGTGCTTGCACTGAACTTCCACTTCACCCCACTTTCTGGGACCAACAGGCGCAAGCTCCATGAGAGACTTGAACTAGTCTACTCCTGTGTCACCAGCAGCCAAAATAATACATAACAGGTGCCCCATAAATAGTAATAGAATAAAAATTCTGAAGGGTCACTGAAAGAGATTTCTTTGGAGAATAATATGTCAGGTCTGCACAAGCCTCAATTTGGAAAGGTTTTGGCCAACAGAGAAACCCAGGAGTCACGCCATGTATCCAACTTGTCACCAAGTCCTATTTTTACTTCAAGTCTCTCTCCCGCCTGCTTTCTGTCGCCACCCTGATCAAAGGTGCCACCATCTGCCCGGGCAACTGCAACAGTCTCAACTCACCTACCCTCACTCACTTTTCTCCCCTCCAGTGTGTTCCCTGCTTTTTAACTCTAGGAAGCCTCTCAACACAGAAACCTGATCTTGTCTCCTGTTGCTTATAAACCCCTGACAGGTTTCCCAAACAATCAGGATAAAGGCATCATCGGTAATACAGTCTAACACCTGCATGGGCTTGACCCCTTCCTCTACTCCATCCATTCTCCACCACGTGTCCCCCAGCTCTCTCTGCCAGCCTCACCGACCTACTTCTATCCCCCCGTGGGTGCCATGCCCGCTGGTTCCATAGGACCTTTGCGCATCACAGTCCCTCTGCATGGAATGCAATTTTAGCTCTTACTCATCATTCACAGATCGGTGCAATCGTTACTTCCTCAGGGAAGACTTCCCTGACCTCCTTACCTGGGTCAGATCCCCTTTTAGATGTTCTCATAGCACCAGCTTCTCTAATGCAGCACACTTAATAGACTTCTCATTAATTTGTATGATAATTAATAATTCTATCTTTCCCCCTGGATTGCAGATGTCACAGTTCAAGGACTCCGTGTCTTTTTCTGCTCACTGCCAGATCCCAACACCTAGCACCTTGACGGGCACACAATGCCAGCTGCGTTAATGAATGCATGAATATTAAAAACTCTTCAATGTTGGTGAAACAGAAAGTATCTACCAATGCACAAGGAACTAAGGACAAGGTTTTAAAAGCCCCATGGCCTCAAACATCTGAAAATAACTGCAGAGCTTTTTTCTTAGCAAAAAAAATACCTCTTACTAAGCCTGTTCTCTATCACTTTTGACCTTTAATAGAAGGAGAAGCCAGATTATAGTAACAAGAAGCAAGAGTTCTGACCATTTCAGGGCTGCTAAAAGTACAGACTTTATTCAGGTGGTATTTTCCAATGTTCTTTAGCGTAGAACAAGCTGAAATAGATTTAAGTTTAGAAACCACGTACGTCCGCAAATAAATATCACTTAATGTTCCCATTTGTTGGAGTTCGTACACTTAGACTCCACAGTCCACTCACTTTGATAATATTTCATTTTCCATATATTTTAAGTTCAGAAGCATTTCAAAATGTAATTTCATACAGTCCCACTGAAAAAATTAGAATTGTGTATTATGTGTCGTGTGAGCCCAGAGAGGCCATACATGAGTTTCAACGTGGTGATTTAAAATGATCACCCAAAATTTTATAGGAAACAGGTCTTTGGTAGAGAGTTTGTTGGGCCACATTATTTGATCATTTCTGGCAGTGATTCTTACCTTGTGGGGTTGCAGAGTGAGGAGGCTGTGTTTTTGTCAATGGCCAGAAGATGAGGTTGATCTACATTTCGGCATTGTATCCAAGGAGTAGCTTGGAATTGCTTGAGGCAACAATAACAGCCCCAAAAAGCTTCTCCTGTGACCTGCTTTTAAAATCTAAAACTATATCTTTAATGTTTTCCAGACTCTCTATTATTGAAGACCATTATTTTTAAGAACTGTATAGTGTTCTGTAACATGTGCTTATTATAATTAATTCTCCTCTGTTGAACATGGTAGTTTTTCTATTGTATACGTTTTATAAACACTATGGTTAATTTCCTTAATTATGTGGGTGTATACACATTATGTACTTGTATACATATTACATATATGTGTCTGTGTAAATGATATATGTATATTAAAATTTTTCATCTTAAAAAAAAAAAAGGAATCACTAGAGGAGTAAGGAGTACATGCTAGCCTAAGACAATAGCATTGAACAAAAGCCTGATACTACCCATTGGGGGCCCATGATTCAGCATCACCAGAGTACCTGGCAGGATAAGGCTGGGATGGGTGTAGAAGCATGGCCCAGAACCAGGTGATAGAGGACAGTGTTAAATACGAAAGGTTAGGATTTTATTCTGAGGTGATGGATACCAATCTCAAATGTACAAAATAACCTGGGCAGCAAATGAAGGATGAATTGGAGTCAAGCAGATGAATTAGGAGACTGCAGTTTATAGCCCAGATGAGACGTGCCATGTTGCCTAAACCAGGACGTTGTCACCAAATAAGTCAATGTACGGGTTGGCCAAAAAGTTCGTTCGGTTAGTGAATCCGTTGTGCAATAAAGTTCTTGGTGCAAATGAAAAATGTGTCTTTTATTTTTACTTAGAACGGAACGAACTTTTTGGCCAACCCAATAAGTTAACAGTAAATTATACATCTATGCAGAGCACTGATCTCAACCACACAGTGGGATGGTAAGACATTGGTCCTCTAGGAGGCACCAATTACGTACCTGATGAAATAATGTTCCAAAAGTAAAACATGAGGTGGGCCATGATTGGCGATTAATTATCAAAAGAGAAGTGCAAGGCCCTTTAGATGGAATGGATCAAGAAACAAAGTGAAGTGGCAATTTTTAGCAGATTTAAAAAATGGGTCAATTAGCAAGGATGAAGTGGAGAGCATCGGGGTGGAGAAACAGTTTAAATAAAGGGAAAGGGGAAAGCAGGATTGCATTTTGCATTGTGCTATGATATACAACAGCTAAATAAACAGATATTGTAGGCAGATATATATATATATATATATATATATTTTAAATTATTTATTTATTTTTTTTGCGGTACGCGGGTCTCTCACTGCTGTGGCCTCTCCCTTTGCGGAGCACAGGCTCCGGACGCGCAGGCTCAGCGGCCGTGGCTCACGGGCCCAGCCGCTCCGCGGCACGTGGGATCTTCCCAGACCAGGGCACGAACCCGCGTCCCCTGCATCGGCAGGCGGACTCCCAACCACTGCGCCACCAAGGGAAGCCCGAAGGCAGATATTTTTGATGGGGATGTATATTTGAAAACTACTGACATTTCAGTGATTTATTTTTGTCAAATATTTATGAAGAGTTTCTCCGGACTAGGGAGATGTGAAAGAGCAGGAGGAAAATGGTCATCTATTGAGAAGGAAAGAAACAGAAAGGCTGGAAGTTCAAAATCACAAGTAAAAGCTATGCTTTATTTGTCTTAAGAACTGATTTCTGTAAGATCATCAACCAGCCTAGTCATAAAGCACACCACTGTCATGGTCCTCTCGACTAGAGCTTGATAGGTCAGTTCCCGTTTCCTGTTTCTCATTTGTTCCCTAGACTACCATCTGGACATTGACTTTCTCACGCAAAATATACGAACTCTGGAATCTCCCAAATCAAGATAAACTCCTATATCTGAGGCTAAAACTTCTCCCCCATGTGGCCTTTCGCTGCCCGTCCAATCTTATTTCTCCCCACTGACCAGAAACATTCAATGCTGGATTTTCTTACTGTTCCTGAGATATATTATTTTTCTCCTGTTATGAGATCAAATTGTTCCTCTTGCAGAGAACTGCCCTTTCTTTCCCTAGATGTGCCTCGTTTTTCAAGGCTCAGATCAGGTCTCACCTTTATGAAATCCTACCAAGTGAGTGTGTCTTATCTTCCAAATAAATGGTCAATAACTGGACCATTTTGGCTTATTCTACTTAATTTTTTGGAGTAACTAGTAAAGTTCTAGACATGGAAGATACTCAGTGCCCACTGATCATTGATTCAGTAATTAGCTCACTGACTGATCGATTCACAAACTCCTCAGTAAAAATGCATGCAGAGATAGAAAGGATTTAAATTTGCTAAACTCATTTGCAAAACAATGTTTTTTCAGGAGTCAACATAGTTTTTCATTTTTTCTTTACGTTTTTGCCTTGCAAATTTAGAAAAAAAAAAACTATTAACTGTGTGGATCTTGGATAAGATCCTAACATTAGCTTTTCTCAAATCCCAAATTAATCTGATATTTATGTAGTTTAAAAAGCACACTGCCCTATATGGAAACTGCCCTGAAGTGAGGCCGTGTGTTTACTTAGCTGTTGTATATCTTAGACATGTACGGACGTCACACCAAGTCAAAATAATGAAAAGGAGAAATGGGCCAAAAAAGAGAATGAGAAGAAACTATTGATATCTGCTGCTGTCTGCTGTGGGGTAAGAAGGAACCTGATTTTTTTTTTTTTTTTTAATGCATTTGCAACTTCCAATCTCATAGGCCTCTTGCCACTTTCATCCCAAATTACTCTTCAGTCTTTCGCTTCAGAATGCAACTACAGCTTGTCTACGACAAGTGCATTTTTAAACTACGATATTGAAAGAACTAAGAAAATGCACATATGCAGTTTATGTGAGCCATGGTGTAGTCTGAGAAAGACCAGATATAAAGCTTTGGTTTGAGAAGCAGGTGGTACTTAGCAGACCTTTGCCCTGTTAACAACACAAAAACAGGAAAGTTTACAGTATTAAATCTCTGTTTGGTACAAGCCTGTGCCTTCTCAGAAGTGGCCGCTGAGCCTGGTAATCTAACTGTCAGGGCTTAAAGTGCCACCGCTTTCTAGTTTCTTCTACTTCTATTTTCAGATTCCAGAACTTCACAAGTCCTGTAACTTTCTACAAAAGTGATAGTACGATGATTAACGTTTTAAGAGCAGCTGATAACAATAATTTCTGAAATAATTTTGATCATCAGACAACTATTTTTAGGAAAAAAGTCAATAATTCACCCCCTATTGAAACTGTTAATAAAGTATCTCTGAACTTTGAGACATTTTTTCATCCAGAGAATGTAGAAAGAACCCAGAAACAGCCCTAAACAGAAAATCAGTAAAGTAGTACTGTCCATTAAAAAAGATAATGTAATATAACATAACATGCCACAGAGGTAATTTTAAATCTTATAGCCACATTAAAATAGGTAAAAAGAAACAAGTAAAATTAATTTAACAATATATTTTATATAATCCTGAATATCCAGAATGTTATCATTTCAACATGTGAGCCATATAGTAAATTATGAAAGAGAGATTTTATATGTACTTTTTTCTTATTAAGTGTTCAAAATCTGGTGTGTGTTTTTCACTCATAGCACATCCAGGGCGACACCACCAGTCACCTTCCAAGTGCTCAGCAACCACATGTGGCTAGTGGCTCCCTTATTGCAAAGCATAACAGTAAAAGCTGAGTCTGAGATGACAGATTATAAACCAGAATAAATTTACACTTTGCCTTATTTTTTTCCATTCCCCCAAATATACTTTGCAGCCAGCAGTTCTCAGAATCCTTTACCACCTTGCTGCTTTGAATTAGGAAACCTGCCTTCTATTTGCTGTATAAAGGCAGCCAAGCTAGATTGCCTGAGATCAGATCCCACCTCCAACTCTTACTGGTTGTGTCACCAAGCAGGGACATATCATGGAACCTCTTAACCTCACTGCCTCTCAGCTATATAACAGCAAGGAACAGACCCCTTTAACAGGTCTTTCTGCTGTTTTGATTTTTTTTCCAAATACATGAATGGATACATGTAAAATGCTTATAACAGTGCTAGCAAATGATGTTTAATAGTAACATTATTTATTTAAGCATTAGCTACCAACACTACTTGGTATAATTTTCTAGACATGATGGAGATCAGTAAACATTGTTGACTGGAAGACCACTAGAAAATCCTGACTTGAAAGAACTAGTTTCTTAAGGGAACTGACTCCTTTGCACAGAATTAGAATTAGAATTAGGATTAGGATTAGGATGTTGCTTTCACACATTCAACGATATTCAGCCCGGTACCCACTAAGCAGCAAACAAGATACATGGTCTCTGCCATCATGGGAATTTCTGTTGCAGTAGATACCCCCTCTGCAGTCTTCTCGCTTACATCTATCATAGGATGATTTTGTCTGCAAAGAGTCGAAAACCCCAATCAAGCTGGCTTGCAAAATATGGAAATTCAAAGATAGGATCGAGCCCAGTCATTGTGCAATCGGGCACCTGCCGTGACTGGGCATTGTTTCTCTAGCCCTCCTCTATACTTCAGTTTTGTCAACAGACTGGCTTCCACCATGGTCACAAAAGGGAAGAACCTAGGGGCAGGACAGGAATAAAGACTGAGACGCAGAGAATGGACTTGACACGGGGAGGGGGAAGGGTAAACCGAGACCAAGTGAGAGAGTGGCATGGACATATATACACTACAAACGTAAAATAGATAGCTAGTGGGAAGCAGCCCCATAGAACGGGGAGATCAGCTCAGTGCTCTGTGTCCACCTAGAGGGGTGGGATGGGGAGGGTGAGAGGGAGATGCAAGAGGGAGGGGATATGGGGATATATGTATACATATAGCTGATTCACTTCGTTATACAGCAGCAACTAACACAACAGTGTAAAGCAATTATACCTCAATAAAGATGTTAAAAAAAAAAAGGGTTGCCACTAGTGAGAGGAGAGACGGAGACAAGAGATTGCTCCTCCAAGTACAGTGAAAAAGGTTTCTTAAGTCTCCTTGGGTCAACCTGTAGCAGCCCAGAGGAGAAATGCACGGATTGGCTTAAGGTTGGGCTTTTAAAGGATCCTTGGCAAAGGTGTGGAATCATCACCAGGGTCCAATACTACTCGGTCCAGGAGAGGGATCATGCCCAGGGTTGAGGTGGGTCGCTGAAGGAAAGTAGGGTTTTGTTAGCAAGGAGGAACTGAAACTGTGTGGGTGATCAACAATGTCTATCACACACTGCTAAAAAGGAAATGATATTTGTGTGATTGTTCTAAAGCCACTGCAGAGGCAGTCCATGACTCAGTACGGACTTGGGGAGAATACCAGAAAATGGGCCATCGTAAAGTGAAATTTAGAACACACATGATTTTTATCCCAACTGCATGGACTATTGTCTTTATCAGTTCAAACATGACTGGACAGTATTATATGAGCAAATAAATATAAAACAAGGAATATATTTAGAAATTTGATTTGCAGCTCCACTGCTTACAACACTACTTTCTAGTGTATTGCCTGTTCTCTTGGAATTAGAGTTTTCCCTTTCCAACTCACCCTACATACTGAGTCAGATTACTTTTCATAAACACCACCTTTACCATATACTGTGTTTCATTCAGTTTCATTGCTTTCCTATTTCCAAAGTACCAAAGGAAGAGCACTGGAGTGGAAGTCAACAGAATGAGATTTCTGATCATAACAGCATTAACCATTTAGTTACCTGTCTAGGTCACCTGTCACCTCTCAGCACCCCAGTCACTTCATCTTCTTTTTTTTTTTTAAGATTTTTGTTTTGATGTGGACCATATTTTTTTAAGTCTTTATTGAATTTGTTACAATACTGCTCCTGTTTTGGCCCCAAGGCATGTGGGCTCTTAGTTCCCCGACTAGGGCTCGAACCCGCACCCCCCGCATTGGAAGGCGAAGTCTTAACCACTGGACCACCAGGGACGTCCCTCCAGCCACTTCATGTTTAAGGGAGTTGATTGGATCGTGAAATCTCTTCTAACTCTAAAATCCTGCTTGGCTTTGGATCTTCTCTGCAATCTGCCTCTCCCCTAACAACCTTAATCCTCCCCCAAACAATCTACCATAAAATCACTGCTTTAATCTCTCTGCTTGCCTCCTTATCCCCGTTAACAAAGCCACCATCATTTCACTTGTATTGACCTGCCTGAATAGGTTCCCTACTCCATTTATCCTACCCATGTCTCATAGATGCTTCAAGACTTAACTCACATTCCCATGGCACACCAGTTTATTAATCTCTGCATCTAATCTCTTTCAGCAAATACTTGTTGAGTGCAAAGCACTGAGGACACCTCGTTGAATAACAGAGAGAGGTTTCCTGCCCCTGGAACTTACATTCCACTGGGGTCAATAGATAATGAACAAGTAAACAAACAAGTTAATTCTAGATTATGGCAAATGCTTACCAAAAAAAAAAATAAACTAAGTGGTGAGATGGGGGAAAACTGGGTGGTCTGGGAAGGCACATTTTAGCTGTGCAGTATTGTCAGATGTTCTGTGAATTTGTATTGACCAACTGATGAACTAAACAAAAGCCTGGTTCTGCTTTGCAATAACAAATCCTCTTTGAATAAAATAGACATAAAACTTGTTTCAGCTAAGCCATAGCTTTCTATTAATTCCAAAATAATTTTTATCCGTAAGAAAAAGAATCTTTTCACCAACGTATTACATTCAGTGTTTTTAAATTCTAAAATATAACAACACCTTGAGGGATTTCTCAAATCAGTAAAGATACCAGGTTTAATCTAAAGTTTTTGCTACTGTTATTATTTTGATACTCCAGGCTAATGTTTCTAGAGAGCTCCTGACCTTCTGATTATTTTTTATGGTTTATTTCCTCAGGTAGCAACCTGCTTCTCTTCCTAGTATACTATCATGTTACTGACTATCACATACTTTATTCCCTGGGATAAAAACCTGTCACTATATATACTTTTTATGAAAGTTAGAAACCTCAACCATTCACATTACTGAGTTACTAAACCTCAGAGATTCTCCTCACAGCTCTACTCCTTAAATTTACAATGTGAAGACATCGATAAAACTGGAAAATAAAATAAAATTAAAATTAAATTAAATAGTGGAGAAAGAATTTACATGAAGACAACCAACAACAATAGTATTCTAAGTA
This sequence comes from Physeter macrocephalus, assembly GCF_002837175.3. Taxonomy (NCBI): domain Eukaryota; kingdom Metazoa; phylum Chordata; class Mammalia; order Artiodactyla; family Physeteridae; genus Physeter; species Physeter macrocephalus. The sequence continues at coordinate 9,044,533 of NC_041217.1, read as the reverse complement.
ATTTACATGAAGACAGTATACCTTTGGGCAGGTCCTCACCACCTCTCACCTGGATTATTCACTACAACTTTCTCCTGAAAGTTCTCCCACCGCCTGCCTGGACATGCTCAGTTCATGCTAAGAAAGGAGTGGAAAGGTTGTGGAGCAGAGAGAATAATCAGATTCCAGTTGTCATTTTGATTCCACCACTGTAATCGTTGTTCAGTCTTTGGCTTAGCACTGAACCTCTCTCAGACTGTTTTCTTACTTGTAAATTGTACCAACCTCATAAATGGTTTTAAGAAATCTAAGAAACATTGCATGCACTGTACTTACCACTGTGCAGGCACTTAGTAGCCACTCACGTTTATTAATTCCCTTTCCCTTCCTAAAAATCAAATGAGATCATTTCTTTACCTAGGAAGACCTGTTCACAACCCCATAGGACTTACATTCAGCTCCAAATCTACTGGCAGGCTCCTCTCATTCTGACTCAATTACTTTTCCAGCTTACTTTCATAGTTTTTTAAAATTATTCTCTTCACTCTCCACTAGGGCACCCTGGCCTGCCACCAAAGCAGACATCTCTACATCCCTTGAGAGGAAAAGCTCCGGAGCTCCACGCCCCAGGCCTCGGCATGTATTGTTTTCTTGCCTGAAATGCCCTTTCCTCCTTATTGAGACTGAGATTTCCTTACTCCTTCTTCAAATCCTTGATAAAAATTTGCTTTCTTTAAAATTTCACGGACAAACCCCTAGGCAGAACAAATACTTCTTTTTTCTGATCACCCACATTATTTTGTTCATGCCTTCATTATAGCATTTTTATTGAGATAATATCTATCCCACAACATTAATCTCTTCCCTTGTGCACTTGCTTGTAGAGACATTTTCCCATCAATCAAAAGCATTCTCATTGCTTGGGCAAGACGTGCAACTGTTTCCCAGGAGGAAAGAGAACTCTACCTTGTTCAGTGTCCAGTTTGTTTCTTTGTTTATTATTATTTTTTTTTAACACTTCACATATGATCTAGAGCAGAGGTTCTGAACAGACCCTTTGGGGGTTTGTGCCCTTGGATAGGAGGGAATTACATCTTCATTTTCACTAACCCCAGGCTAAATTTAGCATTTCCTTCCATTGTGAATCTAGCAATAAACCACAACAGTAGTAGCGAGACATGAGACTCTGTCACAAATAGAAAGCACAGATATTTTTACGTCACATTACAGTTGTTGAAGATATTTTGAAAACTTATTTACAATCATTATTACTTCCAAATCTCAAAAGTCATTAGACCTGCCAGTAGATCTTGTTTAAAGTGTTATTGAAGAAGTACATGTATTACTCTATCATAGTTTAAGTATTTTAAGTAAATATTTTATTTTGAGATATTGTAGATTCACGTACAGTTGTAAGAAATAATACAGGGAGATCCTGTGTACTCTCTACTCATTCTCCCCCAATAGTAACATCTTGAAAAACTACAGTAAGATATCACGACTAGTATATTGGCATGGATAGTTCAAGATACAGAATATATTTCCATCACCACAAGGATTCCTTGCCTTGTCTTCTTTATAATCATACATACTTTTCTCCCACTCCACCCTATCCTAAACCCCTGAAAACCACAACCTCCTATCCATTTCTGTAATTTTGTCGTTTCTAGAATGTCATACAAATGGAATCTTACAGTATGTAAACTTTAGGGACTGGCTTTTCCACCAGCATCACACTATGGAGATGCATCCAAGTTGGTGTGTGTATCAGTGAGTTATTCTTTTTACGCTGAGTCCTGTTCCATAGTGTGAGTGTAGCATCATCTGTTTAAACATTTACCCACTGAAATCCACCTGGATTGCCTCCAGTTTGGGCTCTTTTAAACAAAACTGCTGCAAACATTCATGTACAGGTTGTTGGGTCAACTCAAGTTTTCATTTCTCTGGGATAACTGCCCAAGGGTGCAATTGCTGGGTTATACATGTTTAGTTTTGTAAGAAAACTGCCAAACTGTTTTTCAGTGGCTGTGTCACTTTACATTTTCACCAGCAATGTACGTATGAATAATGTAGTTTCTTCCCATCCTCACAAACATTTTGAGTTGAAATAGTTTTTAATTTTAGCCATCCTAGTAGGTGTGTAGTGATATCGATTAGGGTTTTAATGTGCATTTCCCTAAAGGCTAATGATGTTGAACATCTTTTCCTGAGCTTACTTGTCTGAATATCCTCTTTGGTGAAATGTCTGTTCATGTCTTTTTTCATATCATCTTGTGCCTTTTCTGTTTAGGTTTTTTATTTTACTGTGAAAGCTGAAACAGAATGTCTAACATCTGAACTTTAATATCAAACCTTCTTTTACCACTTATGTTTTGAATTGGTTATGGTATGCCTACCTTACTTCCTCTTGCTTTTATAAGATAAGAACTAGAAGTAGGTCTAATGGTGGAAAGTGGTCTTGGTTTTCCTTCATCAGAGAATGTCTTGATTTCCCTTTCATTGCTGAAGGGCATTTGCACTGGATACAGAATTTTGTGTTCATGGTTCTTTTCTTTCAGCACTTAAAAAATGATATGCCTTCTAGCCTCCATGGTTTCTGATAAATCTGCTGTCATTCAAATTGTTCTCCCCCTATAGGTAAGGTCATTTCTCTCACTACTTACAAGATTTTTTCCTTTTGTTTTATCCCCCCTTTTCTATTGAGTTATATTAGCTACAATATTATATTAGTTTCAGGTGTACAACATAGGATAATTTTGTACATTATGAAATAATCACCATAGTAAGACCACTTACCATCTGTTGCCATACAAAGTTGTTACAGTATTATTGACTATATTCTCTATGTGTGCCTTATTGTTTCCAGGATGTGTACGTTACATCCTGTGATTTATTTATTTTATAACTGGAAGTTTGTAACTCTTAATCCCCTTCACCTGTTTCATCTGTCCCTCCCCTACCTCCACCTGGCAACCACCAGTTTGTTCTCTGTATCTATGAGTCTGTTTCTGTTTTGTTTGTTCCTTTGTTCTGTTTTTCAGTTTCCACATATAAGCGAAATACAATATTTGTTTTTCTCTGTCTGACATTTCATTTAGGATAAGGCCCATCCATGTTATCTCAAATGACAAGATTTCATTTTTAATGGCTAAATGATATTCCATATATAATGAAATATGTATATATATACCACATCTTCTTTATCCATTCATCTACCAATGGACACTTAGGTTGCTTCCATATCTTAGCTATTGTTAATAATGCTGCAGTGAACATTGGGGCGCATATGGTTTTTGAATTACTGTTTTTTCTTTGTATAAATACCCCAAAGTGGAATAACTGAATCATATGGTAGTTCCATTTTTAGTATTTTTGAGAAATCTCCATTTCAGTTTTAGAAGTTTGACTTTGATATGCTTTGATGTGTATTTCTATGGATTTATCCTTTTTGTGATCCACTCAGCTTCTTGAATATGTAGGTTTAGCTCGCTTGTCAAATTGGGAAGTTTTCAGCCATTTCCTTTCAGCCCCACCCTTTCTCCTCTCTTTTCAGGGCTCTGATGACACAGATGCTAGCTCTTTTGTTACAGTCCCACAGGTACCTGAGGCTCTGTTTGTTTTTTGTTGTTGTTGTTTGTTTGTTTTTCCTCAGTCTATTTTCTCTCTTTTTTTCAGATTAAGTAATTCCTATTTTATCTTCAGGTTCACTGTATTGTTGCCTCTGTCTTATCCACTCTGCTATTGGGCCCATTTGTTGACTGTTTTCATTTAGTTTATTGAATGTTTCAGTTCTAATTTTTCCATTTGGTTTTTCTTTATGTCCTCTATTTCTTTGCTGAAACTTTTTATTTTTCATGTGTTTTACATGTGCTCATAATTGCTTATTGAAGGGTTTTTATGATGGCTGCTTTAAACTCTTTCTCAGGTCATTTTAACATCTCTGTCATCTCACTGTTGGTATCAGCTGGTTATCTTCTTTCATTGAGTTGAGATTTTTCCTGGTTCTTTGCATGACAAGTGATTTCATATTAAAATCTTGACCCTGGATCTTATTTAAACCTTCTGTATTAGTTGCCTTCATATCTCCCTACTCCAGTAGGAGAAGATAGATGCTGCCTTATTGTTTCCAGGATTAGAAGTCCAAGTTTCCCACTTGGCCTCTGTTGACACCTGAGGGGGGACAGATGCTCATTTTTACTGCTGGGGAGGGGTGAGAGTTTCTGCTCCTAACTAGATCTCCACTTAAACCTCGCTGGCTCAAAGTCTGACAAAGGTGGAAACCTATCTCCCCATTCAGACTTTGCTGGCATGGGCATGGGTATGGTCACAGATTTGTGCGTGTGTGTGTGTGTGTGTGGTGTTTGGCTGGAATAGAGTACTTATTGTTTAAAACTTTTCTGTCTTGTTAGGCTGAATCCTTCCCTGGCCCTTTGGCTAAAGAATGTATATATATACCACATCTTCTTTATCCATTCATCTACCAATGGACACTTAGGTTGCTTCCATATCTTAGCTATTGTTAATAATGCTGCAGTGAACATTGGGGCGCATATGGTTTTTGAATTACTGTTTTTTCTTTGTATAAATACCCCAAAGTGGAATAACTGAATCATATGGTAGTTCCATTTTTAGTATTTTTGAGAAATCTCCATTTCAGTTTTAGAAGTTTGACTTTGATATGCTTTGATGTGTATTTCTATGGATTTATCCTTTTTGTGATCCACTCAGCTTCTTGAATATGTAGGTTTAGCTCGCTTGTCAAATTGGGAAGTTTTCAGCCATTTCCTTTCAGCCCCACCCTTTCTCCTCTCTTTTCAGGGCTCTGATGACACAGATGCTAGCTCTTTTGTTACAGTCCCACAGGTACCTGAGGCTCTGTTTGTTTTTTGTTGTTGTTGTTTGTTTGTTTTTCCTCAGTCTATTTTCTCTCTTTTTTTCAGATTAAGTAATTCCTATTTTATCTTCAGGTTCACTGTATTGTTGCCTCTGTCTTATCCACTCTGCTATTGGGCCCATTTGTTGACTGTTTTCATTTAGTTTATTGAATGTTTCAGTTCTAATTTTTCCATTTGGTTTTTCTTTATGTCCTCTATTTCTTTGCTGAAACTTTTTATTTTTCATGTGTTTTACATGTGCTCATAATTGCTTATTGAAGGGTTTTTATGATGGCTGCTTTAAACTCTTTCTCAGGTCATTTTAACATCTCTGTCATCTCACTGTTGGTATCAGCTGGTTATCTTCTTTCATTGAGTTGAGATTTTTCCTGGTTCTTTGCATGACAAGTGATTTCATATTAAAATCTTGACCCTGGATCTTATTTAAACCTTCTGTATTAGTTGCCTTCATATCTCCCTACTCCAGTAGGAGAAGATAGATGCTGCCTTATTGTTTCCAGGATTAGAAGTCCAAGTTTCCCACTTGGCCTCTGTTGACACCTGAGGGGGGACAGATGCTCATTTTTACTGCTGGGGAGGGGTGAGAGTTTCTGCTCCTAACTAGATCTCCACTTAAACCTCGCTGGCTCAAAGTCTGACAAAGGTGGAAACCTATCTCCCCATTCAGACTTTGCTGGCATGGGCATGGGTATGGTCACAGATTTGTGCGTGTGTGTGTGTGTGTGTGGTGTTTGGCTGGAATAGAGTACTTATTGTTTAAAACTTTTCTGTCTTGTTAGGCTGAATCCTTCCCTGGCCCTTTGGCTAAAGAAAGAAGGCTTTTGTTGAGACTTTTCTGTCTGCCTGCCTTGACATTTCTGGGTTGCCAGCTTTTTCAGCTCCAGATCCGGGATATATGAAGCAAAAAGACAATCTAGGAAACTCATCATATTATTATTCCTTGGGCCCTAAAGTCTCCAGCTGGTCTTCTTATTCTTTCCCCTTTTCAGAGTATTTTTATGATTGTTTCATATATAATATGCAGGGATTTTAGTTGTATTTAGTGGGAGGAAGAGGGGAAAGAATATCTATTCCATCTTCCAGGAAGTGGAAGTCTCCTCTATTACTGTTTTTGTTTGTTTGTTTGTTTGTTTGTTTTGCGGTACGCGGGCCTCTCACTGTCGTGGCCTCTCCCGTTGCGGAGCACGCGCAGGCTCAGCGGCCATGGCTCACGGGTCCAGCCGCTCCGCGGCATGTGGGATCCTCCCGGACCGGGGCACGAACCCGTGTCCCCTGCATCGGCAGGCATACTCTCAACCACTGCGCCACCAGGGAAGCCCTCTATTACTGTTTTTTAAGATATTTTGATGACTATATTTCAATATAATTGGTTTCCTTTGCAATCCTATATGTTTTATTTTTGGATTTATAAGCAATATTCTGAGAATCACCAGCCAGCCTTAGAGGTCCACAGCACAGAACCCACCACTTTAGAGAAAAATTTTTAAAGGAGAACCTCAGGAGGCAGCACAGAATTATTTCCAAGATATGCAGTTGGCCCAGCTCCCTGCTTTAGAGCACACACTGGCTCTTCTAACTTCCATGCATCCTCTCCAACCCCACCCAGGGTTACGTGGAGAAACTACAACAAGAACTAGGATAATTACATGGAGAGGAGTAGGGAACTGTCCATCACCATGCAAGCTGTCGCTTAGCAGGTGACCCAAGCCAGCGGATCTTCCTCAGAACTCCAGAGAACACCGCTGCCATCCTGGGAGAAGTGAAGTTAGCCATTCTCGCCATCACTTTGGGTGTAGGTTTTCCACAGGACAGCCCCTTCTTAACTGTGCTATATTGGAAATTCCCTTTTCAGTGACCTAGAATACTCACAGGCATGCCTCCCACCTGAAAGAGATGGCAGTCTTGGTCACCCTGATGGCAGGTAGAGAAGGAGAAGGAAAGACCACACACCAGGACTTGAGAGGGACTGTTCAGCCACTATCACACTAAATAGGATGTCTATCCTTTCGTTAGACTGTGAATTCCTCAAAAGAAATTACACATATATATTTTATATACATATATACACACACACACATATAACATGTAATATATATTTTACATATTTAATTACCAGTATTTAGCACAGATTGAGGCACACGGCAGATGCCTAATAAGTGTGGTTAAATGAACACATAAGCAAATCTATCCCATAGAGAAATGTCATATATAGAATTTACCAAAAGACCTCGTGCTTGTATGTTTTTACCTTAGTTGAGAAAACATTATTAGATTATCTAAGACAAATTTTAGTCATTTATCGGGCTTTCATTCCTAATTTCTTCTTATCCATCCACTACTACTCACCCAAACGCAGACAATAAAGTGTATGCATGCTTTCTCCATTTCACAGACCATCTGGCACAGATGTCATGCATGCCGCTACCTCATAAATACGCTAATGAATGGCTCAAGGTTTCCAGGTCCAGTCATACCAATGCCACTCCCCTCTTCCACCTCCCCATCCCTACCCCAAGGGCCAAGGTGAACACATCCTGCAGTGACAGTCTGGATAGCAGAAATAAAATTGATTCATATAAAATTCGAGTGATCTGCCATTGACTGATGGTAATACCTTCAGTTAACTCGAGTCTGGAAACACAAAAAGATAAAAATCTTAGGTGCAGCCTCATAAATCTTTAACCCACGTAGCTCTCCTCGACAGCAAACTCTTCTTGAAAGCTAATGACAATACAAAGAAACCATTTGCGGGAGATTGGGATTGACATATACACACTACTATACATAAAATAGATAACTAATAAGAACAATAAGAACCTACTGTATAGCACAGGGAACTGTACTCCATGCTCTGTAATGACCTATATGGGAAAAGAATCTAAAAAAACAGTGGATATATGTGTACATGTAACTGACTCATTTTACTGTACAGCAGAAACTAACACAACATCGTAAATCAACTATACTCCAATAAAATATTAATTTTTAAAAAAGAAAAGTGTAAACAAACTGCCCATGTATCTTGGAAATGATGTGTTATACACAAATATATTTACAAATAAAACATATTAAAAATGAAAAAAAAAAAGAAACCATTTGCATGTCTCAGTGTTAACCAGCTACCCAACCAAGTCTAAGAAATGAAATAAACGTTGCCCAAGAACTGAAAGGAAATGACTAAGGAAAGAGCTGGGAAATGGTTCACAGCATCAGGAATGACAACTTGTAAAGGACGGTGACATTCTTCACTTCCTCTCTGGGCAGGCCATACACGACAGCCTGTGAACGGCCATGAAACACAAACCCAGGTTTGTCTTACTAAGGCCAATAACAAAGGAATCTTGGCAGCGAATCTGACAGCTAATACTGTGAGTGGGGCTACCGCCAAAAATAATTAGTGAATACCCTGCCTGGAACTCTTCATCAGCGCAGTGGGAACCACTGAGAAATTAATATGCTCGGGTCTCAGAAAGAACACCTTCTGCATCACCCAGATAGATAAAGAAATGAAAAGACAAGAGTATCTTTTTAAAGGCAGATTAATTGATCCCTTTGCTTAAGTAGAAAAGATTTGTTGTTTGAAGTAAAAACAAAACAAATATCTGAAGCAAATAAAAAGTTTTGATGAAATAAAAGACAGATTTTAGATACACTATGAGCATAGGGCAGACAAAACGTGGCTATTTATTTTGGAATTGACGCTGTTTTAAAACTGTCTTGCCTTATTGCTGCAAAATTAGCATTACAGGGTTAGAAGTCTCAAGCTGGATAAAATCATGACAGACGTCATGTCAAATACATTGCCTAGATTGGTCAAACTTCCAAATGGATTGATTTCCTTTTCACGCAGGCTTATTTTGTGTGTGTGTGTGTGTGTGTGTGTGTGTGTGTGTGTGTGTGTGTGTGTTCACCCTGGGTCAGACTGGAAATTGGGGTAAGGAGAGGCAGCTATTCAAATCTCTTCTACAATCACTGCCTAGAGGAAAAGATGAAAACTTTGGTTGACCATTCAACTGGTCCTTGAATGCAACAGAAAATAGGAACAGAGAAGTTACATAAATCTAGAAGGGTTAGGATCTCTTTTCAGCTGTAAAACTGAATTCTGAGTCATATGGTAACTGATCCCTTTCCTGCATCTCAAGGTTTCTACATGATACAGTTCTCTTTATCTTTTACTGGATTTTTATACTTTCCTGTTGCAAGTACTCCGGGCTGAACTCAGTTCACGGTGGATAATCTCGTTAATCATTCGTTTAAAGTACAAACAGCTTAATGATACCCGTGAAGAGGTGAACTGGCGGAAGTAAGAAAAACAATAAATAATGGCACCTATCCTCTTAGTAAGTGTGGGGTACACTACAGTATACCGTTTAGGAGTATATTACAAGTAATTATGCTACCAGTGCTCAATTATTATAAACAATCACTATTAGTAATTATACTGATGCTAAATAGCAAGTCAGTGACGCTATTTTTAACTTAAAAATCGCTCTTGGGACCTCCCTGGTGGTCCCGTGGTTAAGAATCCATGCTTCCACTGCAGGGGTGCAGGTTTGATCCCTGGTCTCAGAACTAAGATCCCACATGTCGCGACGGTGAGGCACCCCCCCAAAAAAAATAATAATAATTAATATGTAAACTTAAAAATTGCTCTTGGCTCCTTGTCTTTTCTCAGGATAGCTGGGGCTCCTGGTATTCCTGCCAGCGGAAGAAAGTAAATAGACATGCTTCTCCGAAGCTCTTCAAGTATGAAAAACTTAGTCCTTTGAAATCCATCAACCCAGGAAACAGACAGCTTCGTGACGAAAAATAAACAAATAAATAAGCTCCAACTTCAGAAGTGGTATAAGAGCTTACATCCATTTTGACATTTAAATGTCTTAATTCAACATTTATATTTTTGGGGAAAAATTGCTCATGAACTCAAACGACTTTATAGATCCTAATAGAACCCCCAAACCTAGCAGTTCTTGATTATTTAGTCCCTCATCTTCAGTGCCAACTTTATTATTTATACTGCTAAGAAGACCTTAGAATTGTATAATATCTCACAGCTTACAAAGCACTTTCACACCCACGTGAGCCTTACAATAAGATAATGGGATATAGACTAGGTCTTTTAATAGAAAGAGGAACAAATCCAATCTCCTTATTTCACAAGAGAGGAAGAACTGGGGAGCTCAAATGACTTGCCAGTGTCACTTTGCTCATTTGGAACAGAACTCAGATGAGACTTCAGACTCACGCTACTTCCCTCCAAATCAGGCCTGAACACCAAGACTCTGGAGTTCTCACTGTGTCTGTATAAGTCAATGCGTGAGAAGAAATTAGGTCCCCCAAGAAGAGCCTGCAGTGTGGAGAGACAACAGAAGAGGCTGAGCATCCGTTAGAGGCTATCAGCATTTCAGAGACGTGTGGAGATCCAGCGAAAGAGACTGAGAAGCAGTTAACAGAAATAGTAGCAGAGTCCAGAGAGAATGCTATTCGAGAAGCTATGGGAGAAAAGAGTTTTGAAAAAAATAAGTTCGAGTCAAGCAATTCAAAATGCTAGGGGAATGTCAAAAAAGAGGCCACTGGACCTGTGTTATTTAAAAACATCTGGACACTCCTACACTGTTGGTGGGAATGTAAATTGGTGCAGCCACTATAGAAAACAGTATAGAAGTTCCTTAAAAAACGAAAACTAGAGCTACCGTATGATCCAGCAATCCCACTCCTGGGCATATATCCGGAAAAGATAAACAGAAAAGATACATAATTAGAAATATGTAATTAGAAAAGATACATGCAGCCCGGTGTTCACTGCAGCACCATTTACAATAGCCAACACATGGAGGCAACCTGTGTCCATCAACAGAGGAATGGATAAAGAAGATGTGGCACATATATACAACGGAATATTAGCCTTGAAAAAAATAAGTTCGAGTCAAGCAATTCAAAATGCTAGGGGAATGTCAAAAAAGAGGCCACTGGACCTGTGTTATTTAAAAACATCTGGACACTCCTACACTGTTGGTGGGAATGTAAATTGGTGCAGCCACTATAGAAAACAGTATAGAAGTTCCTTAAAAAACGAAAACTAGAGCTACCGTATGATCCAGCAATCCCACTCCTGGGCATATATCCGGAAAAGATAAACAGAAAAGATACATAATTAGAAATATGTAATTAGAAAAGATACATGCAGCCCGGTGTTCACTGCAGCACCATTTACAATAGCCAACACATGGAGGCAACCTGTGTCCATCAACAGAGGAATGGATAAAGAAGATGTGGCACATATATACAATGGAATATTAGCCAGAGAAAGAATGAAATAATGCCATTTGCAGCAACATGGGTGGAACTAGAGAATATCATACTGAATGAAGTAAGTCAAACAGAGAAAGACAAATATTGTATGATATCACCTATATGTAGAATCTAAAAAATAATACAAATAAATTTGTTTATGAAGTCGAAACAGACTCACAGACATAGAAAACTAATTTATGGTTACCCAAGGGGAAAGAGGGAGAGGGATAAATTAGGAGTGTAGGATTAACAGATACACACTACTATATATAAAATAGATAAGCAACAAGGATTTACTGTATAGCACAGGGAACTATATTCAATATCTTGTAATAACCTATAATGGAAAAGAATCTGAAAAATTAGACAGACATATGCACAGCTGAATCACTTAGCTGTACACCTGAAACTAACACAATACTGTAAATCAACTATACCTCAGTTTTTTAAAAAGCCATTATCAACCCCCTGATAAAACCCACCTGGTTAAAGATTTTGTACTTTATTGCTAAAAAAAAATACAGGGCATCTTTTTGGACCATTTTTTTTTGCAAGAGAGTAACAAGACAAGAAATGTCCTCAACAAGTCTGACCTGGCCGGTTCATGTAGGGTAGATTGAGATGAGGAGAAATTGCAAGAAAGACAGATTACAGTTGTGCAGGTATGAAAAAATGCAAATTGAAACTAGGATGATATCAGTAGGGACAGAAATTCGAAAGGAGATGCGATCAATATTTGGAAAAAGTTAAAGCAAATATATATACATTACAATTCTAGCCTTTGAGGAATTTAGGTGAGGGGAAAATAAATTCTTAAGCAATGAAAATATTGGTCGATGTTACAAGTCCATATTTACTTACTAAGAGGCAATTCTCTGATACAGTAAGTCCTGATATCAGGGAAGCCTTGATAAAGAAGTATGGGTGCAAGCAGGTCGCTCAAGATACATTTAATTCATCTAGAAGCCAGGCAAGAGTTTTTTAGAGCTGAAGAGAAAGTGATGGTTTACAACTATGTATTAACTTCTAATAAGGAGATCAGTCATTAAGTCGAGGTGGATTTAGTCATTTAAACAGGCACCCTGGTCAAACCAGTAATGATTACTTCTTTCCATTTCTAAAGAGAAAAATTATTTCGGGCGGCTTTATAGATGTAGTTCTCTAAACACTGTGGCTAAGAGTTCAATTTTAAACGACCGTTTGCCAGCGTTCTCTAAATAGTATTTTGCCGCGTCCCCTGAAGTGCCTGTGAAGACATCAAGAGAAAAATGCAAAACACCAAAGTCTACGATTGACAGGCACTGTATTGCCAGATTCTAAGAGGAAATTCTGTTACCCCAACATCCCATGGAGCTGATTTAGGAATCACAATCTTTTGAGGACACATGGTTTACAACCTGAAAAAGAATAGAACTGTCTGCCTGAGGCTAAGGAGAGAGATTTTGATCTTTCCCCCAGTACCCGCCTTTAGGCACAAAAACCGGGGGACCCAAGGGAACTGCGTTAGGGTTAGGGTTACCTCCCCTCATATACACAGGTAGAGACTGCAACTCCCTCCACCCGCTCCTTTTTTGCTTTGCAAGAAAAAGAAAGCAAGGAAAAGATTGAGGGGCTGGTAGAGGAGCATGGAGCCCTGGGAGGAGAGTGCCAACGAGCGCAGCACGTAGAGGAGGTGGTGGACGAAAGAGGTGCTGGAGGAGAGAGGGACCAGTCCTGGAAGCAGTGCCCAGGGGTGAGTTGCAGCATCTGTGCATTTCACTGCTTCCGAGAGACAGAGGACCAGGTAATAGGGATGGACCATCCGCCTCCATACATCAAAGCCTTATGTGCAGAATACCTTCAAGATGCTAGAAACGGGGCCATGAGTTTAAATGCATCAAAATACCCTCAGGACGTCACCCAAGAAATGAGATTCTCACTCCCAAATGTCCACACACCATTAATGAACTCCAAGATTGAAGCACTGGGTGTTCTTGGCTACTCTCCTGACTCTCTGACCTCACCTTCGTGGTCTCTTTTTCTAACTGCCAGGCTCTTCTTCTAAACCTCTTTGCCTGATGGGAATGCATCTGAGAAGAAACCCTTCTGAAAAAGACCAAGAGTTCAAGTTGACAGGAATCGACAGTTGATGGTGGTTCCCCAAAATTGAATGCAGGGCTGGGCTGTGTTAATAGAGGTGGAGGATAGAGGATGAGGGAGGTGACAGACCAACTCTGCTGTGGACCTGTCACAGCACAAGCATCACTACAGTCCCGGACCCTATGCTATGCAAAGAACATGTCCTCCTTGTGCTTCCAACCAAGGGTCTCTCTTTCCTCAGTCTCCCACTTTCCTGGACCATCTCATCTCTGTTGGCATCTGGTTGGTTATGAAGGGAGTGTCTGATACAAAGGCACCTGATCAAGGAGGAGGGGAATTTAGTCACAGCTGGAGTCCTGGTTAGTGTAGGAGCAGAGTTGACCTTGTGGGAGGGAGGGACGCGGCACAGCTTTCTAATGATTTGGCCCAGAGGGAGTGTTCTTTTCTAAACACCACGAAAGGTGTGTTTGCCAGCAGGCAGCCCTGCATTTCATGCACTCTCACGGCTCCGATGATCATTTCTATATTGATATCTGCCTTCAGCTCAGATGGCGCTACACCCACCTGCTATTGGACAGGAGAATGTTGGTGGGAAGCTTCTGAGAAAGTTGTACTCAATTTTGAAAGAAATATGACAAAACGCCTTCTCTCTTTCTGCTAGATGTGAATAAGAAAGTGGGTAATCCTGATTGCAACAAGCAGCCTTCTTGTTACCACAAGAAGGACCAACATCTAGATAAAGCCGATGTGGGATTTCCCTGGCGGTACAGCGGTACCGCCACTCCACGCTTCCATTGTAGGGGGCACAGGTTCAATCCCTGATCAGGGAACTAAGATACCATAAGCCGCGCAGCGTGGGCAAAAAAAAAAAAATCTGGATGAAGTTGATGCTATGGACCACAGCGTAGAGGTGAAAAGGCCACGGATCTTGCTAACATCACTTAGCTGCTGAATCAACCAACCCAGAAGACCACTCTACGTCTGAACTCCTTTTATGTCAGATAACAAAAGTCTTAACTGTTCAAGCCAGTTTTAATTGGATTTTCAGGAACACAGTCAAAAACATCCTCACCAAAACATTACATATCAATACTAGGTATTTGATTGATTGGGGCAAGGGCTTTTCACCGAACTATACACATTTACTAAATGGGTCCCTAAAGGGGCAGACCTATCATTTAGTCTTATTAAAAAACTACAGAGGGCTTCCCTGGTGGCGCAGTGGTTGAGAGTCCGCCTGCCGATGCAGGGGACGTGGGTTCGTGCCCCGGTCCGGGAGGATCCCGCAGGCCGCGGAGCGGCTGGACCCGTGAGCCACGGCCGCTGAGCCTGCGCGTCCGGAGCCTGTGCTCCGCAACGGGAGAGGCCGCAACAGTGAGAGGCCCGCGTATCACAAAAAATAAAACAAAAAACAAACAAACAAAAAACAAACAAACAAACAAAAAAACTAGAGATATAAGACCAGTAGCGATCTTTTATGATGAATACACTTCGGTGCCTTAGAGGGGATGTTAGAATCCCAGCTTCAGCACCCAGTAGCTGTGTGACCCTGAGAAAGTTATTTAGATTCTCTGGGACTCAATTTCTTCCCCCACAAATGGAGATAATCACCGTACCTATCTCAGAGGGTTATTGTCAGGACCAAATGAAATGATACATGTGTGTTAGTTAGGATTGCTTCAGCTATGAATAGCATTTTAAAAATAACTGGCTTAAACAAGAAGGAAGTTTCCTGCACTCTCACGTTCAAGTGTACAAAGATATGCATGCCAGGACAGGCATGGCCTTTTGCGGTATCAGAGACTCAGACTGCATCTACTTGGTTGCCTCTGCCTCAAGCTTCCCTCATGATACACAGTTCAGTCCTCCTTCCACGCAGGAGGACAGAGGCAGAAAAGAAGGGGATGTTCTTACTCTTTTTTAAAGGATTTACTACACTTACAGTTATTCTAAAATATTGGCTATATTCCCTGTGTCGTACAATATATCCTTGTAGCTTATTTACTTTATACAGAGTAGTTTGTACCTTTTAATCCCCTATCCCTATGGTGCCCCCTCCCTCCTTCCCTCTTTCCACTGGTAACCACTAGTTTGTTCTCTGTATCAAATTAGTCCGCTTCTTTTTGTTTTATTCACTAGTTTGTTGTATTTTTTAGATTCCACAGAGAAGTGATATTATACAGTATTTATCTTCATCTGACATTTCACTAAGCATGATACCCTCCAAGTCCATCCATGTGGTTGCAAATGGCAAAATTCCATTTTTTATGGCTGAGTAATATTCCATTGTAGACATGTACCACCTCTTGCTTATCCATTCATCTGTTGACGGACACCTAGGTTGCTTCCATACCTTGGCAATTGTAAATTTTGCTGCTGTGAACACTGGAGGGCATGTCTCTTTTCAAACTAGGGTTTTTGTTTTCTTCGGATATATATTCTCAGAAGTGGAACCGCTGGGTCATTGTTAGTTCTATTTTTAGTTTTTTGAGGAACCTGTATCCTGTTCTCCACAGTGGCTGCACCAATTTACATTCCCACCAACAGTGCAGGAGGGTTCCCTTTTCTCCACACCCTGTCCGGCATTTGTTATCTGCAGTCTGTTTGATGATGGCCATGCTGACAGGTGTGAGGCTCCTACTCTTTAGGACATTTTCTGGAAGCAGCACACACCACTTCTGCATGTGGGCTCAGCTAAAAATCAAGGGGTTTGCTATGGGAAACGGGGAGAAAGCATCCAACATCCTCTGCCACAACCTGTGACGTATGAACAGCAGCATCAGCGCACGGAAGTTATTCTTCTTAGAAATCTCTGCTGCTTGATGTCCTGCCCTGTGAAACAACATGGATGAACCTGGAGCACATCCTGCTAAGCGAAGTGAGCCAGACACGGAAGGACAAATACCGCAGGATTCCACTGACATGAGAAATCAAAAACAGTCAGACTCATAGAAGCAGAGGTAGAAGGGTGCCTGCCAGCGGCTGGGGAAGGGAAATGGGGAGTTGCTCTCCAATGGGTCTAAAGTTTCAGTTACATAAGCTCTAGAAATCTGCTATATAACATACACTTAAACATTTAAGAGGGTAGATCTCATACTAAGTGTTCTTACCCCAATTTTAAAAAATTCTCCTCTTTATCACAAGAGCAGGTCCTCTCCCAAGCCCCCACTCCCAGCTTCACTTCCATCCAGACCCCACCCAATCTCTTAGGCCCACTGGGGGTCTATTTAAACTACAAGTTATTGAGATACCACACTGCGTAGGCACAAGACATGCAGAAATAAAGATACAATTCCCACGCTCAAGCATCTCACTGTAAAGCAAGAGAAGTTACTGTCGAGTTGCCGCATGTGAAGCTGTGCCTGGCTCACAAGAAGTGCTCAGTGAGTCTCTGCAATCCCTACTCTTGTGGCTAAGGGCCTAGATATTGGGGTCAGGAGGACTTGAGCTTGAACTCCTGCTCTACCACTTACTGGTTGTGTGACCTTGGGCAAGCCACCAAACCTCTCTGTGCAGTTGCCTTGCTTTCATTCGTTGACAGCTGCATCCAGCACTTCATGTATTACAGGAAAGAACATTGCATCATAAAATTCTTTTCTAAACTTGATGTTTCAGCCTCAAGTCTTATAGATCACAGCACTCTAAGAAGTTATTGTCTAGAATGTGACTTCTAAATGTCCCTCTATGAAGAAGGAAAGTGATTATTTTTCTCTAAATTCCCTCATGGTGTCTGATAAAGAGGTTTTAAACCAGCTCTTTTAACCAGTCATACTAACAGCATGTCTTGTCAAGCATTTGAGTTTCCAATATACCAGAACAATCCTGTGACAAAGGAACAAACAGTCTAGAAAACACATAAAACATCTTTGTCCAAATTTACTCATCTTCCAAGGAAAGATAAGGCAGCTAACATTTGTCGTCATGTATCTCGGAAATCTAACAATAGCTTTTTCAGGAAATGCCAGATCTCCAAAACATGAAATAGAGAAGTTGGTAAACGGATCATTTAGGCTTGTTTATCTACAAGATTTCTGGTAGTTGAAGTTAAGGATGAATAAAGATTTGGTTGAATGGGTTCATGGCCAATATATTGGTTTTATCATGAGAAGCTTAAAGATAGATGTATATTTCCAGTGAAAAATATTCCCTAGGTTTGCTAGAATAAAAAAACAAAGGGAGAGGGAGGGAGAAGGAGAAGTTAAAGGAGGAAGAAAAAGGAAAGGAGTTTTAACTTGTCTATGTTTACAGGAAATGAGAGTTCTGGGAACCTCCAGAGAGGAATGAGCGTCCAGTGCTTGGTGCTGACAAAAGAATGCACAATTCACTCTCTCAGAGGTAGCCTCACTGGATAGGAAGATGAGCTCAGTCACAGAGTATGTGATCACTTTCTAGAGGGACAGTCTGATTTTAAGTTATCAAAAATGTTTATCATCCCTTTCTACAACAAATGACTCTCTAAGTCAAAGACTACCATCGAACAGTTTGTGGAGCAGGTGGTCTGCTTCAGGGGGTGCAATTTTATCTACAACATGCCTTGCCAGAAGGTTTCCGAATCCTCACTCAAAGCCTAAAAACCTAAAACTGTGAGTTGACAGTATTCACAAAAAATAGTGTTCTCGAAACTAAAGCTTCTGAGAGTTCTCTAAAGGAGTACAGAACACTATCTTAGGAGACGCCCAATCCAAAGAGCACATCTCCTGTTCTCTTGCTCATCTGTCCCATTCTGTTCCTCACTGGTTACTGTGGCCCATAGAATGGAGTCTCACTGTGACAGCCAAGCGAGAGCAATGCTATCAGATCAACATTTCCCAAAGAGCAGCCCAGAGGCAACTCAGTTTATAGATCCAGAGTCTACAGATCAGGAGGTTTTTCAGGCTCCAAGATGTCAGCAAAAGAAGTGAAGACCTGGGGGAAATGTTCTCAGTGTCTTACTGTTGGTTAGGATGCTTTGGTTTAGAAGTAGCAAATCTGACTCAAATGATTCAACCAAACTGAAGAAAGAGGGAAAAAAGGAAACGTGCAGCCTCAGTGTTGTGTTCGGTCGTGATCTGATCAAGAGGCCACCCTGTATCTGCTTCTCTGGGCTCTCCCAGCTCTGAGTCCGTCTTATCCTCTGCCTGACTTCCTTCATCTCGGGAAGATCTGCAGGAATTCCAGACTTCACGTTCCCCCGCCACAGTGTCTAGAGGAAGTGGCAACATCTCCATCACTCTCTCACATGTGAGTGGGGGTGTTTGTCCTAGAATCTCCTCACCCATCCACTCACGGGTGCTGGGGGGAAAGGGGGGTGTTCACAGGCCCCCTCTGAAACCGATCACTGTGGCAAAAGCAAGGGCTTAGCCGATTGGCAGTGAGGGCTCTTCCCTGGGCCTGGGGGTAAGGCCAGCCCTGCCTACTTCACCCACCATAATCATTAAGAATGTTAAAATAAAAAGTCCCCCGAAGAAATATCTAGATGCTGGTAGAGAAGGGGAAGGTGGGTGGAGTCAAGAAAGAATTCTGAGACGGTAAACAATAGATGTTTACTACAATTATTTAGGATTCTTCTTTTTTAAACTACAGAAACCAATCCTAACTAACCTAAGTAGAAAATGGAACTTTATTATAAAAATCCCCCCAAATCTCTTTGGCTTAAAGGCACAAATGCTACTGGACTTCTGGAAAGGTCAGGAATGGAGGGTACAAAATCATTGGAATTTTCTCTCCATCTTTGATTTCTCCTCCGTGTATGCATGGTTTCTTCTCCGGGTGTGGACTGGTTTCCTTTGTTCTAATGTCCACATGGTGGGTAAGACTTCCACTGGCTCCTGACTAGACGTGAGGTCCAGTTCCCAGAGAAAATGCTCTGGGTCTCAGTTTTAGTATTCTAGGAAAGAGATTCTAATAGTTTGTATCAGGTGACTCCCTGGTCATGAGACGGAGTTCCATTTTATGAAAGGACTCCCAAAGATCCACTTTATGAATGGTAGGACCATAGGGGCAGTTCCCAGAGAGGGGATGGCTGAGAAAACCCTCCAGTAAGTATTCAGTGTGTACCTACGACAATATGTTTTGCATGATATTGGCCACCTGAAACACTTAGAGCAGCGCTGCCCAACCTCTTTGGCACCAGGGACCAGTTTCGTGGAAGACAATTTTTCCACGGACCGGGGGTGGGGGGATGGTTTCGGGATGATTCAAGCGCATTACGTTTATTGTGCACTTTATTTCTATTATTATTACATTGTGAAATATAATGAAATAATTAGGCAACTCACCATAATGCTGACAGGAGGCGGAGCTCAGGCGGTAATGCTTGCGATGGGGAGCGGCTATAAATACAGATGAAGTTTCGCTCACTCACCCACTGCTCACCTCCTGCTGTGCGGCCTGGTTCCTAACAGGCCATGGTCCGGTACTAGTTTGTGGCCCGGGGGTTGGGGACCCCTGATTTAGAGTATAAACTTTCTCCTAAAGGTGAAAATGCATATAAAAAGAAGCAAACTATCAAACCTGGGACTTCAAGGAAAGAAGCAAGAGAAAGCTCTTATTCCTCCCCATCATTTGGCTGAAATCATTCTGAGCATCTCTGTGCTCCAGAAACACTTGATACTGGTGCCCAAGAGCACACCTGACTCCATTATCACAGTTATTTCCATGGGTGTTTCCCTGAGAACACAGCATCCTTTTGGAGTTGGAGAGAGTTTTCAATTCACTGTATCCAACAACCATTGTAGTACCTATCTCAGAGCTAAAACTCATTCCTATTTATGCAACAGATGGGTTAATGGTGATACGTCTGAGATTATCTCATTCCTTCATTCACTAAGCGTTTGAATACATGCTTTCTTTGAAGAAGTATTTGAGGAATTATGGAAAAAGTTAAACATCGTATACCTTGCTTCTCCCACCATGACCTGTACATACATGAAAAGAAGTTCAAAATGTACTTAAATGAAAAAACCACCTATGCTCCCTTAATAAGTGGTTTCTTATTCTGTCTCAAAGCATTTAGTTGACTGTTGTTAATTTAAGGTTGTCTTTTGCTATGAAACTCTATAAAAAGGAGCCCAATACCATGTACTTGGAATAGAGTAGGACTCAGTAAATACTTGTTAGTGAATGAATGTTGACTCTAATCTTACCTTACAAAATGCTTCCCAACATTTTTCACATCATGACATATCTAAAAACTTATGGTTTTTTGGTCAAGACCATTAGGTAGGCTCCATGGGGCCACTCCAGGTCCAAGGTAATTAGGGATGTATGGTTTTAACAACCCCAGGCAAGAACTGCAGGGATCAATATCTTAGCACATCTTCATATGACAGCCAACAGGAGGAGTAAATGATGCATGGTCTGAATTTTTCATCCTAGATGACTCAACTCCTTTTAGGCTGAGTGACACTTGCAGAGAGCTTTCTGTTTTAAAATCATCTTTTAGGTAAGTCATTTTTAGCATTACTGCCTACATCAGTATTTCTTTACAATGAGGGATTGTGATTCCCAGCAGAACTGTGGGGAAAATTGATCTGGAGTGGCACTTCCTAGTTATCTCAGCTCCTGAAGCACCAACTATTAGAGGTTTGGATTTCCAGCTGATGAAATAATATGTGCTTTTCTTCTCTCCATCTCTTTTCCTCCTCTATTTTCAGGAGTTAGCCCAGCTGCAAAATCTGGGAATGTTGAATTAGATTTCCCAGTGGGCAGAGACAATGTACAAAACCACTCAATCACATTTTCAAACACCAGAACCGTATACTCTTTTGCCTATAAAACTTGTCTCCCAGGAAGATTCACAGACACTCCCAAACTTAGCTCATTCCCAGCCCCTCCTCTTACAGACATTTGCTCTCTCCTCTCCAGGGCCTCCTGTTCTCCTCCTTCTCTTGCCTATTCCTGTGTCTCCACCTACAGTCACCCAGGCCCGAGTCTCATAGTCGCCATGAGTCTCTCCCTCCCATCCCCTTGCCTCCTTTAGCAAAACAGCCACCTAGTCTTAGCATTTTACCGGATAAGCTGCCTCAAATTGTTTTCCCTCCACCCTCATCTTTTCTTCCTGGAGTCTTTTCAAAATTCCCCTGCCTTCATTCCCACCACCTTGACTCAATTCCCACTACTCTAGCTAGAGTGAGCTTTCAAAATATAGGAAAACACAGAAGTCCCCTAATAGCCAAAGCAATTCTGAGAAAGAAAAACAGCTGGAGGATTCAGACGCCCTGACTTCAGACTATACAACAAAGCTACAGACATCAAAACAGTATGGTACTGGCACAAAAACAGAAATATAGATCAATGGAACAAGATAGAAAGTCCAGAAATAAACCCACACACCTATGGTCACCTAATCTATGACAAAAGAGACAAGAATATACAATGGAGAAAAGACAGCCTCTTCAGTAAGTGGTTCTGGGAAAACTGGACAGCTACATGTAAAAGAATGAGATTAAAACACTCCCGAACACCATACACAAAAATAAACACAAAATGGATTAAAGACCTAAATATAAGGCCAGATACTATAAAACTCTTAGAGGAAAACATAGGCAGAACACTCTCTGACATAAACTGCAGCAGGATCTTTTTTGATCCACCTCCTAGAGTAATGAAAATAAAAATAAGAATAAACAAATGGAACCTAATTAAACTTAAAAGCTTTTGCATAGCAAAGGAAACCATAAACAAAACAAAAAGACAACCTACATAATGGAAGAAAATATTTTCAAATGAAGCAAATGACAAGGAATTAATCTCCAAAATATACAAAGAGCTCATGCAGCTCAATATCAAAAAAACAAACAACCCAATCAAAAAATGGGCAGAAGATCTAAATAGATATTTCTGCAAAGAAGACATACAGATGGCCAAAAAGCACATGAAAAGATGCACTACATCACTAATTATTAGAGAAATGCAAAAATCAAAACTACAATGAAGTATCACTTCACACAAGTCAGAATGGCCATCAGCAAAAACATCTACAGACAATAAATGCTGGAGAGGGTGTGGAGAAAAGAGAACCGTCCTACACTGTTGGTGGGAATGTAAATTGGTACAACCACTATGGAGAACAGTGTGGAGGTTCCTTAAGAAACTAAAAATAGAGCTACTAAAATTGCTGGAGTAGGATCCAGCAATCCCACTCCTGGGCATATATCCAGAGAAAACCATAATTCAAAAAGATACATGCATCCCAATGTTCATTACAACACTATTTACAATAGCCAGGACATGGAAGCAATGTAAAAGTCCATCAACAGAGGAAAGGATAAAGAAGATGGGGTACATATATACAATGGAATATTACTCAGCCATAAAAAAGAACAAAGTAATGCCATCTGCAGAAACATGGATGGACCTAGATACTGTCACACTGAGTGAAGTAAGTCGACAGAGAAAGGCAAGTATCATATGACATCACTTATATGTGGAATCTTAAAAAATGATACAGACATCGGGTGTGGAGTCAAGATGGCAGATAAGGAGGACGCGGAATTCGCGTGTCCTCACAAATAGGGCACCTACCAGGCACCGGTGGGGGACCATGGACACCTAAGGGGACCAGAGGAACCCCCAGCAACTGGGTAGGATGTGGGGCATGGGGGGAGTGAAGGGGGAGGAGAAGCGGAGGTGCGACGGGACTGGTGCCCCTGAGGGGCTGCTAGAGGAGGGGAAGGGATCCCACACCTGAAGGGAAAAATTGGGGAACCATTGGGAGGGCAGAGGATGACAAGGGAGTGTGGCCAGGTTTCCCCTGCCCAATTGGGCCCCCGGAAACCTGCTGAGATCCCGGGCCTGATCCTCTGCCCACCTAGGCCCCCTCTAGCCGCATGGGTCCTAAGGGAATGGGAGGGAGGGAAGGGGGAGCAAAAGTAAAGGCCGTATCTCCAGGACTGGCACCCGAGGGGTGGCTGGGGGAGGAAAGGAGTTCCTACACGCAGAGAGACCCACCCATGGTTGGGGTCCAGCACGGATGGGGGAGACCCTGGGGGAGACAGTGGCGGGGGGCATGGAGGAATGGAAGGGAATTGGGCCAGTTCTTTCCCTGTCCATTTAGGCACCAAGGAACCTGTTGGGCTCCCAAGCCTAATCCTCTGCCCTTGGAGCCTCCCTCCTGCTGTGCAGAGCCCAAGCCCCGCCCCTACACCCCCACCCAGGGCCCTACCTCTACCCTTGGAGACCCACTCTGAGACCCCCTCCAACGTGCTGGGCCTTAACCCCACCCACACACCCTCACCCAGGGCCTTACCTCCAAACTCGGAAACTCCACACTCCAGAGGCCCTGCTTTCCACTTGCTGCCTCTCCCCTTCAGTGCAGGTCCTAAGCAGAGGCCCCGCCCCACGCTTGAAGTCACCCCACCTAGGCCCCGTCCCCAACACCTTTTCCGGCTGCATGGGTCCTGAGTCTAGGCCCCGCCCCACAAAGATCACCCTCCCACCTGCCTAGGTCCCACCCGACCCTAAACCCCACCCCTGCCTCAGTTCCATCCCCGCCTAAACTCCACCCCCATAGTCAAGGTATTTTTTTCTTCTTCTTCTTTTCTCTTTTAAATTGGGGTTCTGTTTTACTTTGTTGATTCATTGTGGTTGATTCATTTATATTTTTATTTTTCTAATAAATATTTTATTTCTCTAATTTTATTTTATTCTTTACACTGTTATTGTTCTCTTCTTTCCCAGACCGGGGCATGAACCCGTGTTCCCTGCATTGGCAGGTGGACTCTCAACCACTGCACTACCAGGGAAGCCCTCAATTATATTTTTACTTTTCCTAATATATTTTTTACCTTTCTAATTTTATTTTGTTTTTATTCTTTGATATTTTACTGCTATTTTTTTTCTTTCTCTCTTTTTTGCTTTGTTTTGTTTTGTTTTTTGCTGTGCCACACAGCTTGCGGGATCTTGAATCACAGGCCGGAGTTCGGCCCGAGCTCCTGTGGTGGGAGCTCCGAATCCAAACCACTGGAATAACAGAGAACCAGAGACCCCAGTGAGATGACCCAGACATCCTAATCTCAGCACCAAGACCCGGCTCTATCCCAGTGCTTGCTAACTCCACTGCTAGACGCCTCAGGCCAAACAAACAGTAAGACTGGACTACAGCACCACTCATCAAAAAAAAAAAAAAGAAAAAAGAAACTGAAATGACAAAAAAATATGTTACAGACAAAGGAGCAAGGTAAAAAAGTAAAAGACCAAATAAATGAAGACGAAATAGGCAACATACCTGAAAAAGAATTCAGAGTAATGGTAGTAAAGATGATCCAAAATCTGAGAAATAGAATGGAGAAAATAGAAGAAACATTTAACAAGGATCTAGAAAAACTAAAGAGCAAACAAACAGTGATGAACAACACAATAACTGAATTTAAAAAGATTCTAGAAGGAATCAATAGCAGAATAATTGAGGCAGAAGAACGGATAAGTGACCTGGAAGATGAAAAGGTGGTAATAACTGCCAAGGAGCAGAATAAAGAAAGAGGAATGAAAAGAATTGAGGACAGTCTCAGAGACCTCAGGGACAACATTAAATGCACCAACATTCGAATTATAGGGGTCCCAGAAGAAGAAGAGAAAAAGAATGGGTCTGAGAAAATATTTGAAGAGATTATATTGAAAACTTCCCTAACATGGGAAAGGAAATAGTCAGTGAAGTTCAGGAAGCGCAGACAGTCCCATACATGATAAATCCAAGGAGAAACATGCCGAGACACATGTTAATCAAACTATCAAAAATTAAATACAAAGAAAAAATATTAAAACCAGCAAGAGAAAAGCAACAAATAACATACAATGGAATCCCCATAAGGTTAACAGCTGACCTTTCAGCAGAAACTCTGCAAGCCAGAAGGGAGTGGCAGGACATATTTAAAGTGATGAAAGGGAAAAAACCTACAACCAAGATTACTCTACCCGGCAAGGATCTCATTCAGATTTGACGGCGAAATCAAAATCTTTACAGACAAGCAAAAGTTAAGAGAATTCAGCACCACCAAACCAGCTTTACAACAAATGCTAAAGGAAATTCTCTCAGCAGGAAACACAAGAGAAGGAAAAGACCAACAATAACAAACCCAAAACAATTAAGAAAATGGTAATAGGAAAAAAAAAAAAAAAAAAAAAAGAAAATGGTAATAGGAACATACATGTTGATAATTACCTGATATATAAGTGGATTAAATGCTCCAAGCAAAAGACATAGACTGGCTGAATGGATACAAAAACAAGACCCATATATATGCTGTTTACAAGAGACCCACTTCAGACCTAGGGACACATACAGACTGAAAGTGAGGGGATGGAAAAAGATATTCCATGCAAATGGAAATCAAAAGAAAGCTGGAGTAGCAAT
This sequence comes from Physeter macrocephalus, assembly GCF_002837175.3. NCBI lineage: Eukaryota > Metazoa > Chordata > Mammalia > Artiodactyla > Physeteridae > Physeter > Physeter macrocephalus. Next base: position 9,018,955 of record NC_041217.1, on the reverse strand, counting down.
TCTCATATCACACAAAATAGACTTTAAAATAAAGACTATTACAAGAGACAAAGAAGGACACTACATAATGATCAAGGGATCAATCCAGGAAGAAGACATAACAATTGTAAATATTTATGCACCCAACATAGGAGCACCTCAATACATAAGGCAAATGCTAACAGCCATAAAAGGGGAAATCAACAGCAACACACTCATAGTAGGGGACTTTAACACCCCACTTTCTCCAATGGACAGATCATCCAAACTGAAAATAAATAAGGAAACACAAGCTTTAAATGATACATTAAAGAAGATGGACTTAATTGATATTTATAGGACATTCCATCCAAAAAAAATAGAATACACTTTCTTCTCAAGTGCTCATGGAATAGTCTCCATATAAACCATATGTTGGGTCACAAATCAAGCCTTGGTAAATTTAAGAAAACTGAAATCATATCAAGTATCTTTTCCAACCACAATGCTATGAGAATAGACATCAATTACAGGAAAAAAACTGTAAAAAAATACAAACTCACGGAGGCTAAACAATATGCTACTAAATAACCAAGAGATCACTGAAGAAATCAAAGAGGAAATC